>NW_021940864.1:5139445-5149277 GCF_001715985.3 Manacus vitellinus
TCAGTTGTTCTCGGCGACAGGACGAAGAGCAAAGGGCATAAACTAAAACACAAGAGGTTCCACCTCAACATGAGGAAGAATTTCCTTACGTTGAGGGTGGCAGAGCACTGGAGCAGGCTGCCCGGGGAGATCATGGAGTCTCTCTCTCTGGAAGCATTAAAAACACACCTGGATGCTTTCGTGTGTCACCTGCTCTAGGGGACCCTGCCTTGGCAGGAGGGTTGGACTGGATGATTTTCAGTGGTCCCTTTCAACCCTAATTGTTTCGTGATTTTCATCCTGGACCACCCTCTCCATGAGGAGCTTTTCCCTAATACCCAACCTGAACTTCCCCTGAGATGGCTTTACAGCATCCCATCGTCTCCTATGGTTGGAGAATGGAGAGATCATGATCTCCCTCTCCGTGCTCCCTCCTGAGGAAACTCTGTGAGAAGGGCCTCCCAAAACTCCATCATTGCTGCTGCCCAGGAGTCTGGCAGTGCTCACTCCGCTCTCTGGAAACAGCTCTGGCTGCACAGGCACAGTGGCCTCCCAGGAGAATGTGGGTGAATTACAGTGAGGCAGCTACAAGGTGGAAAAATACCTCTGTAGCACCTACATGAGGTGCAACTTCATCTTTATTACAAATGTAATCCAGGCTTTTATATTTTACCTATAGATGGGTGAACACTCTGTTTTGTGTTTTGAGTCCTACCCCCCTTTCAGGAGGAGCCTCAGCAGCTGAGGTGGGCAATGGGGGTTGCAGGTCTGCTTTTGGGGGTCAGAGCCAGCTGGGAAAAAACTCGGCTTGAAATCAGACATTATTGAGCAGGCGCAACACCCAGAATAAAGGAAACTCTGCTCCACTATTTGAGTTTTATCCTGCATATTAGGGAGGTTTCTTTGGTCGAATTGCTGGGGCAGCAAAGGGATGGGACCAAGGGCTGTTTCTAGAGCATTTACTGGCGTTTCTGAGCACAGACAAACCATAGTTTCACAACCATTTTAGCCTAACAGAACTTGTGACAGCCACTGAAAAGGATGGTGCCAGCCTCCTCTCTGCCTTCAGCTGCTGCCGCTGCTTTGTTTCACATCAGCAGCGTTGGGCGTGTGCTTGACTGGGGAACTGGTGCTGCTGAAGACTGACTTGCCAAAGAAAATCAGTAGACGAATGCCAGAGGTGACTGTAGCAAAGCGTATGGGAAAATGCCATGCACTGTTTGGGGAGAATGGGGCCACTTGTAGTACCTGCACCAAGGTGGTACAGCTTAAAATAATACAGGACTAAAGGATTATCTGCCTGCTGCATCCCTGTTCTTTTTTTTTTTTTTTCTTTCAGTCATGCTGCTCCTCTTTGAAGTTTTATCTTAACCCATTTCTTTCATTTGCAACTCCCCCCTCTCCTCGGAAACCCATCTGCAACCTCCTTCTTAAAAAAAAAAAAAAAAAAGGCAACGGGAAATGAATTAGCTTGGGAGCAGGGCACATGCAAGGGTAAGCCTTTATGTGTGTCATCCGAATGGCACTCCAAAAATGTGCACTGAAATTAATATTTCCTTTTTGGGAGCAGAACACTGTGTGCCTTGTACGGATCTGGAAGTGTTTTGCTCCCCGACCCCGCCCCTCAGCTCATCGATGCCGCTGTAAGATGATCCGGCTATCTTGCAACAAGGGTTTTATTCTTGAGCATGTTTTTCAGACCTGATCTCCTTTCACGTGCACAGTCAGCAGTTTAAAACACACTCAGGAGAATCCCTTATGAACTTGTGACTTGGCACATGAAGTTTGGTCTGGCAGTCCATTAATGCTTTAAAAGCAAGTGTTTTTTTCATCCTACCTAAGCATACATAATTTAAGATTGTTTTAAGAATGCTTTTTTGGTTTTCATATCATTTGAACAATGCAAGTTTTTAAGATACAGCTTTATGTTTAATAAATATAAGTTGTATGTTCTGTATGTTTATTATATCACCAAGCAGAATAAATTGATACAATAAACAATATATATTTTATACTAACTGCAGCTATATACATAGCTTAATAGTTAATAAGTCTACTTTAGTAAGTAGGCTAATTCTGCTGCCTCCCAGATTCTGGTTCATGTCTTTCCCCAGTGTATCCTGTGTCATTTTTCTGAGCAGGCATGACTTTGCATTAATTTGCAAAAACGCAGTCCATATGCACTTTCACAAAATCCCATTGCAGACTCTCCAGTGGATGCACTTTTCAGGTATTTTGGGGTAGTGTGAAGCCAGACAACTTGATAATACTTCCTGAAAGGGATGAAATCAAGTTTTTAAGGGTCTATTGTATGTCATGTAACATGCAAACATTTTGTCAATATTTTAGAAGTCATGCAGGGTACATGCCTCATTTGTCTTATTTGGGTTGCCATTCATTTAGATTTCTGCAATGCTGGTAAGACCTTAAAAATCTTCAAATAGCCTCAGTTTTAAATTTACCATGTTAGAATTACAAGTATAGCTGGACTGAAATTTTTTTTAAATGTCTCAATAACTCACAAGATGGATGTTAAGAGAAATGTATTGTTTTGCTCCTTTTACATAAACATTCTTATAATATTTTTATTTGTGTTTGGGGGAATGAAATTTGAGTGTCTCTGTAGTTTGGACTGCATATATGAGGTTTAAAAGGAAGGCCGAGTGGACCAAGGACATCTGGTTTGCATTCTTTGTGGCAATATGCAAAAAATTTTTTTATGTCACAAGTCTTTGTAAAATCTCATTATTTGGCTTAAAATTTGTCAGTGAAATTCTCAGATGCATCTATAATGAAAGATTCAACCTCTCAGCTTACTACAATCTTACAAGACCGTATGTCTTTTGTGCTCCAAAGTGATTCAAGTCTGGTCTGTTGAGGTCAGCAGGGACTGGGAAATTTTATTGCAAGTATGTAGAATATTTTGTCTGGGCTTTGTGAGGAAGTCAACAACCCAAGAACTGTGATGAAGAGGAAGGAGCCTGGCTCAAATACAAGTAAAGTTGTAACTATTTCTGAGAAAGCAGAAGAAACTCAGGGAAGGGGAGAAAGAGAGAGTGAGAAGCAGGAGCTTGCAAGCAGATATCTGGGCAAATAGGGTTGTGGGAAGAAATCTAGCAGCAGGGGTTAGAGGTGAGGGAGAGTGTGTAACTAGGTCAAGAACTGCCATGTTAATGAGGAATATTGGAGCAAAGAGGAGTAATGTGCTCAAAAACTGAGGGGAAGAGCAGAAGTTGGGTGGGAGGAGAACAGATTTGTTTTATTAAGTTAGTGTAATCAATAGAAAAATAGAAAAGGCAGTGGCAGCAGCAGTTTGCTCACTTTATGGATATTTGGGATTTTTTGGAAAGAAGTCTGGTCTATTCAAACAACTACATTTTCATTCAGCCTGCTGGACACTGAGGCAGAGTAAAGTCTTTCTTGCTTAAAGGTCTTTTTTTGACAGGCATTAAAAAATAAATGGAAAAAAGCCATATTTAGAGTTCTCTTTAGAATGTTTTTATTAAATGTAGGAGTATAAATCTGAGCAAAGTAACCTTTTGCAGCTGGAACTTTTATTCCATTAATAGGTAAATTAATAAATGTTGCTATGTGGTGTTAGCTTCAGATATCAATGTAATCCCAGTTTAATTAAATCAATATAAGTATTTAACTGGATCCTTTGCAGTTTAATCAGTTTTGGACCCAGAGTGCTACATGTTAAATAAAAAAGTGGTTGAGAAACTGACTCTAAAATGTACATCTACCTCTTAATTTACTTGTAATACTGTACATTTGGCTTCTGATAGGAATCATAAGCTGAAGCTGAGAGGCAGAAGAATATGATGCTCCACGAGAAATGGGAGGTAGAAGCAAAAGGAAAACAGGTAGAAGACAGGGTGAAAGAAATTACAACCTCTGTAGATTTTTCTGAACTAAAATTGTGGGGACTAGACTAATCTTGAGCAGCTTTTGTAGGCCAGGCACGTTGCACAGCCAAGCTTTCATTAAATATGTTTTCCTCTTAAATTTCAAGAAAATATTTGGCTAAAAGTATTTTCAAATCCAGAAGAAAATCGGGGTTTGTAGCTGTGTAATGTATTAATGAGGTAGACTGATGTACTTGGAGGAACAAAAAGTGTAAGGGTTCAGACAAATCCCCTTTCTATTTTCTAGGAGTAAAAATACCTGAAAGAGGACTGCAGAATCAGGTAGTGGATATCATGTTATCTTGGTCATGTTTACATATCCTCACACAGATGTACTCAGAAGTAAGCTTGGTGAAAAAACTTACATAAACAAAAAGGAGGTTTTAATTGATTAAAATTTAATTACGTGACTTTTGCAAATTCTCTGTATTATTCTCTTGCAGGATGTTCGCAAGCCCTAGGATAGAGAGTGAGTCACTTTCCACCACTAAGAAGGGCTCAGTTTTGATGTAAGTTCCAAGGAATTCCTTGATTTTTATATATTATCATGTATTTACTCTACAATAAAGATAATTCAGTGAAGACATCAATAATGTCTCTATGCCTCATCAGTTCATCTCAGTGAAACATCACTGACATGACAAACTACACCAATATTGTTGATGCACAAGACGAAGAGGGCTCCCAAAGTGTCCACTGTTGCTTGTAGACTATTTACCCATGTCTGTCAGGGTTATCTAAAGCAGAGATTGATTTGCTGAGGCACAGCACTACAGCTCTGTGTGAGAAGGTGCAAAGAAAATAGATAAATTAACCAGGAGAACATGTTTACAAAGATGTGGTGTGCTCAGTCCTGCAGTCACTTTACAAAACAGAAATCGTGGGGGGTCTGATATTGAAATAATTTTCGTTTTTCTCACATCCTTCTGGTTTCATTCTCTCTTGACTGCAGAAGGATTGCTAGCATAAGCTGTCTGGCTTCTTGGCAGCTGAGCAATAGGGACAAGGCAACAGTAAAATGGCAGTATTAATTTAACTGTTCACATTCTCTGAACATCCATCTGGGACGGAGATTCAGTGTCACTCTGTGACCAACCAGTGTCCTAAAGTTTCTGGTAAGGAATGGGATTTTGATCACAGTATTCCTGTTTGCAACAACTCAATATATTTGTGCTTAATGAGCATATTTTTCAGTTCCTTCCCTGTTCTTGCTCACTGCCCAGCTCCCTGACGGGGCTGGATGAGCGGCTGCAGGCAGATACAGCTTTCTCACATTGCTTAATTGCCTTAAACAGACGTTTTGTTACAGAGGGGCTCCTGTCAGGATCTGTGCTGAGACAAATTGACAGGAATCCAGAGTGTGTCTAGTGAATATAATTTAGTTATTGAGAAGAATGGCAGCTGTGTGTGATGCATACAAAACACTAATTTGTGCCAGCCTACATTTTGTTCAAAGATGCTGGGGAGTAATGGAAGAGGAAGTTTGTTTCTCCTCTTTTTCAGACACAGTGCAGACTTGCTTTAGCTGACTAGTTGTTAAATTACCTGTGAGGGAAAAAAGCCACACTGAATTTAAATTACATAGAAAAGAATTTCGAGTGAGGAAATTAGAATTTTCTTTGAGCAAGTAACTTGAGAAGTTGGAGAAGCTTTAGTTTACTGAAATTAATCCCTGGCTGATCTGGAACAAACAGAAGACTTTTGTTTACTGTGAGTCATGCTTGTGTAGAGTGATATTAGTGACACTTTCTGCTTTTATAGAATCATCCTTTGAAACTCTTTTTAATGATCTGCTTAAGAGCTGAATAGGTTGCGGCAAAATTGATGCAAATTTCTAAAGTATTTTCTCAGTGCTGCTGGTTTCCAAGTGCTGCTGGCTCTGTGCAATTATTAATTTACTGAGTAACATGATTGACTATGTACTTTGTGCAGTGGGTGCATGTGGGACTCTCACAACTTAGATAATGGGATTAGTTTACAGAGAGGATGAAAGTTAAGCAGGAAATAATTTTAAACTAACTTTAAAGTTACAGTCTGAACTTCTTGTCTCATGTAGTTGCTTAGATGTGTTTCCAGTTTATTACATATAAAGTGACCATGAAGTTTATGTTCACTTTGTGTAGTAGTAAGTGCTTTCACAAGGCAAGAGACTGGCTCTCATGCCTTTGAGTGAGGTAATTGTAACTCAGCTGTTCCTCCTGTTGTGAAAGTCTAGTTTTTGTTTGAGCTGTGGCATAGGAATGTGACAGAATATGATTATTTGTTTAGATTTTGAATCAATGTCATCTCTGTGGGAATAAGGAAGTATATGTCACAATCAAAATGGACTTTGACAACAAAACATACTTTTCAACAAAACACAAACCATCCAAGTAGGGGCCTGATGACGTTGTGCATTAAGTATGCACTGATGTGATAAGCTCCCTAAAGGGGATTACAGCTGAAGAGACTCATTTCAGTTGCCAGACACAGATGTTTTAGAGAGAAGTAGCTTGTCACCAGGAGGAAGGTGTGTCCACTGTATCACTCCTCAATGTCCAAGAAAACCTTTACACTTAGAGAATTAGACTGATGCAAGTTGTGGCAAGCCACTGTTTCTTAATTTAAAATTTACACCTGCTAAATGCTTCTTGATGTACTGCTTTTAATGTGACATAGACCAAAGGCTTTTGCTTTGGAAGCAGCCACTGGGGTAACATGGGATGTCCTAGTTGATCCTGATAGCAGATTTCTTTAAAGAGTTCATAAATCTCATCTGCAGACTTTGGAACTTGGTCAAGCATGGAATGGGCTGCCCAGGGAAGTGGTGGAATCACCATCCCTGGGAGTGTGCTTAAGGACATGATTTAGTGGTGGACTTGGGTTAATGGTTGGATTTGATGGTATCATAGGTTTTTTTCAGCCTTAATGATTCTATGAACTAGTGAACTTCTTTCTTTTTTTTTTTTTTCCAGCTGGGAGATACATCAGTTGTTGTTGCATGTTTTCCCAAAAACTGTTTCTTCTGTAAGGTCTGTTTTTTAATGTTTTTAAAACAAATTAAATAGTAAAAATGTGACATTAAATAGTGAAAATTAATCTAAAAACAACTAGAGGGCAGCTGGTGGATTAGCAGAATGGTACAAAGGTGCTGAAGGTGTAAAACCATCAGTTTTCTTTTCTATAGATACTTTTTCTCTTTGTGAGGAAGTTTGAAAGCACGGACTAGTCAAGGCCTTTGCTTTGAATCAGTGTCTGGGAAAACCTTATCTTGAGCTGGAGACTAGCTATATAAATTAGGTGCCAGAAGTTCAACATGGCTGCAAAGAATCCAAACTTGTGAGGCTACTGTGGCCCAGCCCGAAGAGTTTAGGTGAGTAATTCTCTTGGCATGTTCCTTTTTTTTTTTTTTCCCTCCACAGCAATCTCAATTCCAAAGCTTTCTCTTCTTCCTGAGCTCTTAAATTATATCCCCTTATGAATTAGAGCTCAAAAGTCTGACTTGGTGGAGTTTTAACAGTAGGTGGCAGTGGACTGCAAATCTAAACCAGCTGCCTTCCTGCTCCTCTGACGCTGATGCTGTTCTGTTGATTTCTGACAAACCCCTGAAATTACTGACTTAGAAACAGTCTAAAAATCGTATTCACAATGTTTTTTCTAAAGAATTAAAGGGTTTATTAAAAACAACGAGCAAGTACAGGTTTGTTTGTTTGTTTGGGGTTTTTGGTGGTGTGGGTTTTTTTTTTTAATTTTTACATATTAGAGATGTTACTTGATAATACCTCTAATTATGTCAGGACTGTAACAAGGGACTTTACTGGTCTGGAGGCAGTTTCAAGCAGTCTGGTAGAGCAGAAGATAAGTTACCGTTACAATTGCTTAGATACAGCGCTGAAGGAATTAACTGGAGTTTTTGGGTTGAGTGGTGTGCTGAGGGCATGAACTACAGCAGCGTGTTCCCAGCCCCCTCCCACTGATCCCATTGTACGACAAGACTAATGGCAAGAAAAGATGATGCTATTGATTTCTACTGGTTATCATTACCAGTTCTGCCTGTAATGTGTTTCTGATACTGCAAGTTTCCGTGGTTCAGGTCAAGTAAATCTCTCCTGGAAAGAAGAATCATTCTGCCACATTTTTGTTTAGTGGTTTGGTGGCATTTCTTCTCCTTTTCTTGGATATTTTTCAAGCCATTCCATGAGTATTAATTTCCCCTGAGCCCTTGCTGTGACTGCTTCTAGGGAACTGCATGTGGTCTTAGTCAACTGCAGCATGCTCCGCTCAGGCCGCCAAAAGTAGTGGGAACCAGGGAAGAGGTGCAGAGCTTCAGCTGTGCCATTGGCTCCAGATCCTGTGGATCTCCTCTTCTCTTCCTTTTTGTGATAACTCCATGTATGCAGGACTGGGAACCGCTGCCCCTTGCCAATTCTCCTGTGTGTGACCCAGTTATCTCCAACTGTTGACACGCTGGAGGTTGAACTCGCGGTCAGAAACCCTCACGTACTTCTGCCCACTGGGGGGGAACCATTGACTGCCTGCTCATAAACCTAAAAACCTTTCCTGTAATTAATAACCCATCGTGGGAAATTCATGTCATGCTTACCTAGTGAAATCATGTCTGAATTGCTGTGAGAGGCAGAGATGTGATGTGCTGTAGGGAAGGCGAGCAGTGCTGCTGAGATGGGCACGGGTGCAGGTGGTTTTGACCCTGCTTTACCTGCAAACCTGGCGAGCATTGTCCCCTCTGCTGGAGAGGAGCTGGGATCTAAAGGGAGAGACCAGATGGCACTGTGAGCTTTCATCACAGTGTATGAGTCACAGAGCCTGGACACAAACTGGAAATAAATAGGTGCACCCCTTGGAGCTTCATTTCCGTAGCAGGGATGGGGTTGTAGTTTTGTGTGGAAGATGGCAAAATTAGAACTTGAGCCAGAAGAGTCTTCTGTGCATTGACCTGCAAAAGGCATCCACTAGCAAGATGTAGCTACCACATACATCATCTGAAATATCCTTTCTATTTGATTTTTGCCTAACCATTTCCAGGTTTATTTTACAGGCTTAGAAATTGATGTTTTAATATTCTAACTATTATTAGAAATTATTTGTGTCTGTACTTAAGATCATACTCCTTATTTTATCCCTTACCAGCTAGATGCTTCTAAAAATTCAGCAGAGATTTGCAGAATCATTGGCTGGAGTGTGTCCAAAGGAGGGCAATGAAGCTGGTGAAAGGTCTGGAGCACAAGTCTTATGAGGAGCAGCTGAGGGAGCTGGAGGTGTTCAGCCTGGAGAAAAGGATGATCAGAGGGACCTTATCACACTCTACCTGAAATGAGGTTGTAGCGACATGGGGCTTGGTCTTTCCTCCCAGGTAACAAACAATAAGACAAGAAGTAATAGCCTCAGGTTGCACCAGGGGAGGTTTAGATTGGATATTAGGAAAAATTTCTTCACTGAAAGAGTGGCCAAGCATTGGAACAGGCGGCTCAGGGAAGTGGTGGAGTCACCATCCCTGGAGGTGTTCAGGAAATGTGTAGGTGTGGTGCTTGAGGACATGGTTTAGTGGAAGATGTGGCCGTGTTGGGTTAATGGTTGAGGACTCAACGATCTTCGAGGTCTTTTCCAACCTTAATGATTCTATGATTCTAAGACTTTTGGTTCTCCGTTGCCACGTACTTTGGCCTGTAACATTTTTATCTTGTAAAATAAATTTAAAGTGTAAGTTTAAAAAAAAATCAGACCCAAACTACCAAATGAAAACTGGGCTTATAAACCTTCTGTGGGCAGGCTGGCCCCCGTGTGCGGAAAAGTGAATTGTAACAGCTGCAAATCGGGGCCACGGGAAAGAGCTGGAGTTCAGAGATAGGCTCTGCAGCTATAGGGAGCAGGAGTGCGGGACTTTGCTCGCGGTTCGGGTTGGGTGATTGCAGTCCTTGGGTCAAACAACCGCGTGGAAACAAGGCAGC
>NW_021940864.1:5151276-5225936 GCF_001715985.3 Manacus vitellinus
CCTGTGGGCTGGGGTGGTTTTGTTTTGGAGTGCCCGCACTCCCAGAGGAAGGTGGTGTCCATGTTGTTTACGGTTCAAAGTGATTAGGAGCTCTCGGGGGCAGGTATTCCCAACCTCGGCCGGGAGAGTTTCGGGAGCTGTTGGCGGCTGTGTGTGTTAAACCTGCCCTGCTCTGGGAGGTGTCTCTTGTTTTAGCACTTTGAAAAGGCACGGGGAGCACCACCTCCTCTAAGAGTTTTAACATGGATTTTAAACCTACACCGTTTTTGTCAGCTGAGGTCGGATGAAAGCAAAGCACAGAAGCTTTGCTTAGTTTCCAGCACAATATATGTGAAGGTGGTGGCGTAAAATAATTTCCTTTGAAAGTACACCTGCCACTGAATACCTGGTTTTACCAGCAGGGATGCCGCATGAAATCCGTAGTCTGTTGTTCAGAGAAACCGGAGTATTTGCAGAAAATTCCAACAAGCTTAATACCTGTTTAGTTCTAGTTGAGGGTGCTTTAAAGTCTTCTCTGTGCCATCCTCCCCCGGGCGATACGGCCTGTCTTACCGAGCTCGATACCGAGTAGCTCTGCACGCATAGGTAGTTCTTTCAGCAGCACTCTTCTATTGAAGATTATTTCCAGTTTAACTCTTCAGGAACGGGGTGAATCAAGCGAGGAAGGAACTGTACTGAAAGGTGAAACTGGGAATCCATGCTGAAAGGGTATGGGTGTTTCAGGGAAGCTTGTTTTGCTATAGGTGTGAGGTTCTTCCTCTGCAATTAGGCGGAAATAATGAGCGATAATTTGATCTCGCAGAACACTTGAGTAGGGTGACTATTGCTGTAGCTAATGAAGAGGAACAGACAGAATATGAGCCCAACTACAGATTAAATAGCTAATGTGTTGTGCAACAGTGGTGGTGTCTGCCTATGAAAACTTGGGAAAACAAGCAGTAAATATAATAAGGTGTTAATTCAATCCCTGTCAAAACTAAGCTAGGTAAGCGCCCTCATATAACAGTGAAATCTCCTGTTGCTGATGAGTTCCTTGTCACTGAGTTCAAATAAAGGAGAAAACAAGCAGGAGCAGTCTTACCCCATCAGCATTTGCAAGTGACAAGTTCCAGAATATGCATTGCCCCGGTGGCTCAGACTTCTTTGGCTCATGACTCAACTCATTAGTGATTCTGTTTTTTAACACATAAATAAAGGGATGAATGCAGCCTTTTCAGTTTGTGTTTACTGTGAATAATGAGAGATATGTGAAGGTTGAAAGTGGCTTAAGGAATTAAAAATATAGGTATCATGACTATTAGAACTTAAATTCAACTAAAAAAAAAACCAGCCCAAACCCCCAAACCAACAGCAGCCCACAACAAAAAAATGTCAGTTTTGTTATAGTCTTCAGAGGGATAAGATTTCCAAAAGTGCCTAAGGGTGTTACAGAAGTGCACTGGTCCATTGACTGCAGGACACATAAACAGTCACTTGCCACTTTGAAAGCATTTTATATCAAGTATTCTTACATGAATGTGAATATGAAAGTATGGAAAATGCAGTGTCAGAAATCATGATCTTTTTTTTTTTTCGGTAAGTATTTCTGCAGATTTCCTCATCTTTTATGAGGAATTTTAACATTCCTCTTTTAACAAAGAAATTAAAAGAGTTTGAGGTGGGAGAGAATGAGGGTTTTGAAGAAAGTCGGAAGGGAACTGAATGTAAGTCCTCTTGTATTTATGTGATAATGAGGTGTTCATGGACTTGAGTATCTTTATCTGCATTGTTTGAATGAGTAGTAGGCTGGCCTTAAGCCATCTACAAAATGTTTTGTTTCTTTCTTAATGTTTCTTAAGATGGCTCTTTCTTTTTCCCACCTGCAAATAAAATCCTCTGTATAAGATTTTTTTTACCTCTCAGCTCCAGGTCCATCTCCTGTGTTCTAGAAGAATAGCGTGGGCGAGGGATTAAACAACAGTTTGTGACCCCAACTGGGGAATACAGGCAATGTGAGCCCAGCCAGGAATTCACCTCTGAGTAGCTGCCAGGGCAAAGCTGGGAAACTGCTGTAGCAGCATAACTACTCGTGCTCTTGGGAGACTACCCTGAAATGGGAATGTTTTCCTTGTGGTGATGACAGATAGGAGCTCAACTGCTGCTGTAACCATATGGCAGGACAGTGATTGAAATTCTGCATGAGGGTGTACTGTGAAGTAATTTGTGTGTAGCTGTACTGATGAAGGTAATAACAGGGTTAATGCTGGCAAGCTGTGTGAAGTTGTCTCACCTTTCATCTGTGAAGGCTTGTGGGAGTGTGACTAGTACTGTTAAGTAGTGAAAAGGAGCTGGAAACATTTTCTAAAATAGCATATTTTTCTGCAGCATAATTGATCTCTCTCCCTTATTTTACATTATTACCCTAAAATGAGCATGTAGAAATAATTTGCGTCATTATACATGCTGGATAAATGTTTGGGGCTTTTTTTGTTTTTGTCAGATAGTGGGAGGTAAAACAGATTGAGCTACCCTTTCAAGCCCAGAGAAGTTTTTGGATCAAACCCCCTTGATCTAGATAACAGTCCATTTTGCAATTTGAATTATGTGCAGTAGTTACTGGAGGGCCTCCTTGAGATCAGGATGGATCCAGACATACAGCTATATTGTTAGAGAGTAACTTGGCAGACTGGAGAGTACTTAAATTCCTTAAGTTTTGCCTTCTATCATCAGAAATGACTGAAATTTCTGAATCTGAAGTTTCCTGACGATGATGTGTTCTTTTCTAAAAAGGTTAAGCTGCACTTTTAAGTGTAACACTGCAACTTTGATAGCACAAGGAGTTACACTTTCCTCCTAAAGTCTGTTGAACGTCTTGTCCCAAGTGGTCCTCTCAGAGTTGCTGTGTCCAGTGAGCACTGCACTTAAAGTACATCTTTTCATTGCAGAATGCTCACTACTCGGTGGATATGTGTACTTTTTATCTTCAAAACAGCTTTAATTGTAGTGGTTTTTTACTTGTTCCGTTAGGTTGTTAATTGGAGCTGCCATATGGATTCTGAATTACTGAAAGAGTATAGTAGTAGCTCATCTTTGGCAATTTTCTTAGGAAACGCTTTTCTGGCAGTTTAACTAAAGAACTTTTAGCAGAAATGAATCTCTTGCGCTTTGTAAGATGAGCAGCTGTAAGTTTATAAACAAACTGACCCCTGGTAGAGTTTGTTATGATAACAGTAAGTGAACTGTAGGATCTCAGGCCTGTTTCCTGTGGTCTTTGAATTATTTAATCTCTGATCAGGTTTATTAGTCATTAACACTGTTTTTCTTGTCCCCTTTCATGGATTTCAATGCATGAATGGGTTTTCAGACTGTGAGCTGTTCTGAGAATATGCCTTGTATCTTCATCTGATTGGAGGATTTAGCTTGTTGTGTCTCCTTTTAACTGAATTTCCCTTAATAATTTAAAAGTTTTAATACTGTATTAAAACAGTATAATGTGGTACTTAGTGCTTAAGTATCTTGTCTAGAATGCTAAATAAAGCTTAGGTGATTGTTTTGTTGAGCTTTCTTAGCTCTAAACTTATCAAACCTTGTGCACTTCCCTTACAGATTGTGACCTGTTCTCAATAGAGAACTCTGCCTTGAGGTTCCCACAGTGCTTTTTCTTTCTCCCCTCCCCTCCCTTCATGTTGTTACAAGATCTTTTTTACTTTTTTTTTTCCCCATCCAGTTAAAAATCTTTTCAGGGATAGTTTTAAATGCATTTAATTTCTCATATGACTTTTTTAATACCTTAGCCCTCCATCTGCAATTTGTGTTATATTATGCAACAGTACGTTAAATATCTTTGTTTCTTTGTGTGGCTTTTATCAGAAATGGGGGAAGGGCAATATTACAAATTCATACCAGATCAAGCTGTGGAGGCCGTGGGAATAGCTAATTATGCTGCTTCTGATCTATTCAACAGTTCGGGGTGTGAGTGCCTCGTGGGGCTCTTGCATTTACAGTTTCAAGGGCTAATGTGCAGTCATGAGCTTTGGGATGGGTGGATAATTCATGGAGTTTTGTTTTGTTTTCTCCTTCCGAGTGTTGTCAGATGGGATCTCTGCTTTGTTGGGATTAATTTACATGCAAGTCAGTTGGACTTTGAAAGAGGCAGGTATAAAGGTTATTTCAGCAAAATAAACTACCGGAATGGCAATGTGCCTGGCATTCCTTTCAAATTATTGATTAAGAAACAGTGCTGAAAGTGCTCCATTTGTCTAGCCTCTGTCCTTGTTAGTAGTCTGCCTTGGGGACTCTCCTTTCTCTCCCACTGTGCGTGTTATTGAGCTTGTTTAATTATGGGCAGAGCCGTGCCTTGCTGCTGTACAGCCTCTCTGAAGAAGGAGTCGGATAACCCCGAGGAAAGGGACTCAAACTGCCTCCTGTGGCTTGGTGGCACCGTTGGAGAAGGACTTTTTGCTTCCTTTTGCATGTGCCCACTGATAACAAAGGAACCACCAGATCCTCTTAATCTGTGGGCTTTCACCATCTTCTGAAGTGTAAAAACTAACTCAATGCTCTGGAAACTGGAGGATGCTCCTATTTGTGAGGTAAAGAGCAGATAAAACTGTTCTCTTTGCTCACAGTTTTATTATCTTCAGGCCTGGTTTCTCTCAGCTTAGTCACTTGTGAGTCAGGCAAAGTCTTTTTGATCTTCAGTTCCCAAACAGTTGGATGATACTGTGTATAAAGGTCACTGGAAATTCTGGACATCACGTGAAGTATACTTAATTACCTTAGTCACTACGGCTTAACTGTTGTAGAGGTTTCAGACTTTTCTGTGAAACATGAAAGATCTGAAATGTTGTTTAAAACAGTGTAAGATAACTTGCTGTAGTTTGGGATAAATGTTCATGGGAGAGGGAACAGGGAGTGAATTAGGGACAGAACAGCAACTGTGACTCTGGCATGTTACAGGGCAGAAACTAGTCTTCCGCTTTTGCTGTTTGCATTTTGTTAATCATTAATATTCAGGATCTTGCTGCTGCTGTTTAGAGTTAGTCATGCATGTGTCCTCATTGGTTGTTTAACCACAGCAGTGGTATTGTGTGGATGTTGAACCCAGGGCTGTCTGAAGATGAACCTTTTGGGTTTTGTTGCTGTGGCGTTAATACCAAGGATTTTTTTGACTGAGCTGGTTATGTTGTTTCTGTACCAATTTCTTCTCTGCTACCGTGGTGCTTCCATATCATATGATATGGTCTTTTTGATAGATGGCTGTGTGCAGTGCCCTAGCTTTTATTGGTATATGTTTTAAAAAGGAGGATTGGGGCAAACTTTACTTTTTTTCTAATTTTTTTTTAAAGTCTACTCTTATGTCTTTATTTCATCCTTTTGCAAAGTAAAGTATAGATATTTTAAAATCAAGCATGTACTGCAGTTATCCCTCATTCTATGTGGTTCTCTTTATTATAAAATTGATTCTTAAAAGCCTTTGTCTGCAGTATATCTGGGTTATAATACCCAAACTCGTGCAAAATCATGGGCACATTTGACTGAAAGCTGACTTGAAAGCTCCTGACGTTGAGTTATTCCATATCAAAGATTTGGTCTGTAAAATACTGACTGATGTGATTATAACATTTAATAAAGTGAGCAGAAGCTGCAGGGAGCTCAAGCTCCTTGTTAAAGGTCATGTGGTGAGCTCAGCCTGGGATTTGGGAGACCCACTGAGTCAAACCAACTGGTACATTATGGTGCGTCTGGAATACAAGTCTGTTGTATCCAGTATAAGTTTTAAAATGATCTTGCAGTAATTGCATCACCTGCACCTCTGTTTCTATAGGGTTGATCACAAATGGGCAGAGAACCTTGGTGGTAGTAGTGTTCCACATTTGAGAACAGTCCTCAAAAGAGTTGACTTCACACACATGTAAATGTTCCCATTTCCTTGTTTAAGGCATATCTTGGATATGAGGCAGCATGAGGGTTTTCGTTTGGGGTTTTCTGTTGTTGTTGAATAAGTGAGATTTCCCTTGTCTTTTGATACTTTTATTTTGTGAGGCTTAACTGCTTAAGGAGTAATTTAGATCTAAGCTTAGATTACTAATTTTCCTCTATTGCATTAAGAGTGTTAAATCCCTTTGTTTCTTCAAATTGAAAGCTGAGGAAGAGTCTCTGAAAGCGTGTATTTTTCTTACCTTCATTTTCCTTCTGTCATTTAGAAGAGAAAAATCCATTTTTTTTTCCATCTTCTTCAGTGGGTTCCTTTTTAATGCTGTAATTTTTACCCCATTTGAGCTCTATTCTGCACCAAACCACCAATGTGCTCAGTAACTCCAGTGTAGCAGCAACCTGTGAGTGTGTGAACAGGTTGCAGACACGCTGTGTGTGAACAAGGAGCTGGAAAACTTCACATAAGCACGGGTGTAGAGTATCCTCCTTGCATTCTCAAAAGTGTGGAGGCTTGAACTTCTGCAAGATGATTGTCCCCTTCTTGGGTTTAATTAGCCACAAGACTCTTTAGTGAGACACACAGGGATCTCAACCCCTATTCATTAGTTTTGCTGGACAAAGTTGAAGTTGTGGAAATTGGCTGGGCTAGTGAATCACACAGAAATCTACAGGAAGGCTCTTAGTCCCTGTAGCTGGGTCTCTCATTCAGCTGTTTCTGTCATACCTGTGCACAGTTATAACTTGCTATTTTCCTTGCTGCCTGAGAGTGGTGGCTTGTCTGGTGTGCTTTTACCTTTTTTCAAGTGTGTGCAAAGACTTTTTTTTACCCTGCTCTCCATCCTATATAAGTGTGTGCTGCCCTGAATGCAGAATCTTGCCCAGATCAGTATCTGAGCCATGGAGAGCAGTGATTGACAGCTCCTGCCAGACTTCTCCAGGAAAGCGAAACCCATTCTTGCCATCTTTGGGTATCCTAGGGCAGGGTAGACCCTCTAAAGGATGGTATTCCTAGAATTTGTTAGAGCTTCTTGGTCTCAGCTGTAGTAAAACTGTGTCTCTCAACATAATCAAGTGTTCAGGAAAAGCTGACATAGCAGGGAATGATGAATTTCTGGCTGTAACAGAGGGAAGGGAGGGAGGTGTTGCTGAGTTGTGAAAGGCAGAATGTGTAGGGGCCAGGCCAAATGCTCCAGACCTCCTTGGAGAATGCTATGAAGCTTTCCTGTGAAATCCCCAAAGCTGTAAAGGTCATGTATAAGCTGTGTTCCTGAAGAACTTTGCTTGCTTGTCATGCTGCCCCATGGCCACTTTATCAGCATTACCCCAGCTGCATCTTTCAGCCTTTTGAGAACATGTTTTACTGCAAGTAAAGGTTTGTACAGGGAAGCTATGGAAACAGCACTCCATGCTTCTTGCTTCTGCATTGTTAGTCCTCTGCTATTGTATGTAGGTCTTGCCCAAGAGACCCTTCTGCAGAGTGGTTTACCTGTGTTGTACAAAACCCATTGTTATTTAGAGTGCTTGTCTTGCAAATAGTATTTAGTGATGTTGGGTTAGAGAAGTTTTCTACCTCCAGGGAAGCTGAATGAGCAGCCAAATAGTGACAGGCTGAGAGGGACAATTTCTGAAGTTCTTTGGGCAGTAGGAGCCTGGCATAATGTAAATGTTATTTGACTAAACTCTGTTTAATTCATTTGAAATAGGTGTGACACCACCTAAGCAACCACCATTTCACACAAGTCCATCTGCAAAGCTCGTTTTGTCTGACTTTGGTGTGACAACATGTAAAGCCAAAAGCCACCCAGGCAGGCCTGCTGCCTTGCCCTGATGAACTGCTCTCCCTTCACTTCTCATCTGGCATGTCTGTGTAGAGCCTGGTATTGCCTGGAAAGAGCTCTGGGGAGTGAGCGGCACTTAAATAAAACCTGTCAGACAGTGATCAACCCTACAATCTGCCACCCTTCTGCAGCTTCTGTTATAGTAGCTGAATGTTTTCGATAGAAGTTAAAGTATGTAGAGCTCCACATTACGGGAGCAAAGGTTAGATCAAGCAGGGTGCTTGAGCTAATGTGCTGGTCGAAGGGGCAAGGTTTCTCCTTCCCAGTTCTGCTGTGGTTGTACATATCCCATTATAGTCGACTTAAGACCATCTGGCAATCCATCATTTTCAGTGTTGGAATAGCCCTACCAACCTCTTTTAACTTGCAAAATAATGAAAAGGATCGGTCTGTTTTGGTGCAGAAGCTCAATGCGTCCCCTGTGCCAGCTGAATGTGTGCTGTTTCAGTCACTAATGGCTTCCTGTGTGTTTGCAGCCCAGAAGTAGTAGGATGAAACCCCTTTATGGCTTTGAATAATAACATCAACTGTTGTCAAATAGATATGATCACCAAGCATAGGCATTTCATGCTGGTCATCTTTGGCATGGCTGGTGCCTGTGTTGGTTGCCTGCAATGCCATGTGTGCTGGCAGTCATCTGGGTCTGACAAGTGAAGGTCATTCTTCAAGGTGCACTTCATTGCAACAGGAGTGTACCCACCCAGAGCTGGTGGTGTGTTGGAAAGAGCTGCCCTTCTGCGAAGCTGTGGTGTGACATTACACCTAATTAATTTAATAGTAGGATGCTGCTGAAATGGATGGTCTTGTTCCTTTGGTTTCCATCCACACCCAAAGCCACGTATCTCTTGTAGCTTCCCCTTGAATTTAGTAAGGAGTTGGGTGATGGTTGGGTAGAAATGCTGCCTACACTAAAGGCAACGAGCAACTAAAAGACATACAGTGGAAGTGATTTGCCGTGTGGCTGCATAATCATACGTAAGGGGGCAGATTTGAGAAGACCACAATGTACCTCTCTCAGCTCACCATTTAGGTTGGCTGAGCTGTAGCAGTCAAATGGTACTTTATGCTTTCCTTAACCTCCATGTTGTCTTGAGAGTTGGTAATAGAGGGGAATTTCTCCACCATCTCTGTGTCGTCTCTCACTGCAGGGGTTAATTTGGACTAACATACATATAATTTATTCTGGCGAGGCCGAGGAGCTCACGTAACAGGAAGCCTCTCCATCGTAGCAGCAAATATGTAGAAAGTCAGATCTGATTTTGGAAGCAGTAAAGCATGCACACTGTTGTGCTGTGTGGTCTGAAATTCCTGGTTTGCATTGGTTTGGTTTTTGTTTGTCCTGAAGGTGGGTGGCTGAATAGCGTGTTCTGAGGTTACAGCATAAAGGAGATGTCAGCCTGTGGTGTGTTAAAATGCCTCTGAATTTCATGTTGTAGTAATGCGCCTTAGGATACCAAACTGATCAACCTGTGTCATGGAACAGCCCAAACAGCGTGTCCTGTGACTTTTTCCACATTGGAATTGCCTGTGTGGTTAAATGTGTCACTGTTTCAGGTGCCTGAAATGATGTATCCTCTGACCTACCTGTGCACCTCATGAGTGTTTTGGTTTGGTTGTAGATCTGTTTCATGGAGGTCGGACACAGATTTTGGCAGCTATTTTCCTGGGGGAGTGACTGACATGATGTATTTTCAAAAGTGTTTGGCACTGAACTCTATGAAGTTGCTGGATTTGGAGTAAATGAGTGTTCTATGCTTCTTTTTTTACTGACTCGCTACATGATTTGTGTTGCTATTATATTGCAAACCATCTGCTTCCTTGTTCTTTTCTTTTTTTTGAAATGTTTTAGATGGACCTTGACTCGCAAAAAAAAAAAAAAAAAAATCTTTTCTGCTTCAATACCCCACCTCCCCCATGGGTGCTTCCACCAGCACAGCACCCTGGTACCAGTAAATAGAAGGTAATAAATTAGCCTGATGTATGGGTAGACACTTGTTGTATGACAAATTTGCATTAACCTTGCACGTACTGATGGGCTGAGGTTGGAGTGCTTCCTGGTGTGAATGTTCATTGTCTTTTTTTTTGGTGAGATTATTATGTGTTGGCTGGAAAAGGAGAAAATGAGTATTTTTAAACCCAGGAAGAGTTGGTGTCTTAGGCAGTGGGCGATGTGTTGTGGGTGGCACAGGTGCCAGAATTACTGTGATAGCCTGTGTTGTTTGTGTAGGTTGTGTTAAATATGCTTTCATCCCTGACGTTGATCTGGTTTTGCTGTTCTCCGTGAAAGGTCTTGTCTCGTACTAAATCTTTTTTTATTACCAGTAAAAACACTAGGCTTTCTTTTCACTGTGAAAGTGTCCCTGTGTTTTAAGGGACTGTTTTGAGAGGTGTGATTCTCATGGAGTCCCAACAGGGCACACTTTGCATGCCCTTTTATTGGCCTCTGGCCATCTAGGAGGCCAGGAGAACCTAAAGCTTATTCCCAATGAAGGGGGGGATGGATGCAAAGCTCGAGAGCAGCGAGAGGAAATTAGTTTCTTTTTTATTTTCCTTTATTTAGTTATTGCTTTTTTCTTTTTTTTTTTTAGTACAAAGACTGCCTCTGGGTTTGACGCAAGTACAGAAAATTGGGATGATTCAGGCTTAAGCCTGAGTTCATAACCCCACTCATTATGCTTGGATGTTGCCTTGGCTTTAGGCTCTTGTTGGGCACAATGCGTGTTGCGATAGTGAAGAATGGGAGGAGGAGGAACTATAACCCCCTGTGGTTATGTTGAATGAGTTGGACTGTTTTCCACACCACGATAACTATTGTAAGAATTGCATGTTGTTTTTTTTATCTGCCTGAAAATAATATTAATTTCTTTCTCCTTGTGTACCAAGTGTCTGTAACTTGGTGCTGAATGCAGAGGCTGAGGCAGAGTCTGCCTGAAGGAGCAGGCCTCCAAAGATCCAATTCTCCTTTACTAACTCCAGGAGGAGGAGGAGCAGGCTCCAAGTAGGACACCAACAGTACAAGCCCAAACACCATGTGTAGGCTTGCTTTTCTGTCAGCTTGCAGCAGTGAAGTGTACAACAGTGCAAAAGGAGTGTCTGTAAGGAACCACGAGGAAGGATTTGGGGAGAAAGGGAAAGAGTACGGTGGGGTAGGAGGCAATTTTATTGTAGGAGAGGAGCTTCACAGATGGCAGTGGTAAGGGATCTGTCAACGTGCTGCCATGTGGTATAATATGAAGAATATATTCAGGGTTTGTTTACCCTGAATTCTTGCAGTTGTTTAACTACATTGGTGCAAATCCAAGTGTGGATTCAGGTCTGAGCAGAATGAGCTCTACGTGATGTGTTGGCAAATGTGGGTGCTCAGTAAAAGGCTGTGGTTTCCTACATGTGTTACTGAAACCAACTTAGTTTATATATCTTACAGGCTGGTTTGTTTGGTTTGTATCTTTTAGATATTGTTTTCCTACTAAATGCTGATGCAGCAAAAATTACTTGCAAAAGTATATGTGGCTTTAAAAGCTGAGTTTGCTTGAAACATTCTTACCTTGTGTGCTATGTGATATCTCAACTAAGGAGAGGGGGAGTTATGTTGCTGCTGTGCTCAGTGTTTGTCCAAAATAGTGAGCTTCATTTGCATAGACCCTTCTGGTGTTGGACTTATGGGAGGGCTTTTACTTTCCTGTGTGTGAAAATGCCTGAAGAAAAATGTCAAGTTGAAAAACATAACTTGGGTTCAAAGTAAGTCTTTGTGGGGAAAGCTCTCTTAATGACCTCATGCGTAATAATCTGCTGAAAGAGAGGGTATGTAGGTCAGGAATCCTGTATTTACCAGTCCTGAGCTTTGCCTGATAGATTTCACAAAATCAAAATGGCTAAACTAAGGTGATGATTTCCTACAAGGTTTGGCATGAAGATTGTAACTGCATCTTCCTCATTAGTAAGTCTGAATTTAGTAAGCACTGAGCTCTGTCTTTGAGGTTGAAGTCCATGAAGTAGGAGGATTGCAAACCTGCATCCACTAATTTCAGGCAGTAACGATACTTGACCAGAAGTCAGGCTGTTTTCCTTGCAGCTCTTCAGATTCCCCTAATGATGATTCAGATGCATGCCTGATAGTGAGATGTAATGTGGCATTTGTGCTGTAGTGTTTTCCCAGTTTAACTAGCCTGTACCAAAAGCAGATGGCTTTGATTCTGTTCTCTCTACATTAAGGATAAGAGGGAGAAATAAAAGGAAGCTGCTTCTTTGCTGTTTCCAGTTTATTTTCCCCATTCCCCCAAAGTGCACGTAGATCTATGTTGTATTTTAAGTCCTGGAAAAAACTGACATTTTTACCAAAGATAGAATACAAATACATGATAAACTTATCCTTAAAATAATCTATACAAGCAGAAACTACCGTGCCATTGAGAGTAAAAGCTCAATCTTGTTTTCTGCTGTGATACAATTGAAAGGGAAAAGGGCTGTGCTTTATATAGACTGGGAATAATCTGAACAATCCCATGGTGCTTCCTACTGTACTCCACCTACCTTGCATCATAACTTCCTTTCTCGTATTTATGGCCAAAAGCCAGTACAATATAAACGGAGTAGTGTATGCGGCGGGTGAGATGGCAAGGACTGAACTCCAAGCGTTTGGGTGTGGCTGTAGACAAATGTTAAACTTTACTCTGCATTTCTGTTGAACCTTTGTTGATCAGCTGAATATGAAAAGGATCAGGGATAGCAGTCATCCTGTGTGCCTGTCTTCTAGTAAGTCTATTATTATCTTTTGCTTACCTTAATCTTTCGCTTACCTTAATCTTTAGGCACAATAAGTGAGGATGTTGCCTCCTGAAGGACTGTTTTCAGGCTCTGAGGAACTTCATGCAAAAGAATCACTGAATTACTTTATTATGGTAGTATGTTTTGCATTGAATGGAGAGCTGTAACTGCACCAGCTCTGAATGCTGCTTATCAGATCAGGAAAATGTGCTGTTGTGCAGGCTGTCTTCTGTTGTTTAGAAAGTTGCATCAAGTCAGCAAAAATACCTATTTTAGCTGCTGATTTCTTTGTGGCCATCTGGGAAGGTGCAGCATCAGTGTACCCACTAGGTAAGATGCAAGACTTCCATTTAAAACTCTTTATTTGAAGGGGTTTTCTGTTTATCAGGGAAGACTCATTTATGGTTGAAGCTGTGGGTGAAAGCAGTTATTTCTTATTTGTCACCTACTTGAAATATGACAGTCTATTAATTATAAAATTTCAATATTGCTAGTTTTTCAGCTAACTAGAACTAACTTCTAAAATACATTTTAGTTCACAATGTAAATTCATAGAATCTTAGAATTGTTTAGGTTTGAAAATACCTAAAGAGTGACTTTTAATGCCTCCTTAAAAATGAGAGCTAAGAAAATGTGTTATGCAAGCTAAGACCATTATTTAGCTGTGCTAGGGAAATATAAAAACCTTGAACACTAGTAATGAGTGGTTCAAGGGTATTGGGTTTCAGTCTAAAGTGCAGCTAATATGGAATGTGGTACAGAATTATGTTATTAACTCTAATGCAAGGTAATGAAATGAATCATGATTTCCATTGGCAGTATGCTTGTTTGGCTATCAAATAATGTGATTGTCTCTGTTTTTGCCTTCTTGTACACCTCAGTTTCCCTGCCTGTAAAGTAGGAAACTGCTTGCTTGTGTCATGACTTCCTGGCCACGAGATGCTTTGAAGATGAAGAATACTATGTGAATAGATGCCACAGTTTGTATTGTATATTACGTGCTGTGCAGGAAGACTGCATAAAGTTAGGAATTCAGCAAATACTGAAAAGCAGGGTTGTTATTCTTTAAAATATATTCTCTACTTGGTTATAATATCTTACAAGGGACTGAGTTTTGCTGATTGTTGTTCATTGCTGACATTTTATGATCTGAATTAGATCTTTCACTAGAAACCTGGGGGAGGAGGGAAGTATATGCCTTTAAACTCAGGTAGCTTCAGGAATTAATGAAGTGCTTGTATTTTAATTTGGACCATGCACCATAATAGTGTTCCCCTGAATACTTGCATCCCAAATAATTGAATGTTATTAGTATTTTAGTTAGAAAATGTCCAGTCTAACATCTTTTAATACCTAAGATGTGTGACATCAGCTTTATAATAACTAAGGAGTAAGAGAAATCTTATCCTTACA
This sequence comes from Manacus vitellinus, assembly GCF_001715985.3. Lineage (NCBI taxonomy): Eukaryota > Metazoa > Chordata > Aves > Passeriformes > Pipridae > Manacus > Manacus vitellinus. The sequence goes on from NW_021940864.1 coordinate 5,165,208, forward strand.
GAAACACCATCAAAGCTGAAAAGTAAATTGCATTTCTGTTTTCCCCCCTTTAATCAATAATTGAAGCCTTCTGATCTAAGGAGAAGAGTGATGTGAGGCCTTTGATATGAAATGATATTTCATTGGATGGATGTAAATTGGATGGATGTGTGTCTGCTCAGGTTAGTATTCCAGATGTGTTTGGAAGCTATTTCTTCTGGTTTTGGTGCTTTTTTTGGGTGGTTTTTTTTTGTGTGTGTGTGTATTGCAACAAAGCAGGAGCCAAAATGTGGTGTGGCCATAGCCTTGCACTTCTGTAGAGTTAGCCATTCTTAAATTTTTACTTTCAGTTGAAAATGTATTTGCAGATGTTGAGATCTGTTATGTTTAATACTGGTATAATTCCTGTTGATGAGCTTAGCAATTAATAGGTCAGATTTGCAGGCAAATGTAAGGCTATTTGGGACTGCGGTGTAGAGGAGAGATGGAGGATTATAAAATAGGGTGTGACTTGCTTGATTTGATGCCCTCTTCTGTCCTCCTGCTTGGTTCCTTTCTTGTTATATTCTGTTCCTGGGTGTGCTGCCATCCAGACTTGGAGGCTGTAGTTGAGGTGATGCATGAGTAATATGAGCTGAAACAAAATTTCATGCTGAGGAGACTCAAATTTGGATTTTATTATATTTGTGTCTTAAGTGGCAGGCTTTTTTGAGACATGAAGTCCTCCTTTATGTTCAGTATTCTGCCATCCAGTTGTTTGTAAGTCATACACTGCAGTCATTCTGTGCAAGAGCTCTTTCTTCCTTTAGCTCATGTGACCTTGGTCATCTCTTTGCCCTTGGTGCAGCCGATCGAACTGCCTCGTTCGGTGGCTCCATAACTGCAAACTTTTATTTTCTGAGCTGTAGCAGAGTCAGCTGAAATCTGTGATGTGATTTTTAAAAGGAAGTGCTTCAGTAGGTACACAACACATCCCTGGTTTCTCCCAGGTATGCCACAGTACTGCAGTGCTTTCACATTTTAAAGCTTTCCAGTACCTATAAATAATGAGTTTGTCTTCGAGGTGGGGAATGAGGGGAAAATCTTTAGTTTAGAACTTACTTAGGGACCTGAGTTTGGTTTAAAAATGCTCAGTCTATATGCTGGGCATTCCTAAAACTCATTCTTTAAAAGTCTGTAGAGGAAAAAAAGCCCTGATTCAAGGTTATATGAAATTGTCAGCTATTTCTGTATTTGCCTTGATGCTGTCTTAAAGAGAAGTTCATGGTCTGACTGTGATTTGTCTTCTTCTCATTTCTTTTGTCAAGTCCTTCACTTATATCTGGCTTGAAACTGAATCTTTTTCTTTTTTTTTTTTTTTTTCCTGAATTCTTGGATGCCTGCATACAACTGTCTTAACCACTTTGGTTTTGCAGAGGAGCAAGAGGCTGCTTTGTGCTCCAGCTCGGTGAAATCTACAGGATTCCAACTTGTGAAAAGGGTGTCATGAGAGTGTTCTTATTTCCTTTGTTTTTCTTTGCCACACAGCAATGAAACTGCAATATAATCTGTTAGGGTGGTTAATGCATGTCACAGTTGAACCATTCCCAGGAGGAGGGTGAGTTCTTGGGACCTCGGTGTGAGGTGGTGCAAACCACAGCGGCCACCAAGGGTGAGGAGCAGCACCCAGAAGCCAGAGTAGGCTTTTGGTTCACATCAGTTTCTTTACCTTTTCCACTCCTCTCTGAGGAGAGACATCTCTGTGATGGATACTCCCTGGTCAGAGCTCTGAGGCCAGGTGGGGAGCAGGGTACCCCAGGAGACCTTGCAGATGTGCAGGCAGTGGTGATAAATGTGACAACTGTTTTGGTGTGAGAGGAGGAACACAACTACTTAGAGAACTTAGTCATCTCAGCATTGTCCCTGGAGCTAAAGGGGAGCAGAATGAGGTAACACCAATATCATAACCTTTTAGTTGCTTTAGACTCTAAGGACTTTGAGGTATGTTTTTAGGGAATTTGCGGGGTTTGTTTGCTTCCCCCCCCGCTTAGTTCCTAGAATATGTGGGATAGAGATAATGCAGACACTACAAAGTCCCAGAAATGGCCCCCACACAGCAGGTTTGAGTGCTCTTGGCTTAATGTATTAGTAATTATCCTGAGCATTGTGGATAGAAATGGCAACTCGTGATCCTTCCTGTGTAGTTGTCTGTATTGCTAAATCCTAAGGATTAACAACTGGATATAGACAGGCACACTGAAGAGTGAACAGCCGTGCTAGGGTCAAATTAGGTCTGCTTTGTGTATAATGCCATGATTTTTATAATTTTCTCTTAATTCCCATCTGTGAGCTCATCTTTTAAAACTAACAAATGTTATTGCAGATACACAGCCTGTGTGATTTAGTGGTGTTCTGAATGTAAGGTTGTACAGCATTAAATGTGAAGGGCTGACGTGCTTTACACACCTATATAACCCTGCTATAAAGCTATTTGGGTGCCTCTTTTGTTTTATTTTATATTCTTCTGCCCCAGTTTTTGTGATTAGGAGATATTCTTACCTGGCTGCACCTGGCATCCTTCCCTGTCAGCCTCCTCTAGAAACACTGCATCTAGAAGGTAGCATGTTCAGTGACAAAAGATTAAAGCCAAGTGTCAGAGTTCCTGCTTGGAAAGCTTTGTCTTAATTTAGGTCAGTACCTCGTTGTGCTGTAAACAGCAGAATGGTTGTGCTTGTCCCTACTATATAATAAGTGTGTGTGGTAAACTGATCCTACCTGCCTGCCTGCCACAGCTCTGGCCCACACAAAGCATCCTGGAGAGGGGAGCAGTGCTAAAACAAATTCCCTGCTGCCCGTGGTTGAGCACTGTGACCCTGGCTGGCAGGCAGGATGTTCCCCTCCAAGAGCAGGACTGTGGAGGGAGCAGCAGCCTCGGTTCAAGCTAAAAATCCTCAAGCACTGGGTGTCCTGCTCCATCTGCCTGCCTGCTCTCCACAGGGTTAAAGAGTTCACTGGGGCAGTAACCAAAATTTTGTTGCTGCCTTTGCATTTTCCACATCCTCTCTCCTAATTTCTCTCCTTACAAGCTCCAAGTTTGGTTTTTCTGTTTGTTTTTGGTTTTGCTCCCCCCAGTAGTGTGACAAGGAAGGGGTTGGGGGGAATTCAGCTATTTTCCTAAGGATTACAGGCAGTTTTGAGCTCGCTCTCTGTAGGCTTTTTCCTTTCTGAAGAAGGGTGTTTAGGAATTTATCAGAAACCCTTGTCTGGGGGAGCTGGGCAAAACCAGAGGTCAGAAATTCTGCATGCTAAGTCTGGTGCAGTGCCAGGGTCCAAAGCACTGTTTGCAAGTGTTTATACTGCCACGAGTGGGCCAAATACTTGTAACAAGACATGCTGTGTGTGGAGTGTTTTCACAGACGTTTTTAAGAGTAAAGGCAGCTTCTCTCGTAGGGGTGGAGGGTGGCTCTTGGCACTCAAAAGAGCCCTGGAAAGACTTTGGAGACATCAGGAATGTGTGTGTCCATGGTTGTATTCCAGAAGCATTCCCCAGAGTGGGTTGTTAAAACCGTGAAGCTAAATTTCGCTTTGCAGTGGCATAAAGAGTACTTGCTCCAGTGTATTTACACAAAATCACAGAAATAATGGTTCTGGTAGTGGGTTTGTTGTGGGACTTCTCATTGCTTAAATTTATTTAGAGGGATCTTTATCTCTCTCTTGCCGTGTTCGATTTTGATTCCCTTTTTCCCCCTTTTTTTTGACTTTTGGACTATTGTTTGTAATGATGTGTACCCCTTTCACCCTCTAAAAAATGACAACCAGCAAGGATTTTTCTTTTCCTGAGAAAACACCTTTCCCAGCTGTATGAAAAAGACTGAATTGTGTAGGTTTCTTTTGCTTGTAATGCTTAGTGGAGCAATTGCTTTCTGGAGATATTTGACTGATTTTTTTTTTTTTTTTTTTTTGTGTTACTGGAATTCATGTAACTAGCAACCAGTTGATGCTGAAGTTGAGAACAGGTCTCAGAAGAGAACTGATGTGAATTTTTAGCTGGCAGCTCAACTTTGATAGCAGTTTAATATTAATAGTGTATAGCAATATGGTGTTCAGTGGCAGTAATCATCAATATTTTCTATAAAATATGGCAACAAATATTTTAGAGTGGTCGTTTTGTAGTTGTGGCAGGAAAGATGCGAGCAAGAATAACATCTAGCTGTGTGGTATGTTTGAACAGAATAAACAAAAATCAAGGATCCTTCGACAGCTGTGGAGAGGAAGCCAAGTGAAATATCCTTGCTTTCCTGTGAATGGCCTTTGGGGGGACCTTGTATTAAGACTTAGACTTAGGGAATAGCAAGTTGACTTGTGTTCCTAAGAAACCTTCTGATGAAATGTGTTACAGAAATGCAAGTTATGTTTCCACTTCACTGCCTGCATAGTAAGCTCTGGTTTTTTGTTGGTTTTTTTGGGTTTTTTTGAATACTAGACCTAATTACCATTGTTTTTCACTAGAAAGAGTACTTCTGAACTCTAGATGACTGTTTCTCCTACTACTGTGTCAAATGGGTGCAGTATATACACATAGTGAGGTGGGAGGAGCTCTGGCACATCACCTTGAGAGAAGCAAGGACCAATAGGTCCAGATTTAAAACCGCCTAATCCTCCAGCAATGTAATTTTGTTAAACAGGATTACTTCTTTAATGTCTCTCGCTTCTACCTTAAAAAGAAATTTGGTTTTGTTTTGAAATCTGTACGCATGGTAGTTGATAACAAATTACGTAATTGTGTTGGAAAGAATTCATTTACTGAGAGGGTTGTGACTCCAAGCTGCAGTCTGCCTTTGTGTTATAAAGTAACTGCGTGCTGTTGCCTTTGTCTTTTCCAGATGTTTCTGACCGTGTACCTCAGTAACAATGAGCAGCACTTCACCGAGGTGCCAGTCACCCCCGAAACAACCTGCAGAGATGTGGTGGAGCTGTGCAAGGAGCCTGGTGAGAGCGAGTGCCACCTGGCTGAGGTGTGGTGTGGCTCAGGTAGGTCAGCTGGTACTTGGTGAATTACTGGGCATTCACTGCTTCTGATAAGGTAGCACACGGAGATCTGACAGAAGTGATCCTGTCCCAGAGGGTTTCTGCATTACCATTTTGTTAATTTGTCCATCAGACTGGCTGTGTGATAATGCACCCGTAGAAATGCCCACTCTGCAAAAATGAGTTCAAAGCAAAAGGAGACGGCTCAAGCATGCAGATGTTTTTATCCATGCAACCCTTCTCTGCCTTACATGAATCTCTGATGGGTTTGAGAAAGTTGTTTTCTCTTCCTCCTTCTCCCTGCAGTGGGGTCCCAGTGGCTTCTGTGGGGGTTTTGAAGTACTAAGTATTAGCAGTTGTGTGACCAGTTCAGAATCGTTTCTTTAACCTCAGAGCTATTTTCACTTGCAGTGGCAAAAGAAAACTTCCTTTTTGAGATGACACCTTCATTGTTACCAATTGTGTTAATTGAGTTTGGATGGGAAGGAGTGTGTTAGCATAATTAGTAGGAGTGACCTGATGTTGAAGTTCTCTAAAGAAAGTGGGTGGCAGGGAGGACATAGGAGCTACTTTTGACTAACCCCTATCCTTTTAAGCCTGTGGAAAAGTGGGTTGTGTTTGGTCATTTTTGTTTTTCTGTGTTCTTGCTGATTTTTGTCTTGGAAGTTCAAATCTCCCTAGCTTGCAGTGCTCCACTGGAACTGGAGAACATGTCAACAAAAAAACGAAAAGCTAAAGTATGGCTGAAGTCTCATGGCTTAAATGGGAAAGGACTCTGGACTATCTCCTGTCTCCATGGTACTACTTAGATGCTGGTAGCCATCCAGAGGCATAAGATAGATGAATCCTGGACAGGGTTTTAAGTCGTGAAAAATCGCTATGCTTGAGCCAACTTTTTTGAGATACTTTGACAAGATTGTAAAAGAATCAGATAATAAGGGCTTATATTCCTGTCTTCCTCTGCTGTTGGCTCAGGCTCACATCTGTTCAAAGAAGTCTGTGGTGAGATAGATGTTTGTTTAATAGTGTGAGGTGCCTGGGTTGTCTCTTGATATTTAGCTGCTTCTGACAGAGATGTTTCTGATATTTCTAAGTTGAAAAAATGGAACAGAATTTTTCTTTTCCTTAGGAAATAGAGTATCTTTTCATAATTAATAGTAAAGTAAAGTTGTCAATTCAGCGTGGAAAGAATTCTTTTAGGAATGTATTTTTATCATACATCTTTGTCTAAATCAACACAAAGTCTACAGTGAAAGAAAAGTAAAATAAAGGTTTAGGTAAAGCTACTGAATTTATAGTTAGCTTTAGTGCCCACAGCTTGTTAAAGAGTACAGGTGGTTGTGATGAGGGACAGGGTTTTCCTGTCCTTACTAAAGCTGGAGCCCTGCTAGAGTGGGCAGCTCCTCTCCTTGTGTTTTTTGAACCTGTATTCTTGACTGGCTTTGGAGATGTTGATGTAGAGTATGCTAGAAAGGGCAGTGAGATTGTCCTGAAATCAAAGGATAGCATCTGTAGTAAAGGAAAAGTGAAGTCTGCCAGTACTCACTGTCCAAATGGTCATGTTAAGCTGAAAAGTAAACTTCTAGGTGAGTGGGACCTTATAATAGGTAGAGGTTTATTCATATGATGAAGTAATCAGCTTCTCTGCTAGTCAAGGAGATGTAAGAAAATAAATCTGGATACAGAAACATAATGGGAAGCAGAGAATTTTTTTGAGATTAGTCTTTGCAAAGACGTCATGAATTACATGAGAACAGATATCTAAACGTTACTTGCACAGCTATTGTCATAAGACAACATTTCATCCATTTCTACAGTGAACACATTGACAATTGTTTTAGAAATCAAGTTATTCTAGTTACCTCCACTGATTCTGTCATATTTGCTAGTTATTTACTTCTGTATACAGAAATATACAGAAGGGCAGTGTGTGTAAAACTGAATACAGAGTTATTAAGGTTGGAAAAGACCTCCAAGATCATAAAGTTCAACGTTTGACTGAATACCACCATGTCAACTAGTCGTTTTTTGAACACTTCCAGGGATGGTGACTCTACCACCTCCCTGGGCAGCCCATTCCAATGCCCAACTATCCCTTCAGTGAGGAAGTGTCCAACCTGAACCTCCCCTGGTGCATTTTGAGGCTATGTCCTCTTGTCCTGTTGCTGGTTACCTGGAAGAAGAGGCCGACCCCCACCTGGCTACAACCTCCTTTCAGGTAGTTGTAGAGGGTGATAAGGTCATCCTTGAGCCTTCTCTTCTCCATGCTAAACACCCCCAACTCCCTCAGCTGCTCCTCATAGGACTTATGCTTTCGACCCTTCACCAGCTCCATTGCCCTTCTCTGGACTCGCTCCAGCACCTCGGTGTCTGTCTTGTGTTGGGGGCCCAGAACTGGACACAGGATTTGAGATGAGGCCTCACCAGCACTGAGTACAGGGGGGCAGTCACTGCCCTGGTCCTGCTGGCCACACTGTTGCTGATACAGGCTAGGATGCCTTTGGCCTTTTTCTGGCTCATGTTCAACTGCTGTCAGCCACAGCAACTCCAAGATCCTTTTCCGGGGGACCACTTTCCAGTCACTCTGCCCTGGCCTGTAGCGCTGTGTGTAGTTGTTGTGACCAAAGTGTGTGACTTCTATTGAAGTTTCAAATACAGTTTCAAGTTGTACTTGTTAATGAAAAATGCAGTAGTCGCAAATCAGTAACATTAAATACTTTAGTACTGGATATGTGCAAGTTGTTTTGGATAAAATATATCTTTTTCTTAAGCATCTCTATAACATCCAGGAACAACTATTTACAAGATATGTTTCCATGTATGTCCTGGATTTTTTTGGGGGGAGGGGGCAGCAAGGAAGAGAAATACTTTTAGCCAATCTCATTTTAGATGTCAGCGAAGTTTGCTGTTTTGTTTTACCAAGATAAGCCATGACTTCTGTTTTGTTTGCATATTACACTGAACAAATGAAACTGCTTTAAAACAAACATGGTGCAGGACAGCTAACCTTTTGGAGTAGAAACAAAAGATTTATGTTGGAAAACAACTTCTCAGACTTCAGATTACTGGGATCCTTCTTACATCGTTCCTCTCCTTTCTGACTCTTGCTCAGGAATTTTAGCTTCTGTTGTCAGACCTTATTAAGCATACTTTGAAAGATTGCTGCAAGTGTGCTTGAGGCACTCTGCTCCCTGAAGGGGGCAAGTTTACTACTCTCCCTGTCCTGCCAGTTTTGCTTGAAATTTTGCCCTGATATTCTTCAAATTTCTTGACCTTCCTATTTTTGTCAGAATTCTGTTAGGTGACTACCTTGGCCGCTGTGGAAAGCAGTCAAAAGGTATGTGTGTGTATAAAAGTTTTTTGTCTTTATGAGACAGATAGGGAATTAAAAAAGAAAACTGATTATTCTTTCTTCTTGAGCTTTCCAAATGTACATTTGTTTGGTATTTGACAGTCTCTCTGACCTTCCTTTGAAGTCAGTATTGACAGAATCCTTGTGTAAAGGGCATCTCCCTTGATTATAGAGTTTCAGTTGAGGTATTGCCGAGCTGCTAGAAATCTGTCTCATAAGCCTGCTATATATCCTCTAAGTCAGAAATCTGACAGTGGTACTGTTGATTTTTTTTGTTTTGTTTTGGTTTTGCCTTTTTTTTTCTTGAATTAAGGTTTAGCAGATGAGGAGCTTTTTTAGCTGTCTAGACAAGTAACCGCCAAGAGACTGCTTTTTCTGTAACAGTGACCTACTTGCTTATTCTGTAAAGCTAATCTCTTTTGACAGTGACTCCAGAAATTTTTCTTCCTAGATTGCTTGAGCACAGCTGCAGCATTTTCATTTAAAGAAATGCTTTTATGTTAAAAAGAGTTTTTCACATGCTGAAAACATGTTAGTAGCTCCTTTTTTTATGAAACTGAAAACATTTATACTTAATGCCAACAGTTTTTCCTGCTGAAAAGGTTATTTCATATTAAGATAGTGACTTTGAAAGACTCCATTGAATGTGAATGAACTACTCTCTGATTTCTTTTTTTCTTTTCCTCCCCTTGCATAAATAATGAAAGGAAACTTTCAACAAAAGCCGTGTCAGGAAAAATGAAACTAGTGCAAAAATGGTGGTATTTCATTTCACTCTTTGTCTCATTTCTCAGGCCAGGAACAATGTCTTCTAGTTGTCTGACATCCAGCACAAATGGGTCCAACCTGATCATGAGCCCCAATGCTGTTAGAAGATATTATGACAGTATCTTGACTGTGTAAAGTTCACTACTATGATATATTGGCCACACCATCACCATCACATTTAAAATAGGCAGAAAAAATTATGGCAAAATGTCTAGAATAGCAAAAGAAATTGCTTTTATGTGAAGATTTAGAGGCCAATAAGTAATTCTAATTATATCCTGTCTGTGAATGCCCAGCTATGAAGTATGTCAATTTTGAAAGAATGATAATACAGAAAGATAGTAGTACTGCTAAATGGAGTTGGTAGATATAGGCTCACACTAGATTTTTGTATTATCAAAAGGCAATGAGTACATCTTAAAAATAGGATATATGACTGAATCCTGAATGTGGGAATAAGAGCAGGAAAGGATATTCAGTGGAACTTGTGCATGTAACTTTTTCATCTCTGTTGTCTGAAAGACAATGGCAAGTTCTTATTGGACTCACTTTTCACTGTCTGATCATTTTTTTACTTTGAGCTGTGAATCCAAAGTAGTTCAGCTTTTCAAGGTTTATCAGAAATAGGGCTTTCAAAATGCATCTGATCTGAACTTCATGAAATTTGCTGTCCAAGAGAATGAGCCAGATCTATGTCTGACAGGAGCTGTGGGAGAACAGTTGAAGTGACAGGAGCTGTGCTGGCACGCTGAGGATCAGGCCTGTTGGGAACTGCCTGGGAGCCTTTTCGGGGTACTGAGTGCTGCTGCCTGAGCTGGAGCGCAAGGGCTGCCATCCAGCGTTGGATTGTGAGCCTTAGGAAGTTAAAGGAAGAATTCCCTCTTCCCTTAGAGTTTATCTTTGCGTCTCTCCTAATTCTCGTTGGAATTAAGAAGTAAATGAGTCCCTGTAGGAATCAAAGCAGCAGTGCCCTTGAGGAGGGTGTGGGAATGACTGAGGAATAAGTTTGTCTGGGGTACCGAAGAAGTGAGCAAAAGGTGCACCAGCACATTTCCTGTAGTGGTGAGTGGGCAAGATGATCTGCAAATACAAAAGAAAGGCACTAGAGCTGAAAGGTCTAAATTCCCTGTTTGTTTTCCCTCAGGCTTCGACAATTCCTCAACTTTTCCCTTCAGGGGTGAACTTTTAAAGGGCTGCTATTCAGAGGTGTTGGTTTAGTTTCAAAAGCAAGGAGTGATACTGTGGCTTCTTAAGGGAGAAGTAGAAATGCCTTGGGTGAGGGCAAGGATTATGTGTACCCACTGCACCTGTGTAATAACAGGTGTTCAAATGAAAGATGATGGATATTTTTGTTTTGGTATGTGCCCAAGCTATGATGGGATGCAGTAGTCAGCTGGTTTTTTACCTTTTCAGAGCGTCCCGTAGCCGATAATGAACGGATGCTGGATATCCTGCAGCGCTTTGGGATGCAGAGGAGTGAGGTTCGCTTCTTCCTTCGGCATGAACGCTCTCCCTGCCGGGAAGCAGGTACGTGTTGGTCTCAGCTGGTTCATTTGTTCAAGTCTCATTTCATTCCTCGAGGTTAAGGAAACAGCTTGCATATGTTACTTATTAATGTTCGTAGTCAGTACAGTGTTGCAGTCCCTCTTGTATGACCATTATTTTCCTATGAACCAAGAAGGCTTGCAACAGAAAACTGGCTATTTTTGTGAAGACTTCATCCTTCCTTGCCATATCTGGGAATACTAAATCCAGATTGAAATTCCTGCAGGTTTTCTAGAGTTGGTTATCCCTGCATCGTCTGAGGGTGTCCTGTGTTAAATATATTTTCTGCAGCAAAAGAGATGTATGATGGTCTCTTTTTTTAAATCTAGAAACCAAACTGTTAGGTAGTGATTTAATCTATATTTTGGGCTCAGGATGTTTCACCTGGATAATACTTTACCAGGGTGATAAACTTAGTATACTTGGTAAAAGATAGAGTTCTTCAAAGTTTCTCCTACAATCTACACATTTGCATTACTTTCAGGAATAGCATTAAATGAACGGCCTGGTCACGTTCTCTGAGAATGTAATATCTGTGCATTGTAAATTTAAATGTAAAACCTATAAAGGAAGTTACTTTCTGCTTTTCAAGGGTTTTCTGTGCATCCTACATTTATCTTTTCATTAGAATCTTTAAGACTTTTACTTTTAAAACAGTCTACTGGATTCTTCTTCATCTTCTTTTCCTGTTTTCATCCTTAGTAATCGTCCTCAGTGTTGGAAATACTGCATTTCTGTTAAGTGGCTTTGTATCCAGCATATTTTAAATGACTAAACTTACCTTGATGTTTGAAATGTGTACTGATGATAGAATGAGTGCACGAAAAGCTGAAGCTGTGCCATTTCTACCTACTAAGGATCTTACAGAGCAGTTTAGTTGTCAAGATGTATTTTTTCAAGTCCAGGGTGCTTGTAGTATTAGGATTATTGTCATTTTATTGGCCATAGCATTGCTAAGCAATATATTTGAGCTCTGCAGTTAATCTCACAGAAAGATGGTCTTTAAATAGGTATCAAATGGGCAAGAAGGTAGCAGTCATGGCTTCATCCTGTAGTACATGTATGTCCTACAGGGAAATGAGTTTGGTATTTGGTATCTGAACACTGTTTGTATGTAATTTGATAGAATCATTAAAGTAGAAGTCTAGTTAAGTAGCATCTTTACTGACACAATGACTGCTAAGAAGAGAAAAAAAAATGTGCTTTTAAACTATGTATCTATAATACACACTTACTAGAGGCAGACTGCCTGTTCACCACAGGATAAATACTGAAGTAGCCTGCTTGTTGGTTAAGCTGTTTTTCTTTGTCTGTTTTTTTTTAACAGAATTATAGTTTAAAATGTTGTCATCAAACAGCAACCATAAAAATGTTTTATGTCATGAGTTAAGTTTATCTTAGTGGTAAACATGAGAAGAACAGGTGTTTAGAATCTAAACCATAATGATTGTACTCCTTTTGTAGTGAATGCTATGTCTAAAAGGATAAGAAAAATCTTAAAATACCTTACCATCTTTGACTATTTCTATCTAGGGACTGGACAAAGGTCTCAAGATCCAGCCTTCAAAAGAAATGGTGTGAAAGTGCCTGGTGATCGAAGAATAGAGAATGGAGTAAGTCCTTGATGCAGTGACCAGTATAGTGACACTGGAGGCTTCCCCTCTTTGGAGATAATGGTGCAAATCCTACCATGGAAACTAAGAGATTATTTTGGAAAGGTTGCTAATGACTGCTCTAAAATTGACACAAAGCCTCTAGCAGTTTTTATCGTGGCTTTCTGTTTTTAAGATGTCACTGAGATCTGTAGGCTACCATCTCTCTGCTTGTACAGGTGATGCCAGAGCAGCAAATTGAGCATACTTCCCCTCCTCTACTCCCATCAAAAATTTTTTCTCATGCCACTTGAGTTTAATGTTTCTGTCTCTCGGTTTTGTGTCAGAGATTTCCTAGTTCCAGATTTCAAGATGAGACCATTTAGTGTTTCCACATTGAATTCCTTGTCTGACATTTCTTCTCACTCCGAAAGATATAATTATGGATATGAGATTGAATCTTGATTTCAAAAACGTGTGAACGGATAACTAATAATAGTTCTGTCTTAAAGTGGTGTTTCCCCCTTGCCCAGCTATATTTAAACTTTCCATTTTCTTTGACTTACGTTGAATTGCAGTGATCCACCTACGACCACAGATCTATCCTGCCATGTGCTGAGCATTCTGGGCTCAGTCAGTCAAAGCTGATTCATGCTGAACTTAATTATAAAGTGCTCTGAAATACCTCCTTAAAATGCTGCTGGGATTTTGCTAGAAATATTAATGTTCCAAGAGATGTCATCCTTTGTGGGTTGCTGAATTGGGCTACACATGCATAAGAACTTAAAAGTATTTATTCTTTTACTATTAAAAGGTGGCATTTTGAATTATTTTATTGAATATTCGGTGGGTTTTATTTTTAAAGACTTTTATCTTACTTTTCTGCAGTAGCTCTGTTGAGTTACATACTAGCCACATCAAAAATTCTAAACCTAAAATGCTTTGGGTTTTCTTTGACAGGTGAGTGCTCCAAGGATGGACATGACACTGGCTGAACTTCAGGAAATGGCATCCCGCCAGCAGCAACAAATCGAAGCTCAACAGCAGATGCTGGCTAACAAGGTGAGTTTGGAATTAGATTGTTTACAGCCAGGAACAAAGGTGTAGTAAGAGTCACGTGAGGTTGAGAGAGGGATGGGAATTTGTGTTTCTTCACCTCTTATAACCAGAGCCCTTTCTTTGGCTGCCTGTTTTTAAATTTGAAAGTCAATCTATGCAAATACCTAGTAGTAAAACATTAAAATAATGCCAGTGATAGAAGTGACCCTATAGCTTCCTGAAAGGATAGAGCACATAACATTAATGTGTTGTCATTCATCTTGGTGGCTCTGTCAGCTTTATTTGTGCTCCATGTGGTGACCAGCAATTCACCAGTTTGATCACTGAACAAGGCTTTTGTCTCAGGATATAATGTAATGCTGTCCTGCAATGATATCTCACCTTCTCCTGATAGAGTTCAATGTGCCTGGTTTCCTGGGGCAGCTCTCTGGAATAGATGGCACATATGTGATAAAAGTAACTAGGACACTGATTTATAGAATACTTGCAGAACAATAACAGAAAAGCTAATGAAAGCACACAGGGTGCTCCTGAACTGTGTAGAGAGAAAAATACTCTGAATGCATCTGCAGAATAGTGGCACAGAGTTGCTATTTGACTTAAGTGTTGTTGGTACACACTACTCTTGAAAATATAACAGAAAATCCTGCTTTTGGCAGAGAATCATTGAATGTGAGCCTGTCCTGAAGAGGGTTTGTCTGTCTGGGTGGATGAGTTCCTATGCATTTCAGAATGTGCTTTACTGGGGAAGGCTGGTTTAAGGATTTGGTCTCACTCCTCTTCCTCTGTCACACGCTCCATCTCCCTCTCGTTTTGACATCAGCTCTGTGTGTATCCCAATCTTTAGCATCTTGTTCAATTCCTTTGGCCTTCAATAACTTTTATCCTAGGGGAAATGCTTCAAACTGTGGCTTTCCAATGGTTCTGCAGCACCTAAGTGATGTTATGGCCTATCAAAATAGCCAATAAAACTTTATTTCTGCTTTATGGTAAGAACAGGTATGACAAAGGTGCAACTGTAATGTAAGAAAGTGGTCAATCAACCAAGTGATTAGAGTTTTCACGTGAAATTCAGCAGCACAGTTAATACCCACTCTGCCTTGTTTAATTTGCCAAGGCAGAATAGTTGCCCTCTTCTCAGTTCCAGCTGAGATGTATTAAATATAGGAGAAACCTAAACTTTCACAACTGTCTGTTTCTCTCACAAGGTGATGGCAATACACCTTGGTCTTATAAATAACACTTACAGCCACTATATATATGAAACAAGAAATAGAACATGATATGTATTTACTGTAAAGGGAGTTGTACAGGATTTAAAAAAAGAAAGAGTTGAGTCTGGATAGCTACCCATCAGGTAGGTGGCTGCTGCCTGTGGTTTGAAGAAGAGTAGCCTTGTGGGTGTCCCAGTGGTAGAATTTTTCATTTAATGTCACTCTCTGGAATAAACCTGCTTTTCTGGACGCCTCTTCAGAGAGACTTTCCATTGCCTCTTTCCTGCCTTCTGAAATCAGATGCAATATTAAAAATAGATCCCGAGGGAGGAAATATACACTTTCTTTTTAGACATGAGCTGTAATATCTTTTTTTTTTTTTTTTGACATTTTCCTGCGTGGGAGTGACTCTAAAGTAGTACATACACTGTAGGTGCTGCCTAGTTTTCTCTGGAAGACGAGCTCACTTTTTGCTCTGCCTTTTTTATTCAAAGTGCACTGTTTTCTAAATATGGTGATTTTTTTGGGTGGTTTTTTTTTTGTTTGTTTGGGTTTTTTTGGTGTTTTTTTTTTTTGAGGAATTGTGGAGTTCTAATATTAGTAAGCGGTGGTAGTCTTGGCTGTTACTGGGTGCTTGGGAAAGTCTTAATAGTTCTGCTATCTTGGAAAAACATATCTCCAGAACTGGAAGCCATGAATAATGGCCAGTGATTAAAAGGAATTCTCTATAGGTGATCTGGTGGTCTAATGGTTTCTTTTAGGTCTAAATTAGATACATGTATATATAGAAAATAACACATTTTACTCTTATACTCTTGGAGAGGCAAAAGGATCCTCTCCACTAAGATGATATCTGTTGTATAAATGGGGGCCAGGTCACTATGAAGGTTTTCCCATGTCCTGAATTAACTGTGTTGTGATAGTGGTGATCATTATCAGGAGATGGTATATTTTCAGAACTTTGGTGTGCAGTCATTCCCCATCTCACAGAGGTTTTAGCAGAACTAGTAAAATCACGAATAGTGATGAAAAATACCAATAATTTATGGAATACCTTATATAAAGGCATTTGTAAAGAATGTCTAATATTCTCCAGCATGACTTACAGTTTTTTAAATGTGACATATTCCAAAGATCTGTAAAGTACAAGTAGCATGGAGAAGGTAGAGAGGAAATAGTCACTAGCTCTTGCAACTCAAGAGCCAAATAGTGATTAAATGAAATAGGCAAATGCCATGGAATGTGAATGCTAAAATTTTTCTTAAGCCTCAGAGGGTTTTGAGCAATTTCATGGATGAAAAAATTACCGGGAGCTGTTAGACATGGATGCCACCTCTGTTTCAGTGGGTTCTTGTACTACAGCATGCAGTTCTCCATTTATAACCATTGGGACATATTTGTGTTCGGTATGTGAACAGGTTCATGTTTGCTCTGTTCTCTCAGACTTCCCTTGACATTTTGGAAAGTTGGGATACTGGGCTGAAGCTGATCTGAACTGTTGTGGTGACTTTTTTTTTTTTTTGTCAGTACCTTACTGTAACATCATCTAAAAAAAAATAAGTTAAAAAATCCTTGTCTTGACTGCAGGAACAACGTCTGAAATTCCTGAAGCAGCAAGATCAGCGACAGCAACAGCAAGCTGCTGAACAGGAAAAACTGAAGCGATTAAAGGAAATTGCTGAGAATCAAGAAGCCAAACTTAAAAAAGTGAGAGCACTGAAAGGCCACGTGGAGCAGAAAAGACTCAGCAATGGGAAATTAGGTGAGTTGCTGCTTGGGGAAAGTAGCCTATGATTTTTCAGGAAGTGCAGTTCTTGGAACTCTAAAATTTCTGGTGATTTCAGTGATTCAGATGAGTTATTTACAGCATTCCAGGAAACGTTGATCTTAACAATTTCACATATTGTATTTACCAAGAAAACTCATGAATGATGTAGAATAAAATCTATTTTCTTACTGTATTTTAAAATATCCTGTAAGAGCATCCTATATTTTCAAACCTAGCATGTCTGCTCTTTAATTACAGTGTAGGTTTTTTCCTTACTTGAATACCTTTGTGTACCACAGTAACTTTTTCCATCCTTCATGTCAATACCCTACACATCTAGAGTGTTATTTTCTTGGCCTGTAACAAAGCTTTGCCTGATACCTATGTTACCTTTTATGTGAGAGGTAATTTAATAGCCAAATTGGCAGCATATTTCCTTTTTAATTATGTGAATCTGACCACAGTCTGGCTTGCTACAGTACTAGTTGAGTGCTTGTAGTTCGGCATGTTGATGCAACATTAAATATTTATTTCAGACTTAATATTCACACATATTCTTCTGCCTACCTTTTCATCCTCTATACATACGTATTGTGCAGAACTTGTTATTTCCAGCCTGACTCAAATGAAAATATATTGGTTTGTTAAGGTAAAATATAAATATGTTGTTTTAGTAGGAGGCATTGTGGTTTACAGATAAAGCAAAAGTGGTTTTCTATGGGGAGAATCCACTTTCTGTTTGGGTTCTGTTGCACAAAATAAACATGAGTTTAAAGGCATAGAAGGATAGTAGAGTAGTACAAGATATTGGAGCATGTGAATCTGTTTCTCTACACCATCCCCAACAGGTCTAGTCTTGGTGGTACTTTGAATTCTTACTGATTTTTTTTAAACTTTGTTCTATAATAGAACAGTTTTGGCAGTGGGAGCAGCTGATGACAGATATTTGTAATAGACCCTAAAAAACCCTCTGAGTCTTTGTTTAATAAAACAGCTTGAATGTTTTGTCACTGACTTCTTATGACTTAAATTTAGAGTTTTAAATATCATAAATATGCCTTGTGGTTGAGTGAGCGTCTTCATATGCCTTGTGGCTGAGTGAGCGTCTTCCTGCTGAATTCAGCATTCAGTGAATTTAGGCTTCTACAGATTAATTCAGTCTGGGAGTGTGGTTTTGTTTGTTTCCATACTTCAGAAAGTAAAAGAAGTGTTCTTTTTCCCTCCCCATCAGTGCTCTAAGTAGACCAAATTTACATAATCATGCTAGTGAGTTTTCTTTTGCAAATGCTCGGAGGAAGGGCTGGTTTGGCTCTGTGCAGCCCTGCTCCGGAGGCCGGCAGGGCGCTCTCTGTCCCCTTAACCGCTGCCTTGGAAGCGGCCCACGCTCGGCTGTTTCTCAGGGCAGCTATTGTGCTCCCTCGTTCTTTCCAGTGGAGGAGATTGAACAGATGAACAGCCTGTTCCAGCAAAAGCAGCGCGAGCTGGTGCTGGCCGTGTCAAAAGTGGAGGAGCTCACCAGGCAACTGGAGATGCTGAAGAACGGCCGGATTGATGGTTACCACGACAACCAGTCGGCTGTAGCTGAGCTCGACCGCCTGTACAAGGAGCTGCAGGTAATGGAAAGCCAGCTCGTGACCCACAATTCTTAAGGGCTTAAAAGTTGGTTGGGTTGTTTCTTACCATATTGGAAAGAAATCCTGTTGCTCCTGTTCCTGACAGACCTGCATGTGGCTGAGTGCTGAGGATGGGGGATTAGTTGTGCTGAGCTCAACGTAAAGAGAGGAAGGAGCACATTGTGTATATACCTTTCCTTTCTGCAGTTTTGGAGGCTAACCAACGTTTTCTCTGGAGAGAAAACATGACTTGACTTTTTAAAAGGCTTTTCTCTTTGTAACAGATCCCCGTCCCCTATCCTGAAAGTTAATTTGTTTTTATTTTTGTTGTTTTCTCCTCCTCCCCCACTGCTTTGTGAATTTATTCAGTTGAGGAACAAACTGAACCAGGAGCAGAATGCCAAGCTGCAGCAACAGAGGGAGTGTTTGAACAAGCGCAACTTGGAGGTGGCAGTCATGGATAAGCGTGTTAATGAGCTGCGAGAGCGTCTGTGGAAGAAAAAGGCAGCTCTGCAACAGAAAGAGAATGTACCAGTAAGTGTGGGATATGTAATAACAAAAACATTCATTTTATTTGTTGCCTGTACAGTCTGAAGTAAAAACTTGCTTGTGGGGAGGGCTGTTCAGACGCTAGACTTGTCATCTTTATCCATATGTAGAGGAAGTCTTGTATTATTAAAGTCCTTTTCATGGTACATTAGTGTTAACCTACTTACTCTTTACAGACAAGAAATCTTCTTATGCTGTCATGGATTTTTTTTTTTTTTAGTTTTTTTTTGGTATTACTACCTCAGGTTTATAATTCTTAAAGCTTGCTTTTTCAAAAAAGCATTTTTAATATTGGAGTATCACTTGCTACTTGTTTTATCCTTTTTGACTTTTGTTTCAAGCTCTGATGTATGGATACTGCAGCATAAAATTCTTTACATTTTCTTCTTTTACTTTCCCAAAGGTTTCCTCAGATGGGAATTTGCCCCAGCCAGTGTCTTCTGCTCCAAGTCGAGTGGCAGCAGTAGGTCCTTATATCCAGTCCTCTACTATGCCACGTATTGCTTCCAGACCTGAACTTTTGGTGAAACCAGCGTTTTCAGATGGGACACAAGCTTTGCAGGTACCTGATGGTCCACTAAAAACACAAACTCTGCCCAACATGAGAGCTGGGAACAGTTCACAAGCTAAAGCTCCTGCAGGTAATGGCTTATGATTAATAGTTCTTATCCAGACATGTTTTGTTTTACCTAACAGCTCTGTTTGGGTGTTTGTTTTAGAGCAAAGTGTTACTTGAGATGTCAGTCTTACTATTTGCAATTTTTTTTTTTTTGCACCAGTGAATACATTTTATAAGCACTGAGGATATATGATTTGTATCATTATAAATGTTATAACAATAGTGTTATAATGAAGTAATTCTCTTAGTGAGCAATTTGATTTGTTTTACATTGTGGAATGAAGGAGGATTTTTCTGTAAACTAATTAATTTTTTATTTATTTGGAAGTTCTGCTAAAAAGTATACACCAGTCTGTGTTTGAGTTTCTAGAGGCAGTTTTAAGACATACCTGTAACAACCTGGTGCTTGGATTTAAAAATTAGTAAAGCCAAGTTTTTGATCATGCATTTTGGAAATGACACATGTAAAGGATTAACTAGCATTACAAGAAATATTACAAAGCAGGCAGTTGATTGTAGCACAGAAATAGCAATAAAGTTATTCACTTGATGACGTGAGGCTTGGCCTCTCCTACTTGGAGAATTAATGGAGATTTGCTTGGCTTCTCTCTGTGGGTTTCTCCTATGAGAGACAGTTCAGTTCCATGAGAGAAGTGTGGAGAAACTAGAGAGTTGCAAATATCTCTTCTGTGCTGTCTTGGGAGAAGACTCACTTTTCATCTGGGAGAGAAGAGAAACTCTGATTTTCTGAAAAGGAAAAAATAGACTGAGCTTTTAAAATAGTTCTGGTTTGTTTTTTTTTTTTTTCTTCTCCTTCCCTCCATCTCCAGTTTTGGCAGGTATTATTAAAGTAACCATTGCACAGAAGCAGTATGAGTGTCTTGCTGTATTGGAGAATGGAGGATTGTTTAATTTTATCTGGTTTGCTGATCCTAAAACACTGGAGTGTAATTTTAGCTCTAGATCATACAGAATTTTTTCTAGAGGAATGTGTGGTGGTGAGCTATTTGAACTGAAACATCACTTCTTATTTTTTAGCATTTAGGCAAAATGACTGCATTGTTAGAGTTTTTGGTACTTTGTCAGAATGGAACTTGTATGCTGCTGCTTATCTTTACTGTTTGAATTTAACATTACTTATTTATTACATTATTTAGAATTTAGTAGAGAGAATTTGGAGTATTTAATAGCAAGTTGAAACACTTCCTTAGTGATTTTTGCAGAGCTGTATGTCTACTCCAGTGAATGTAAAGATCAGCTTTATTGCAGTACCTCTGCAATAAACACACAGATGATTTTTCTGCTGTTTTGGGTGGATGTCACTGGCAGGGCCAGCATCATGTTTTTCTTTGCACAGTATGTGTTTTTCATACTTCCTTAACCACCGTGTCACTTTTAACTTACTGCAAATATTCAAAGAAAGTTTCCTACCAACTGGAAAGAAGGCAATCTAGAGAAGCTTCTTTTTCGAATGTTCTAGATGCAGGTGTGTTCTAGGACAAATAGTTTTGCTGCAGCTTTGATAGTTGTTTCTGAACTTGGCTTGCATCCTCTTTTTAAAACAAACAAATGAAAAGCTATAGTGACAGGATTTATAGCAGTTAACCTGTATGGGATACTTGGATACTGTCTAGACCTGATTCTTAAAAAAGCCTGCCTACCTATAATAAATAAGTCAATAAAAACTACTATTTTAGCTTAATCTCTTCCACTTGTTCTCTCCTAGTTTCTGTGGTCCCCAGTGCAAAACCTTCCTTGTCTGCCCCTGACTGGAATAGTTCAAATGCAGACAATCATATTAGTCAAGGATCAGCCTTGACTTCAGGAAAAGGAATTGTGACTAATGAAGGACAAGGTATGTTCTTGTGTGCTTGGCTAATCCTAAAATATGGAGAATCTAGTTAATGATATCTGTCTCTTCTAAGTGCTTCAGTAAATACTGAGAATCCATTTGAAAGCACAAAAAACCCATATTGCCATGTAGTCCTTAATATGGTGTTGCAGGGATTTTAAAAAGAAACCAAACCCACCACTCACTTCAGGTGAAGTAGATAGATAGTAATGCCTTCCCTACATGCTCCTGTTCATTTGGCAGGCCATGGGGTCCTTAGTGCAGGGGAAAGATGGATGCAAAAAACATCCCTTGCGTACACTGTGGTGAATATTGCAAAGATGACTTTTGAAAGTCGTCTTCTCTCTTAACAGCTGAAGGAGAAACCTTCTTACGAGACAAAGAGAAGAAGGTGCGTCCGTTCTCAATGTTTGATTCTGTGGACCAGTCTGCCGGGCTCGGCACTCTGAGGAAGAACCAGAGCAGTGAAGATCTCCTGCGAGAAGCACAGGTATGCGGGAAACTGTCCATCCAACAGGGATTATGCAACTTTTCATACAGTGCTGTCAGAAAGCTCTCTTGAAAGTACCTAGGTCATCTTTTAAAAGACTGCTTCTAGGGAAAAAAGTCTTTCTTTTAGGCTTCTAGTGGCAGTTGGTAACTCAAAAATCATTCTTAACAGTCACTGTGATGGAAATCTACATTTTGGCTTAATACATAAAAATGGCTGTATTACTTGTACTAGGGTGTATGTGTGTATTTTCCCCCCAAAGAATGGATGTGCAGAAGCATTTGCATGGGTTTTTTAAAATCATTTACACACTTGTTTCACTGTTTAATGCAACAGTGTCCTTCAAATGTTTGATTACAGCAAGACTTCCCACTTAAATTTTGACACGAGCACAATTTGATGAGGTAAGGGAGAAGTAACAGAACTGGGGGATGACGAGTACTTTGTTGGAAAACAACCTCTTGCCTACAGATGGCTACTAAGTGTCTCTGATATCTCTACAGAGAAAATACTGTGCCCTGCCATTGCTTGGTGTTTTAAACATAGCTGTTACAGAAGGAATTAAAGAAAATGGGTTCAAACTATTATATAAACAACAATGATGATAAAATGTTTCAAGCAGTCTCTTCGTGTTTCCAATGATGTTGTAAACAGTATTACAGCAACAGTAGAAATACTAGATACTGTGTTCTTCTTTGAGGCTCTTTGATCCTTCACAGCAGAATTGTGAACTTTTTTTTACTTTTTTATCTTAATTAAATTTTTTTGTCTTTCAGACAACCAATAAAAATGTAACAAAGGTGCCACCACCTGTCCCCACTAAACCAAAACAGATAAACTTGCCTTACTTTGGTCAAACCAGTCATTTGCAACCTTCTGATACAAAGCTGGATGGAAACCTGCAGAAGCTGCCTTTGGCTATTGTAGCTATGGGGAACAAGCAAAAACCAGTGACACAGCAGTCTTCCCATCCTTCTCAGCAGATACAGCAAAGAATTTCAGTACCTCCTGCAGGTTCTTCCTCTAGCCAGGATCAAATTCTTCCTTCCTCCAAACAGGAGAGTCCCCCAGCAGCAGCTGTGAGGCCTTTTACTCCTCAGCCAGCCAAAGAGACTTCACAGCCACCGTTTCGAAAGCCTCAAACTGTGGCTGCAAGTTCAATTTATAGCATGTACACACAGCAGCAGACTCCTGGGAAGAACTTCCAGCAGGCAGTGCAGAGTGCCCTGACGAGGGCGCAGACCAGGGGACCGCACTTCCCAAGCGGTAAGCATGTGGCTCTCTGCCTCTCTTCTATCTGATAAACCTCAGATACATGTACTTTCCACCTGGTCTGTGGGTGTAAAGCTGTTCCTCAGGGGAATTAAGCGGGTGAGCGCTGCTGTAAGAATCCTAAGTGGATCTTCCCAGCTGTATGTGAGTGTTAACAAAAGGTGTAAATTGTCTGCCTTGCATTTGCAAGATAACTAATGGTAAACCTGGTTGCCAGATTAGTTCTGTTCAGTTGATTGTATTATTCTGCTTCTTTGCCCTACATAAAGAATACACAACCTAATTCACCTTTTTTCTTTGTTATTTTCTTGCTGATAAAACATTCAAACTTGGTTTTTTCCCCCCCTGCCCTTCTGAACTGCTACTCAGTGTATGGCAAGCCTGTGATGGCAGGAGCTGGTGTACAGAATCAGCCGCCGCAGACGGAGAATGTCTACTCAAACCTCCAAGGCAAACCAGGCAGCCCGGAGCCTGAGATGGAAACAGCAGCCTCTGCTCATGAGAATCACGAACCAGAGCGAATTCCCCGTCCTCTTAGCCCGACCAAATTGCTGCCCTTCTTATCCAATCCGTACCGCAACCAGAGTGATGCCGATCTGGAAGCACTACGGAAAAAGCTGTCCAATGCACCCAGGCCACTGAAGAAACGTAGCTCCATTACTGAGCCAGAGGGACCTAATGGCCCCAACATTCAGAAGCTGTTGTATCAGAGGACCACTCTGGCTGCAATGGAGACTATCTCAGCTCCGTCACATCCCTCCAAACAGACGGCATCAACTGCCAGTCCTGAAAGCCCAACAGAAATCCCAAATCCTTATCTAAGCACAGAAACAGAAAAAGAAACATCTGCTTCTATGCCAGAACCAGCTATTGCTGAGGAAACAGAAAACACACCATCAGATCAGAGTGAAGCTGTTCTTCCCTCCATACCTTTGGACCCTGTTCCTGAGGCTGTATCAGACAGTGATGAACTCACTCAGCCAAAACCAGAAGAACCAAGCCTAGAAGCTCCACTGCCACTGGAGGTATACATGGAAGAATATCCTCCATACCCACCACCTCCCTATCCATCAGGGGAACCAGAGAGTTTGGGAGAGGACTCATTCAATATGAGGCCTCCTGAAGTTACTGGACAGTTTTCCTTGCCTCCTGTAAGTATTAGTTAGCTTATAACTTGGGTGCCCTGTCAATAAGTCATTTCAAGCTCTGCAATAAACTCTGTGCATTGTGTTGAGGACCTTAAGCAGATATGGGACAACACAAATGGTCAAGAAGTCTCTCTGTGGGTATCTCTTCTATTTGTGTGATGGTCTTATCTGCAGACTGAATGACAGTAATGAAAAACCTCTGTTGTCTCTAGAATTAATGACATATAATGAAAAGTTTCAAATGGAATCTGATATACAAAAAGTAAAATTCTTCACAACTGTAAAGAATATTCCTTATAGAAATCTGCCTACTACATCCAATTTTTACTTAATTTTTAAGAGAAATTAAAGTTGTTTTTTTTTCTTGAGGTACAGATACAGATTTCACAGGCATTTCCCACTACTGCTAAGAGCTAGAAACTAATTACCTTAATCCTGGATTGCATTTGTTTATCTGAAAAGTGCCTTGCTTGAAAAATATGGAGAAACCAACCTCTTTCGTTTTTGCTTTGAAAGCTCATTTGTAGACATCAGCTATATGCATTTCTTCTCATGAATGCTTTCTGAATTTCTTTGGAACCTAATTTAACATCAGTCTTTTCTCAAGTTGCATCAAAATGGAGTCTCTTGGGGCTAAGGGTGGGCAGCATTTTTATTGTCTTGTTTATTTTGGAAATTTCTTTCTCTGTGTGTGGTGTGATGTTATCTTAGTGCTGTATAACAGAATGTTTTATGTTTTTGGTTTTTGAAAGACTTTCTTTAGAAACCTATCACGAATACAATTTTAATAACTTGATGCATGGAAGTGGTTTTTTCCACTGTATCTTCAGTGCAGGGCAGTTAAAAGCTTTAAATGTGCTTTTTAACCTTGTAATTTCTGCATAGAATAGACATGGCATGTTTCCATGCTTTAAAGATTTTGTTCTTGTTCCCTTTTACAAGGAAACTTGAGTGGTAGGATTTCCTAAATTGTGAGAACTCATTTCTAGTTGGCTTTATAATAATTCTGCAATGATGAGAAGAAACCAACCCAACTTCTTGATTTCATATTTAAATACTTGGGTTGTGCTGACAGGCTGTTTCTTTAAAAAGCCCGTACTTTTGATATTATGTATAAATCAACAGGCAGAAGAGTATTTTCTGGGAATCTCTTCTTATATCTCTTATCTTCACGTGTTTGCTCTTGCAAAATGTGAGTAATTTCTATTCATCTTTGCCTGGACATCTGTCAGAAATTTACATACCCTCATGAATAGTGTTTATTGCTGCTGCTCAGCCAGCTGGAGCGAGCGCTGAGCTAATGCTGGGTGCATGTTCTCTGAAGGAAAGAGTACAAACTCAGCTATAGAAATGCTTGGTTTCCAGTATCAATGGGAGCATCTAAACCACTTCTGCACTTGGTTCTATGTTCTTTGCAAAACCACTTTCTGTAACTGTTTTCTTCTGCTAACCTCTGCTGAACTTACAAAAACTTTAGGAACTTAACATCAGTTAAGTGGAGTGTGCTGCTTGGTTTGTGTAACAGCTGCGAGAGTTGATGCTAAAATTGTCCAAACAAAAAAAAAAACCAAAAAACAAAAGAGGCTTTTCCCTGATCTTCAGGAATTTGGGAGTTTTTGTATTTTGTTAATGTTTGATCAAGGTGACTTCTGTATTTAAAGTTGAACAGTGACCTTGTCCGGAGATAAAGGCAGAGGTCTTTCGTAGCATGTCTAACATAATATATTCATAATGTATCAGAGAATTGGTAGAAAACAATATAAATTTCATATTAAACAGTGCTTTAGTTGATAATTTCTGCTGTCATTCCCAAATAAGCAGTTTTGTATTCTTGTTTTTTCCAGGGAAAAAAATACCTATAACTTGTTATCTTTTCACAGGGGAAGAGGACGAACTTGCGTAAGACTGGCTCTGAGAGAATTGGGCATGGGATGAGAGTGAAATTCAATCCCCTTGCATTGCTTCTGGATTCATCTTTGGAGGGGGAGTTTGACCTTGTGCAGAGAATAATTTATGAGGTACAAATGCTAACTTGCAAGACAAGAAATAGCAATCTTGGTTCAAAACTAGGAAGTTGAAGCTTTCCTGGACTGGGGAAGCTAAAAGAATAGTGCACAACCTAGATCTGTCCTTGAGGACATAAGTCCTAATAGGTCATAAGTGATCATACCTGGAGGCCGACTTTAAGTGTGTTAAATCCACAGTGGCATTTAGCATCAAGACTGTAAATTTGCAGGGCAACTTTTTTCTCATTTCTTATGTAGTGTTTCATCCCCACATTGTGTGGTATTAGATAATTTGATAAGCAAAATCCACGTGAACTTTGCTCACAGTTAAATGGGCAAATATCAGAAATCTGTTAAAAGTACTTTTTCTGAGTTATCAAGATACTGTTTCTCTGAACCACTCTAGGTTTTCACTGTTAAAAGGACACTGCAAACATATATATGAGTTTTGTTGCAAAACTGGCCGTTGTTATAGTCTTCTGCCTATTGCTTATGTCCTTCCTAGAAATGTCTCAAATTCATATTTCAGAATAGGACAACTCACTTTTATATGTGAAGAGGTGCTTATTCTAGAGAGTTTCGCTAGAGTGTGAATGGTCCCTTTCTGTCTGAGCAGGTTGAAGATCCTAGCATGCCCAATGATGAAGGGATTACTGCGCTGCACAACGCTGTGTGTGCTGGGCACACGGAAATCGTGAAGTTCCTGGTGCAGTTTGGGGTGAACGTGAACGCTGCAGATAGCGATGGATGGTAATGAGTTCTTTGAGTGGCTCCTTGGAGATGCTCTCCACAAGAGAGCCATGGCTTGGGGGGCTGCTGCAGGTCCCTCACAATATCCCTCATTTTGCTCCTGTGGAGCTGGCAATGACTTCTCCACAGCAGAGCAACAGCAGTTCTGTGTGGGGCATCACATGAGACTGTGCAGAGGGGAAAACAGGGAGATTTATACTGATATTCCCCATATGAAAAAAACAGTGTCTGAGGTCTGGTAGGGTGGGTGCAGTTGTTAGGAAACTGCTGTGTTTGAGATACTTAAGACAGCTTATGCATAATGAGCCTTATGCTGAAATTCCCGGTGGTCCTCTCTGTGAGATATCCCATAACTTATATGTGCTCTGGGCAGTATCTACCCCTGCGAACTCTTCTCAGTTCTTTGTTTTGTTTTGTCTGAGTATTGGACAAAGTGGAAAACTACAGCCTGCAAACGAGGCTTGCAACTCATAATGGGCTACAAATCCTTCTCACAGGTTGCTGAGGAGATTATTTACAAAAGGCTGATGCAGGAGGCAGTGATTTTACTATTATTTCTGCATATAACAAAAGTATCTGAGGCCTAAGACTGAGGGACAACAAACATCTTTATTCAGCCTTAGTGGTTACCCCAATTACCTGCACGAAGTCAAATCTTGAAGTAATTGTCTAGATTGTAAGAGGCATGATGTCAGGAAGATTTCTGAGTGGGTTTTTTAATATTGATTAATTTTTTAATTGTTATTGCCTTAATGAATGTTCTCAGAATGTTAATGGACTATAAAAGGTGGCATAACTAGAGATCTGTATGGAAACCTAGCTTTAGGGCTCAAGCAGCTCTCGATGGCTCCCGTTACCTGTGAAAAGCGATTGCTCTTGACATCCTGGGTTGAGTGCTCTGGTGGGAAGCCCTCAGTGCTGCATTACTGACTGCTGGAGGTCACACATGAACGTGGTTTGCTCCCAGGGGTCTCTGAGCGCTGCCATGAGCAGTATAAGCCAAGTGTCATCTTCTCTTCTTGCCTTGCAGGACCCCGTTGCACTGTGCAGCCTCTTGCAACAACGTGCAGGTGTGTAAGTTCCTGGTGGAGTCGGGCGCGGCTGTGTTTGCCATGACCTACAGTGACATGCAGACGGCTGCGGACAAGTGTGAGGAGATGGAGGAAGGCTACACACAGTGCTCCCAGTTCTTATATGGTAGGTGCCATCACTGAGGTTTGGCAAGTGCTAGGGGCTCACCTGGCACTTCTCAGTACGCTTTTGCGTGAGGAGGGGTAAGTTGCACACTTGGGTTGTGTGCCCATGCTTCAGGTTCCTCTTGGAAGGAGAGAGGTTTTAGCCAGGTTGCTGTCACAGAACAAGTTCCATCGAGACCAACTTCATAACATCCAACCTATGGAGGAGATCTGAGTAACAAAAGGTTTCCCTACATCAAAAACTTTTGAGTTAAGTGTGTGCATTGACAGATACACTGGTGTGAGGTAGCAGTCAGGTGAATCTTGTCACATAAGTACTTCTTTTACATAAAAACAAAGGTATATATAGTATACAGATACCTCAGTAGGCAGTTCATACCTGTTACCTAGTGTCTTTGAATGAAGAGTATTTCCTAATGTGCACTTTAGAACCAGGAAAGGTATTGCCAAGTTTCTACCTTGATGGAGATTAGTAAGCACTGAATTTGACTTCAGCTTTCTGGCTTATTTTCTTCATGTGCATTTAAAAAGAAATCCCATATTAAATTTAGATTTTATTAAAATAATAAGACTACAGAGATACTATCTTTTAATGGAGAGAATGAATTCCCCCTAGGGTGTGATGAGTATTAGTCAATGAGGTTTTAAATTACTTTACTGCATGTTTTGTGTGTAATGGGGTTTTAAATTACTTTTCTCTGTTTTGTATGTTGTTCTTGTCCCGTAGGCACCTACCAGCTGGTGTGTCATCCCTCTGTAAGATGTTAGTGTAACAGCAATGTAACACAGCATAAAAAGCTGTAATACTGCCTCTCTGGTTTTGTGGAACAAGCGAGATTTGAGTTTCTATGAGATGCTCAGCCAGCATATTTCAAAACAGTCTGTCCAGCTGTCCTCACTAAGCTTGAAAACTGTATCTCTCAGTGCCAAATATATAGTTTTCTCTATGAAGGGAGGAAACCTTCTTAACTAGCATCAAAGCCTGTGGGTGAAGCAAAATTCCATTTAGTTTTGTATTCAGACTCTCTAAGGGTGATCATCAAGAGCAAATATCCAAGGAAGATTGTAGGACTAGATAAAAAATTAATAATACTTGTCCAATATTTTGTACTGGTATTAACTCTGATATGAGTTAAGAGATGATATCTTTGTGGTGAACAGCCCTTGAGGGAGTTCTTTCAGGAATTTGTTTAATTCTTAAATTCAGTTAAACAATCCACATCTTCCTGTGGAAAGGAAGTCCATGGTTTCATTAGATACAGCAGGAAGAAATGCATTCTTTTTGTTTGTGTTTTTCTTTCTGGGCCTACCATCTGGTGGTCTCACTTGATACTCTGTTTTTTGTTGGGTTTTGGATTTTTTGTGTGTGTTATGAGATACTTATCAATGGGTCATGAAAGGACTGTAAGGCTTGGGCCTGTTGCCAGTTTTTTCCAAATTGCAACCGCTGGAACTAGGGTATCTCTTGATATATTGGTTGTTCAGCTATCGAAGTTCATATTGTTCCTTTAGGTATTAATCCTATTGCTAAGGCTGGTTCTGGTTGCCTGTAATTATAGTAAGAAATTCCTTCACTAGCTAAATCTGTTTCTTGCTGTAAAAGAAGTTTGGGAATGTGTATCTGTCTGTTTCCAGAACAGATATGACATTAAAACCTGGCCCTCTAAACTCATTTGTAAGGTGAGAAACCTTGCTGTAATTCTTTAATCCACCTAATCCCTTTTTGTTGTAAATTGTGCCCAATACTGAATAACATCAAGTGCAGGTAGGTTTAAATAAAACCACTAATCCTTCAATGTTGATTAAATGACAAGTCTGATGCTGCTTAAGTATGCAATTTTTCACTTTGTAAGATGTAATGCTTGTGCTGTCTCTTAAGAACATGTTTGCCCTGCTACCCTCCTGTGACCCTTAATACCTCCTTTGGAGACCAGATCCATTGAGTGACTCTTCTGTTTGTCTGCTTTGATGTTTAATGCTCAGTTTTACCTTCCACGTGGGTGCAGAGCACAACTTTAGCCAAACCTGTAATTATGCCAAATGCAAAGCAACAGAAGAGTTTCTCTGGGCAGAGCTTATCATGCAGTGGAAGTAATTTTAATTTTATGTGATGATCTGGTATGCAGAAATAAAGAACTTGATTTGAGCAGATGCTTCCTTTAGCAGATATAGCTAAAAATCCTATTACAATAGGTTGTAATAGGTAAGCGATGAAAAGGGAAATGACAAGTTGTTTTTACACAGTGTGCAGTACTCCTCGCTTCTGGAAATACCAAAGCCAGACAAAACAACTCAGTTGGATTCAATATTTTAAAATAAAATAATTACATAAGAGAAAGTTTGTATAACAATTAAGATACCTTTTGCTGCTTAGAGGCTGAGGAATGTGTTCAGAAAGAATAGTATCTCATTTTTGGCTACAGCTGTAAAATGAGCTAGTTTTAAATAACATCTGCTGGACATGTGTGTACTCCAAGACACCTTGGTGTAGAAATAATTTAAGAGAATTGTGTTTCTGAAGTCAGTGTTTAAAAAAAAATAATCAAAATAGTGTCAGAAATTAAGAACTGTTGAGAAGTGTTTGAGTTAACCAAAAGCAGCTGGAGGGGAGCAGACAAATCTTTCAGATACAGGTCTGAGATGCATCTTGTCTTAAGGTTCTGAAATAAAGTGACACGAGTGGCAAATGACACAACAAGCATCAAAATGACAAAAAGATTACTGATGGACTAAGAGTACAAACAAGTAATTTTTTGCTCATCACTTAGGTCTAGAAAGTGTGAACACAAAACCATAACCTTTTCTCAGTCAATGCTGCTCTCCCCATTTACCTCGTATATTTTGAACATACGCAAGGAAGGATTCTATCTGCTGTATGTAAGGACTGACTCCACAGTGTCACCTCTTCCAGGACTGACTTTGAGTAAGCTGATGGCAACAAGATGCCAAGTGTGATAGGAATTGATGTTGGATTGTTTTTTTATTTTTTTCCTGGCCTGCTCTCCAGTAAGAGTAAAGCAGTCTTTCCACTTGTTGTCCTTTTTCTTTTTTTTTTTTTTTTAAATTTAGCAGCTCTGTATTTTCAATGTTGCAGGAGTGCAGGAGAAAATGGGTATAATGAACAAAGGAGTGATTTATGGACTCTGGGATTACGAGGCTCAGAACGACGACGAGCTCTCGATGAAAGAAGGAGACTGCATGACCATCCTGCGCCGGGAAGATGAAGATGAAATCGAGTGGTGGTGGGCACGGCTGAACGACAAGGAAGGCTACGTTCCCCGCAACCTGCTGGGGGTGAGTCCTTGATGCTTCCAGAGTCAAAAAGACCCCACCCTAATATGTGGAGTATACAAAGCACTGTATACTCGTCATATCTCTTGCATGTAGATGAGGTGCCATTTTAAAAGTCAAGAGGAAGGAGTTTATGTTCTCCGTGTATTCATGTGGGGAACAGAATGGGTTAACACCCTTTTGTTTAAGATACCTAACACAGATTATATTGATGAGTGCATAAAGGAACAACATATGTCATCACCCTGCTGTACACAGCAGGCTCTCATACTAACCTTGTCTCACCATCTTAGAGAAAAAAACCCTTTTATTCAAACATGATGTGCGCATAAGGGTTTGTTGAGCATGTTCTCAGGCACGTGGTGTGATTTTTGGGGCTGTCCCGTAAAGGGCCAGGAGTTGGACTCAATGATCCCTGTGGGTCCCTTCCCACTCAGGATATTCTATGATTCTTTGTGAACTGGTTTTCCCCATCTTTCAAAAAGTGTTGTACTGACACAAAAGACCTTAAGAACTGAGGCTTGCATGAAGAGTGAGTCATGAGTCTTTCCTGTCTGGGTATACACAGTGCACCTTGTGATCTGAGGATGTATCACAGATATAAACACTGCAAAATTCTAGGTTATCTTTTCTCCTAGCATTGAAAAAGAAATTACATTGCCAAGTAAAGGCAGATTTTTGTTTTCTCCTATGCTTTTTAAGTAATATTTAACAATAATATTTAAACGAATGGCCTCTCCTTTTCTCATCACCTTCTGTACTGACCTCTTATTAAAAACAACTGTGTACAGATAAGAGATTTTCAATTATGTCCCCATATTTCTCCTCATGGCTGAGTTGCTAGAAAACCCTGGCAGATGGACAAATGTATAAAAGTTCCATTAAGCTTTTTTCTGCATATCCAGTTGCCCTGCTGCTGGAGATAAAAGGTTCTCCAAGATTAACCACTCTGAATTTTAGCTGATTGATTTATGATGCTTGAAAGAGGCTGAACCTCCTTCCTCATGCAGATAATCCTTACTCTTAAACTGGTTAGATTTTGCAGAGCAACTGCATCTAATGCAAAATCAGTTTTCATTTCTGTATCACTTTCAGGTCAGGCCTGCCCACAATGTACTGTAAAATTCTCCCTAACGTAGTACTTCTGCTCAGTGTTTTCCTCTCCAAAGTAAACATTTCTAAATTGAGAGCAGCCATCAGCCCTGCACAGTGAGGTTAAAATAGCAGCTTTTTTATTTTTTGCCTGCCCCAGTGTGAATTGTGCATGTGCTGCTTGTTCGTAAGCTTGTGCACTCAGCTGAGCACAGGTGTGTAAGAACACAAGGAGCATCTGTGCTTCTGTAAGAAAACCCAAAAGCCCAGGGCAAAACAGCTTAATCTAGTGATCACAACTTGTCCTTATAAGCACAACACAATCCAAACAGAATCTTGGGGGAAAACTACCCAAGCACAGTATTAACTGTTACACTCTTATGTCTGTTCAGTTGTTCTAGTACTTCCACTGAAATATTCTGTGGTTATTCTCAAAAGCAATTACTGGACTCTTAATATAGCAGCTGAAATCCAGGCTATGGTGTTCAGTGCAGAGGAAGATGTTTGGTGGTTTGATAAATTCTTAAGTTGTATTTATACCATGGTTGTTTTATCCTTTTGCAGTTAGATGTACTGAATAAATTATCTGCATCAGTACTCTACCCTGCCTGCTGATGCCCTAGCTCCCTAAGCTGGCAAGATAATACTGGCAAACGAAATCTTTTGAACACTGTCAGGTGTGATGATAACCAACTAATTTCATCTCTGCTAGTGGTGAAATCATAGCAGGCTGAGACAGACCTTGTGGGTAGAGTTGTTGGCTTTCTCTTAATGATTAGTTGACTATGAAAAAAGAAGAAACCAGGGTCTGGTTGAAGGGAGAAGAGAGCACATTTAAGGAGAACTAAAAAACCCAAGATACATTGTAGACATGCGTTGCCATTTAGAGCATGGAGAATTCACTTCCCCTGATTGTATGAAGTGTGTCCCTCTATTTTTCATATGCCAGTAACCATGCTTTTCAGAACAGTAGTTGTTCCCAAAGCCCTTGCAAGTGGGAGCCAAGAGCTTCCCAAGCATCTTGGCACTGTCAGTTGTCACCCCGTACCCTTGTGTGTGTGGCCAGAATGTGTGAACAGCATGTGGCTCAAGGGCCACAGGGTGGCAGGTACCAATTTATGGCTGGGCAGTTAAATGAATTGCACTAACCACATACTCTCTGCTAAGTAAAGCACAGCTCTGACAGTTCCATGGTCCTTCTGCAGCCAGATGTTTCCAACTTGCCCAAAGATACACATGTAAAAGTTGATATGCATTGAGAGAGAGAAAGCAAACCAGATTTTGCTACCTCTCCAGTCCCCTTTGCAAAACAGGGAACAACCCTACAGTTCACTGAGCACTAAAGGCTCTTGACCTACAAAGCCATGTGCTTTTCCTGGCCCGCCCACCTGGGTAGAGCTTGAAAGTTATGTATTGTGTGCTGTTCAATACCTTCCTTTTGAACTGACATGGTTGGTATTTTTTTTTTTTTAAGCTTGCCTAGGAATGCTAAATTTATATTTGTTAGTGACCTGGGTGTTTTTATAACCATGCTTTTACTACTTCAGATTACATTAGCATTGTAGCACCAAAAAGAAATTTTTTGTTCCTTTATTTTTCTTTAAAAAACCTAACTTTTTAAAGCAATAAAATTTTAAACCTCATTTCTGTTTTACCCTCAGCTGTATCCGAGGATTAAACCTAGACAAAGAAGCTTGGCATGAAATAGTACAGAAGCCAGATTCTTGAAGTACTAATCATGGATGACTTATGAAAAAAAATTCATTTTGTGTTGGTTCCAATATCATGAGACTTATTTCAATGACAATGTAATTTGAAAGCTATGAAGAATGTGCTTTGAAAACAAATGAAGGATTGATGCATTAGCAAATGGATGAGGGCATTGTACAAGATGAAATAATGCTTGCAAGCAAATGAAATTCTGCTGCCTTTGGTCGAAGCAAGCCATTATGTTCAAGTACCCACTTGGGTTTCTTCAAACATGGCAGAAGAGAATTTCACATTTTTTTCTGTATTAAGTACAAGGACCTTTTCAATTTACCATTGAAGGAAGCTTGGCTTTGTCCAGATTTATCCTAAGGCTTTTTCCAGATGGGAGAAATTCAAGTACATGCACAGCACCCAACTGCTTATTGCTGGAAGCAGAATGTTTGTTGAAGAAGCTAAACTGAAGTGCATCTGAACAGTGACACCCACCTGACTGATCCATTTAGCAATAACTTTTAAAAAAGCTGTAGCATCTTAGAGATTCTATGTATTCAAACTATTATGTGCTGTAACAGAAAATGTAGTTTTAGATTCCTCTTTTTACAAAGAGTCTCATGTATTTATTGTATTTTGTACTTTGAAGACTAAGTGTAGAAACTTTCTGTAGTCCTTGACGACTTACTTGTTTTTATTCCACTGTGATACCATTAAACTTATGTCTCCTCTTCAGCTGTAACTCTGGGTATTTTAATGGCAATTTTTATTAGACCATGTGAAAATGTTAACAGTACAAAACAGTGCTGTTTTACATTACACTACTATTCAACTACTTTCTGTACTAAATTGAACCCCTACTCCCCCATGCATTCAAGATAGTCTTTTGCATTTAAAATTAAGTTGAATCTGTTAGTTGCACATAAACTTTGTTTATCTTAAAAGCTAAGGGACATACTTAAGAAAAAAGATTTGGTACAGGTGTTTTCCAAATAAAGCCTTTCCTATGGAACTATCCTTTATATCTCTCTATTTGGGAATAATTTGATAATGAACCCTATTTAACAGAGGATCAAATATTTCCTTAAGGGTATTTATGAAGTGCCTCACCCTGCAGGCTCATGTTTTCCTGCTAGGTAAGTCCTTACTGCTTTCTGAGAAGGTGCCTGTAAGTAAAAGAAATGGTTTATAGGAAGGAGGACTGAATTCTTCAGGGCAAACTGAAGTCAGCAGCAGCCTGTGCACGATCACAGCCTCAGGGTGTTAATAGGCTGGGTAGGGGGTATATAGTATCAATCACCTATCTTAGAAACCTCTAGTTTTTCAAGCATTACTCTTTTAAAGTATCAGACTGTAACATTTCATGAACTAACAGACATCCAGAGTCAGCTCCAGAATGCTGATTTTCCCCTTTAAGAGGCAACAAGCAAGCTCTGTTCCTGAAAGCAAAAGCTCTGTACAAGTGCTGTGATGATCTATATCTAAGAAAAAAAAGTGCTTAGTTGCAGCAGAAATAAGTCTCGCAAACTTTATTTATACTCTTTTTATTTAAATACTTTCTTGCATTTCAAAGGAAGATAAATAAGATACAGGAACTCAAGATTCCACCTGAGAGGATGGGCTTTCTCTTGGAAGAGTCTCGTTGCCAACAGCCTCCTGTTTCAGGCACATCAGTGGTGAGGAGGGAAAGACTTGTCTTTCTGTTTGGTCAAACCTGTACTTGCTATTCAAATTCTTCAAAGAATATTTAACTAGAATAACGCTGGGGCTTGACAGAAGGCATACAAGGGACCCTCTGTCTCTGATTACAGGTGTTTAGATAAGATATGCAATACTATCCCTTTTCTGATTTCAGATATGGAGGATGGAGTGGAGCTGTTATTCAAAAAGCACTTATTAAACCACTGTCAAGCTATAATGAGCTTTCTTCCAGGAGTCCTGTAAAACACCTTAAAGACAAATATATTAGTAAAGCAGTATTTTCAGAAGTTGCACTGAGGATTAATATTAAATTAAGGCCCTTGTCCAGAGGGTATATAAGAGTAGATAAAGACTGTCAGAGCCATAAAAATGAGGTTCCAAATTCTTCTTGTCAAAGTAGAATGCTTTCCTTCTTGCAGTAGCGTGCAAAATTTGCTATGTGTAAGTTAAGGCACATTCATGTTAGAATATTACTTGTACATAGCTTGATTATCTTCACCTGGTCATGCTCTTTTTGAGGTCTCAAGCTGATGCCAGTGGCTCAAATGACAGTAAAGCACAGCCACTGTAACAAGAAGAAAAGGGCCCAAGGTTAAATTTAGTAAAAAGACTTGTAGCAAGTATGCATATTACCATTTCTAGAATAAAGTCAGCCTGTTGTTACAGAAGTAATTTTAGGATCTTTCCTAAGTGATTTAAATTTATATCTCATTTAGGTCAAAAGAGTTTTGGGATGATTTGCACGTTCCTCCTTTAGTTGCAGAAATAAGTTATGTTCAGGTCATAAGCAAGTCAAACATAAGTAGGAGGGTACTTTTTGCCAAACTTAGTCCTTTCTGCAGGGCACACAGGGTGCAGAAAGAAGCAGACATGGATAAGACCATGAGTCACTACTGCACCTACATTTTACTCTGACAACAGAAAAAGCAGAGAAGAAGCCAAAATTACAGCCAGTACAGGGATAAGGGGCTTCTGATGCAAGGAATCTTGTCTGTCTGTTAGAGAATATGTTGTGATGTAGGTACACTTCTAAAAGCTAACCTCTCTTAAGGCTGCTTACAAATACACAAGCCAGATAAGTCCAGCATATATGTGAATACATATAACCAGCCATAATCAAAATGGAGCAGGACAGACCCTACTGTTTACATCCCTCCCTCCCTTCCCCCAAAAGATGAACAAAAATGTTTTAGAGCTAAATGAACTTACATTAACGAGGTTCAACTCTATTGTTCCAGTTTTCTCAGTATCCAGTTTTTTAAACATTTCTGTGGTGGGAAAGAGATGACAGATAAGGATGAATAGAGGAACTAATTGGAAAGCCTTCCCCTTCCTTGTGCTTCAGGATTGAAAAGGAATTTAGTCGCAGAATCTAAAACTTGACAGTGACCTACACCCCAAACCAGAAAGGGCCAATCTAAAGTCATTGTGCAGAACCAAGACTGAACATTTTTAATAGCTGTCTAGTATTTTTTAATCAACATACCATTTTTTGCATCAAAGACTGGCTGTGGTTCAGCAGCCTGGGCTTAAGGGCTGATTCCTAGATCTAGAAGCATGCAAACTGGGATGCCAGATTTATATCTCAGTTTTGAATTTGTCTGAATACCTTATCCTGGACTTCTGGACAGTTATCCTGCTGCAAACACAAAGTAACAGAGTCTGTCTAGTTATTGAGCGTGTACTCACTGAACAAGGTTTCGAGCCGAATCAAACACCGGACGAAGTTATCAAAGTCAATGATGAGGTCTTCGTCAGCGAATCGAGCCACAATGATCTGATGTAACTGGCAGTTCAGTTTGAACCCTAAAAATACGTTGAGGATTTAAAAAAAGAGACAGAAAAAATTGTGCAAAAACCTCCGACTAACAAAAAACCCCAAACAACCTTACACACTACCAGAAATTCAATTACCTTCTTTTGGTTAAATTCACAAATTTTAAGAGTATTTACTTCATTTTGGAAACTCCCAACAACCACTTCTGTACTTGGAGTGATTTAGAACTGTGACTAGGCCACATGTGTTCTTCCTGCTGTGTGTGCTCCCACACCTGGACTCCTGTTTCCCAGGGGATATGGCCAATTGCTCCAGCTCATGGTCCTTCCCTGGGTGACAAGGGGGCTCCAGACTCAACCTACTGAGATGAAGCAGTGGCTTTCTGTGGGCAAATGGATCTCTCTTTCCAAACAGTGTTTAAACATTGGTACAAACTGAAATGCTGCCTCATCTTACATGGTGACGAGAGGGGAAAGTTCCAGAGTGCCAAAACGGACATTAGGATGGCCCCACATGATCTGTAAGTTAATCTGGGATTGTATGGGTCGGTGGTATCTCCCTCATAACTCAGACTTGCTTTTTCAGTGTTTGCAGTAGCAAACTGACTCCTAGCACTCCTGTAAGCATCACCCCTTGGTCAAGCCACTTCCATTCCCTAGGTCACACATCCCAGTTCTACCAGCTTATGCCAAACCCACATAAATATACTCAGAGAGACTCACTGAAAGACAAGAGTATACTGTTACAAGACCAGATTGTTGCAGTTATTTGTGCTTCTCCAAAAGCTGATCACTAAAGAAAATAAGTGCAAACCTGCCACTACTTTGAGATGCTTTTAGTGAGCCTGCCTGGCAAGACAAGAGCCCAAGCTGAGCATCTAAATCACATGGAGGCCTTCAGGTCTGGGAACACAGGATTTTTCTGCTTACAAGTGATATACAGGAGACTAGTGAGCATCTATGAACCCAGCTTGAAACTGATATAATCCTATAAAGAGACAGATCAATATAAATACCTGCTGCTTCCAGCGCCCTCCTCATCTCGTAGGAGTTCATGGTACCGGATCGATCCACATCAATTTCCCTGTAAATTTTCTGCAAAACACAGAATCCAAAGTCAAACCTTGACAATAATTCAGAGCGTGGTTTGGCTTTTGTCAGAAGTGAAACATTTTGAAATGCAGCCTGTGTGTAACTTAGGAGCATTTGCAACCTCAATCTGAAGGACTTGGTGTCGATTTCATCTAAAAGCAGCTTCAGAAAGTAAGTCCTTTACTCTGGAGAATTCCTTGAACACCCATGGCACTATCACTACCAAAGTGGAAAGGCTGACACCAAACTCACACTCTTAAGTAGGCGAGTTAAATATTTGGATGAGAGTTAAAACAGGAAGCCCCCCCAGAGTAAGGCAGGAAGAGAAGCAGCCTCTCCTTCAGCCCTTCACCCAGCACCTGAAGGACAAGCATTCACACCTTTGGACTCCAAGGGACAAAACCCGAGGGACTGAGGACACAAACCACTGCTTTAGGAAATGAGACTGCCCACACTGTATGAGGCAAATCAATCTAAAGCCACCTCTACATGTTTCTTCCAAAGAGGTTGCATCTTACCTGGTATTTCTGAATCTTTGTCCAGAGGGTGTAGAACTCCTTCAGTCCCAGTTTACCACTCCCATCATTCTTCTCTGAGTTAAGGGAATTTCTTTGGAGGGAAGAAAAAGGGGTTTTTTCTCCCTGTGCCAAATTTACTTACATGGGCAGTTGTGACTTTAAAAGAAAAAGTTGCAAGTAAAAGAAGGATGCAAGTCTTCTCTGAAGGACTTGTCCTCTCTGCAGGACTCGTCCTGTTGCATACACAATTGTCATCCAAGATGTCTGTCTCAATCAGTAAGCTGATTAATTTAAACTGTGACCAGTTCACAAGATCTTTCTGCTCCCCTTTGCAGCTGTCTTTCCTCTACAAGTATAAAAGAGCTGAGATGATGCCATTTTGTTCTGTGTAGTTGGTTCAACACCTGCAGTTACAGGAGCATAAGTCCTAAGTCTGGATTATAAACAGGAAAAGCCACAACCAAGCCTGCTATTTGCAGAACTTAAGTTCTTGTGCAAACAGCTAACAAAAGAACCTGGTCGTGGCATCGCTCCCAAAATCTGCTACGGAGTCCTGAGGGACTGCCATATTTTACACCAAATTATAGCAGAGCATCACCTTGTGTTGGTAATTTTCCCTTTTTCTAACTCTGCAATTCAACTCCCACTGCACAGAGAAGCTGAACATAACTATTCTTAGACTTGAACCTTCATCCTACACTTTTTCCCACATTCTGAGGAATAAAAGCTCCTAAAAACCTGTGTACTCTCAGCTTCCTGTATTTGTTTCCCTCATTTTCCATTTGCTAGGTCCTCATGGCTTTATGATGCTCTTACCAACTCCAGCCAGATAGCAGAGAGGTGAAGTGCATCCAGATATGCACATACAGCTCTACAGCCAAGGCCATCCACTCCATGCTGAGAGCCAGGTGCCTTTTCCCAGCACAAACACCACTTTGTCACCAGCTAAACCAGAACACACAACAGCTGGGAAGGTTTCAAAGCAGATCGTAACATCTGATAATGGATTTTCCCTGCTGCCTGGGAGAATGCATGTGTCATGGTGAGCAGTGATAGCAAGGGCCTGCTTTTTCAGGGGAACCAGGGTAAAACCAGCTTCTCCACCTCAGGTGTCATTACTACATAAGGATGGACCCACCAGGCAGCAAAAGCAGCTCACCTACTTCAGCACAGACAGAGGAATATCACCTAGGAACGGCCTTAAAGGATACATCTAACAGGTCAACCATTATTTTGCATGTCTCAACACTAAAGCCATCTGATTTAATATCTTGGCCTGTAAAGAAAGAGCAAAAGACAGGGTTATCATTGCATGCTGTACCACAGCACCTTCCTAAATAGCTCACAAGCTCTCTAACCAGTGTAGACACACGCCAGCCCTTATTTGCTTCTGTGAGATTGGTGGCTTCCTTCGCAGCTGATGAAGAGGCTTTGAGTGAGAGTCAGCTGGGATGTTTCCCCAAGCAAACAGCCCAGTTAGTCTAGTCAGAAGTTGTGCTACAGAAGCAAGAGACAGAGATAAAAGCTTTCCTGCCCTTACTGTCTGCCTTCAAAGACAACTGTAGACTTCTGTGGACAACATGGACTTTTAACTTACAGAGGTGAACAGTCGGTAGCTTCATGCAAGGGCTGAATATCAAATCAAGCTTAGTAACCAGCAGTACCCCATTGCTAACTGGCTGGGGTACACAGACATACAACACAGTCCTGACCATCTGGATAACATTTCACTTTGGAAATTAAAGAGACACATTTCTCTAAACACTTATTTCTTGAGCACTGTTTAATGGAAAGGAAAATAATGCAGAGCCAAGCTAGGAATCACTTCACAGAAAAAGCAGCCCAGAGCCTCAAAGCTTCTCCTCCTCCTTAGGGACACTGCAGACTGATGGCTGGGCTACTGTTTGAACCACTCAGGAGTGGTTCAATACTGAAGTAGCAGCCATACCTCTCTTGATTATTATCAAGCACTAATCAAATCTGTCCATCTTCCTGGTTGCCAATTCCCAGTGGCAGATGCTGGGATAAAAGACACCCTTATGTACCCTGCCAAAGCACACATCCTGTGAAACACCTTCTGGGCTGGCACAGCCCCAGCCTTTCTGCAGCCCCCTGAAGCAGCAGAGAGAGCATGTGGCTGTGGCCATATGGAGAGCCAAGGGCAGGTCTGGGGCAGAGCCCAGGGCTTTGAGTCTGCCCAGGCTGGTGGTGCCCTCTGTGCTCCCACAGCCACGGTGGAAAGCCGCTGGTGGCCAACTGAAGCTGCTGTCGGAGGAAGGTACTTACGTTTAGCCATGATTTTATTCAAGATGCTGCGCAGTTCAAAGGCTGAGATCTCTGCATCCTGTGGAGAAGAGGAAAACAAATTTTTCACTGTGAGCTGCAGACACCACCTGCAGCCTCTGGCTCCTTTGCGTGAGCTGGCCAAGTTCAAACATCCCTCCGAGTTCATTTCCCTTGGATGGAAACGCAAGCACTAAGCTCTCCCAACCTCCCATTCCCAGGAGCACCACCAACTCCCAGACATTAGCACATCCAGCAAGCTGTGCCCGAGCCCCCAGGCAGCCGAGGGCAGCTGGGAGAGAAGGCACAGCCCAGCCCTCGAGGCACCCCTGTGCCTGCACCATGTGCTCTGCCCAAGGACAGAATTAGGGCCCTGCAGAGATAAAAGTCGAGCCTGCAGTTCAAAGAGAGCTAAAGACTGTTCACCAGGAGTGCTCACAAATCACAGCACCCACAATTATGCACGCACTTGAAATCTGACTCAGCCCAAGAACTAAACTCTGTCCTGGGGGAGGTGTCTCTCTTACCCACTCACCCATGATGCCATTAAGATATTACCAGAAAAATACTCACACTTCCTGCTAGCTGTCCAAAAAGCCTTTTAAAGTTGGGTTCGATGTCATCTTCACTAATCTCCGTCTAAAAGACAGAAATAGAGAATGTGGAAAGGAGGAAATTTTCTGCCTGAGAAAGACTTTGTGCATTTCCTTGCCCCTAGGAAAACACAATTAAAATGGCAAAGTTGAAGGTAGAGTGTTTTAGCTATGATTTTAATCAGTTTTATTTTCAGGGACACCTCAAAATGCTGGTATTGCAAATGCTGGAAAAAAATCACACATGGGGTACATGCATTAGTAGGCAAAACATCCCCAGCTCCAGCAGGACTAAACATATGGTGAGCTACTAGTTACTCATGGAAACAACATCACATGCAAAAACACCCCCACGGCTGAAAGCTGCACTCTGGGATTCCTGGAGAGCAAAGGGAATTTCCTGTGGCTCCAGTTAACCCTTCAGAGTGTACCTGACCTCCTCCACCTAGGAAGTCCAAGATCTGGATAAAGCACATGTTTCCATTACACTGCTTATGATATTTCCACTTGCTTGACACTCAGTTATGGATATTGAAAGATCTTTTCCCAAAGTACTTGATAATGCCTATTGAAAAATATTGCTCTGCACAGGGAATAGGCACTCCAACCTCTGCTTATTGACAACAAAACTACCTCAATTTAAAACATTTGAGATACCTCTTCAAAATTGGCCTCAATTTCATCGTCTATCACCCTAGAAAGATAAAGAAATCAATATTAAAATCAAAACGGATCACTTTGATGATGCTTTTCCTTCAAGCTTCAGTTAAAGAGAGATTCTTTAAAATATGAAAATAATAATTAGTATTCAAAAGTTACTGGATTAATCAGTGACAGACAGTGCATACCACAGGGAAAGCAGTATTTTGCCAGCTATGGCAACACATTACAAGCTGTGCAATGTCCTGCAGAGCCACAGACAGGATTTTGGGCCACACATAACTCTTTGGGTCACTCAGTGTCACTGCCTAGAGACCTTAGCCCAGGACCAGGCTCTTGGGTGCAAATCAAACTTTATCTAGTCACTTTTTTTTTCTTTCTTTCTTTTTCCAGGACCAGGCTCTTGGGTGCAAATCAAACTTTATCTAGTCACTTTTTTTTTTCTTTTTCCTTTAAAACAGAAAAAAGTGAGAGCCCTAAACTGTGATGTGTTTCATGCTGTCCCCCAGGTGCTGTGGGAGCACCACACCTACAACAGACATCCCAGCTTTCTCACCACAGCAGAAACATGCAGCAAAATATTGCAGGATAGAAAAAGGATTTTGCTTGCTTTGAATCAGGGAACTTAATACAAAAGATATCACATCCCTTCCTGAGGCTTTAGCCCAGCTGCTCTTTAAGATGTGACATCTAAATTTTTTCATGGTTTTACAGCTAACAGTGTGGTTTGAGCCAGTTCTGTTAAAACCCCTTTTAACTTTATCAAAGGTATCATTTGGTTGAGCAAGTATCTTGAAATTTTTCCAGTCTGATCTCAACGGTGTGAGATCAATTGTGTTGATCTGTGTGTTCCCAGGCAACTGAAAGCACTGGCAGTTCTGTCTCCCAAGGGGACAGCCCAACCTCCCCCCCGGGGCTTTCCTCTCTCCACAGACTTAACTGTGCTGTAGCACCCACCTGCCCAAGGCCCCGTAACTACAAATGTCTGCTCAGGCAGGGATAATTATGACAACAACAATAATAACAAGTTGTACTAAACATTATTACTTTTCTTCCACCATTTCTTCCTGCTAAATTTACTCAAACTTTCCTTAGTTGCCCATGAGGAAACTGGGGACAAACAAGAACTGCCATGGTCCCATCCATACAGGGTCATTGTGCATCTCCCCTTCCCTCCTGGGAAGTGGATGTACCCCATCCCTGGGCTGTTCCATCCTTCCATGCCTGCAAGAAGGACCAGAGATTGCCCATGTGCTCGTACCACCCTCACACAAAAAGGTACGTACGTGGAGTTTGCGTTTTTTTCAGAGAAGACCCGCAGACAGAAATCCCCATTCTTGTTGGGTTCAAAGGTGGAGGGCACAACGATATATTCTCCTGCAGGGAGCTTGAACCGGTTCAGCACTTCCCGGAGGTTGATAAAGGTGTTTGATTTTTCTCTTGCTTTGTTGGTCAGGAAAAAGTTTTTGCTCAGATGAATATTCGTCTGGCCAGAAAACTTATGCAAAGCAAAGAAAGAGGAAAAACCCACAGTCTGCATGCACTTACATTCAGAAATTAAAAATAGAATAGAAATATCAATTAGCTATGTATAGGGGGGGGAGAAAAAAATTGTCAGCTCGACAGAACTGAAAGAGAAGAGAAAGGGGGTGGGTGCACCCCACCACAGGACTCCTGAGATGTGGCTGCAAATGTATTTTGCAGATCATCACAATAAATCATTCAGGTCCTGCTTTTGTTTTGCAGATGATGAAGGGTGTCTGAAGCCATTTCCAAATTCTTCCACCAACTATTTCTCTTTAGAGTGATATGGCATAGGAGCCATGTCCCTCTGGTCCCTGGAGCTGGTGCCACCTGGAGACCACAGCTTGGATCTGCCTCTGAGGTCAGGCTGCCTTAAGGCAGAGACCTCACTTATGGAG
The DNA here is from genome assembly GCF_001715985.3 of Manacus vitellinus. Taxonomy (NCBI): domain Eukaryota; kingdom Metazoa; phylum Chordata; class Aves; order Passeriformes; family Pipridae; genus Manacus; species Manacus vitellinus. The sequence goes on from NW_021940864.1 coordinate 5,209,616, forward strand.
GGCTCCAAGAATAAAATAAAATAAAATATTTTGAGTGTAACACCTAGTGAAAGGTGTTCCTGCCCATGGCAGGGGCATTGGAAGTAGATGATCTTTAAGGTCCCTTTCAACCCAAACCATTCTGTGTTTCTACGATTGTCCAGATAAAACTTTTCTGTGCAGGGTCTTACGGGTGGGCTATTTCAGCTCTAGGAAGTCCTTGATGATTCCAACATCAGGAATGTGCATGTTTCAGAATCCTCCTCCTTCCTGTCCTGCCAGGGTTTTAAGAATGCAAAACCTGTCAGACCTGCTGCTGTAGTGGGAGATAAAATTCCACCCTTTGGGCAAAGGAAAAGTCATGGGCACTGGTAGCTAGAATCTCTTTTTTTAAGGAAATGAGATTTTTCAACCACTAGGGTGAGAGCTGAGTGGCTGACAGTACTGCTAAAAGGTACATAAGAAATTTAATTAACCGGTAGCACCATCTTTTTCCCTGATGAAACCACATTTTACACAAAAGTAGCTGGTTTGAGCATAGTTTCAGGCACCGTGGGGTACCCTAGTGGCTTCGCTTGCACCCTCACAGGTACAGCAAAACCAGTAATGGGGTCACCTCGGCATTTTGCTCAACTTCAGTCATTCCTCTGAGGAGCAACAGCTCAGAGGTACCTGCAGCCCTCCTCATATTGCATAGGCAGTGCTGCATTGCCACTCCTCTCTGACTCCCCAGGGTGTACTATTAGCTATCTGCAGGTAGAAACAGGGAGAAACTAATGAAGGTGGTGCTTGGGGAAATGAATATAAACACTTCCTTGGAATATTATTCATGTGTCAAACATGAACTCTGTGCAGAGCTGGGAAAAGCAGCTGTGCTCTGGGGGAGCAGCTGTGGGTCTGGGCTGGGATAAGAGCGGTGGAAGAGCTGCTTTGATGAGTTTCTGCAGTACAGAGCACTCTTATCCCAATCCAAGACGCTCCGAAAACGCAACATGGGCTCAAGGCCCCTTTCAGAATAAATGGCCTCTAAGTTTAGACTCTGTGCAGTCGTGCTGTCCTGTGGACAGGAGGATCCTCTGAACCATTTCTTCCCACAAGCCCTTCAGCCTCAACTCCACCAATACATGCTACATACCTCTGGGGGCACCTGCAAGGAGAAGAGGAGAGAGTTATTTGCCTGTTGAATGGCAGCTCCAGGGCTACTTCTTTTCAGTTACTTAGCAGGTACATCCACACTTGAAAAAAGAAGAAAAAAAGGCTTGAGGGGAAGGTGAATGCTGAGCCCACGCCACACAATGCTGAGTGCTGGCTCAGCTCCCAGCTCCATCCTGGAGGCAGGTAAGGCTCACCTGGGGCAGCGTGGGCACAACCTGACACAGACAGGCTGGTCATGGCTTCCTGCTGACTCTCCTCCCTGCAGCCCACTGTGATGTTTTTTTTGTAGGCTCAATTTCTCTACTATTTCTTCCCACCTCTCCTTTCACGTTCCTGCTCCTCTGACCTCTCCACCATCAGGAGAAGAGGCAGTGACTGAGCAAGGAAATAATGCAGCTTTCTGTTTCTTTATGGCTTCAGGGGACTTAGCTTTGCTTTAAACCTTATTATCCTGTGGGGACCCGATCCTTTGATAAGCTTTTCAAAGCTGGGATACTGATAAAACAAGCAGTTGTACATATTGCCTGTGGTTACAGAGCAACTCACAGACAAGATCATCACTCCTATTTTCACTGCCACATAAGCGCTGCTGCTTTGCAGCTCTGTCCTGCTTCAGGGGCTACCATGGACACATCTCTGACCCTTCACTCAGCAGAAGGGAGTTTTACAGGTGTCTTTGTTGGTTCTGCTGCTGGTTACACACTTCCCAAGGTAGCGCAGATGTCCCAGCTAGGGTCACAACCCTACTACAGATGCTCCCATTCTGCTGCTTTCACCACAGCCTGACAAGTGAAAGGGAGACTGGATTTCTGCACTTCTTGGTTTTTAAATAGTTATTCTGCTCTTCCATTTAGAAGGTGGGAAGTGGCCTCTGTAGGTAATCTGGTCCAAACCCCTACTCAAAGCAAGGCTGATATCAAAGTTAATTATTTTGCTCAGGACCTTTTCCAGCCTAGGTCTGAATATCTCCAGAACCATAGATTCCATTGTCTCTCTGGGTACTTGTCCCTGTGCTTGACTGCTATTTTTACGGAAGATAATTTTCTAAACATCTAAATGGAATTTGCCTTGCTGCAGCTGCTTACTCATCATCTGAGTTTTGATAGAAAGACCAGTCTGAGAACTGCACTACCCTGTTTATAGGTGGAAGGAGCTTTCCTTTTCCTCCCATGTACCTGTACAGCCTTACTTGCCTCATAAATTGCAAAGCCAATGGTGTGCATGTCCTCTCCCATCTTCCTCTGCTTCCGTCGGTGCTTCTGGATCAGCCCAATGAGGAAAGTGCAGCCCCCCTCAGGATCATCAGGATCCTCATCTTCTTCCTCCAGCTTGATTAAATACTGTGGATTTGTCCAGAAAGTGTCTGGGAAGTGGATTTATGCAAACTGCTCAGAGGCTTCTTTGAAAGAAAGGGTGTTGATGCGCATGTCAGCTAGGACAGACATGGCTCTGACTTCAAAAATCATGTGTGAGAAGGAAAACCTCCTCTTCTCCCCCCACCTTTACAACCACAATTTGACCCTCATCAGGGGGTCGCATCTCCCAAATCCCTGCACTTTTTGGACATTAGTCCAAGATATCTCGGGTACATTCTCCTCCTCCATAAGCCACCCCAGACCATCTCCCAGAAGCTCTCACAGAAGGTACAAGTGGACAAGTAAAACATTTCTCCAGTTTTTCTTACTTGGGTAATTCCTGCAACCCCCTGCAGTGGCTCCTCGCCTCCAGTTCCCATCCAGCTTCAGCAGGCTCCACTTCTTGTACCTGTCACTTGCCAGGGTGTCTGGAGTCAGGTTGCAGATCTCCAGGCGGGAGTAATGCCTCAAGAAGTCGTTGAACGCCATCCTGTGGGAGGCAATGCCACTGGCAACGTCTCCTCAGGATGGACAGGTTTTCCATACAACCAACTTGCCTATCCTCACTCTCAGTTACCATGATTTAGCACTAGGATTTGGGCTGATTTTGTACACTCATCTTGGAGAGCATACTTGGAGAGGTTACTTCGTGTGAAAAAAAGCTGGGCAGATGACATTCCCTTCTGCCAAAATGGAAACCTAGTGGTACTTACCAAAATTCCCCATCTTCATGTCTCCTGGTCAGCCGCTCCCGCACCTCAGGGTCAACGCCACTCCAGTTTGGGCAGCTGAAAGAGAACCCCATGTCAGCTACAGCATATGGTACAGGCTAAACCCTAATTTGGCTGTTCTGGCACAATGATTTCACTTTCCACAATTGCAATATTCCACAAGATAGCAGCTCCAGAACTCTCAAACCACTGCAGAATTAAAAAAAGATGGACCCGGCCTATAAGACATCTCACTTCTCAAATATCCAAGGTAAGGATGAGAAGCAGAGCTCTATTTTCAGAAAGTGCTAATGCCCTGACTGAGGCAGAGCTTTGTATTAGAAAAAGAAAGTCTCAGAATAAAAACTGCCCAGCCACACAAGTGAGTAAACTCCAGTTTTCATTGCTAACAACAGAAACGGATTTTTAAAGCCCTTTTAGAAAGTAAGTTTTCAGAAAGTCATGACTGAATACAGGCTTTTAAATAAGCAGAAACTATAGTGAGGTTTCTAGGAATCCCCAACCAAATCACTGCATCTTATGTAAAGGCAGGTGTTTGCATGAAAGGCACCACGTATTGTGACACCCACAAGGGAGACAACAGTGATGGGATGCTTCTCTCTGAAACAGTTCAGAGTGAACATCACATCCAGGTGTGACTTACAGAGGAATTTGAGGAAGGGAAAAGACAGACAACAGCAGAAACATGACTGCACCCCTGCAGTAAAAGCCTACTGGCAGTGTGTAAGCCATCGACTTACTTGTCGTTCCATTTCCCAGTCCACTCCACTTCCCCCCAGGGATTTCGGATTCTGATCAGCTTCTGCACTGTTCCTCGGAAGTTCACCTGATGTGATCAGAAGTATATGGAGAGTTACTCAGGGACACAGTACTGTGCTCCCTCCCACATCTTCTACAGTAATTAAAAAACATGACAGAGCAAGTATCTTGGTGTTCCGCATGACAAAGTATACACACAAACATGCACACATCTGGTCCAAAAGACACAAGTCAAACTGATTCTGAATATGCTTCATGCACCCAAGCTTGTCCAGAGAAGTTTTATAACATGCACAAACCAAAGCTCATGATAAGAAAAAATGTCTGTTCTGTGCAACTAAAAAATTATCTCTGATAAGATTTCAAGCAAAGGGAATGTAAAACTGCTAGAGGACTGCCAAAAAGCAGGTACAAAGAGATATTTCTCTAAGTCATCATTTATGTATAAACTGCCTTTTTACATTCAAATGCCTTTTTCTCCCCTCCTTATATATTAGATGAGCCTGTTACAAGAGATGGGATACTCAGACTGGCCACAACCCCTCTGACCGCACTAATGCCCTGCAGTGCAGCAGCATTGGCCCCTCCTCACACTGTGCCAAGACTGTGGCTTGTCATCTGCTGCCTCTGCACACACTGAGGCCAGGCCAAGCACAGCTGTTCACATTTCAGTGGAAACACCCACTCTTTCCGGGGAACACACAGTACCCATGTGAGGAAGGAGCTGGTGCACCTCTAGAGCTGGAAGCCAAGAAAACTGCAGAGCAGCAGCAATGCAGAGTCCAGAGATGACAGACACCCCAAGATGAACTATCCTTACAAAGTCCATACAGATCTTCGATGGAAAAGCCTGGCTAAGTCATGCCTGTGTGCGGATTGAGGACAACAAACTCCCTCTTTACTGCTTTTGCTGTGAGAAGAGGACCAAATGAACACCCACAAACCTGCCTGTTAGCAGTGTCCACCTCAGCACAGCATGTCAGAAGCTCTCTACATCTCACTCAAGTTTCAGAAATTATTTCAGAACCAATTATTGGTGAAGTAACCCCCCCAAAAAAACTCCCTAGACATGTATAAGGACACGATGATCTCTTCCTTTGTTTTCACTTGTCTTACCCTCAGCAATCACCCACTCTTCAGTAGGCACCTTGCATTCAAATAACATGTCCTGCTGAAAAGTGGTTTGGCAGGCACTTAGAAGACAATAATAGATATTTTGCTTGCTTGGTGCACATCTCTCATCTTGTGCATTTAAGTTACAGTGCTGCCTATTACACAGAACCAAGTTGAAGGGCCTGGTCACCAGCAGAGGGTAGTGTGCCCTCTGCACAGAGCTGCCCACTGCCCTGCTCACTGGGAAAAAGCAATGTTTATGGAAAAATAGGGGTTTCTTTCAGTCAGACCACCAAGAAGACAAATTTCTGTTTGTCCAAAGCACACCAACTCATTCAGCATTCCTTCAGAAAGAGGAGACTCAAAACCCGATTCAGTAAAATGGGTGACACTCAAGAATTTGCAGTGTTGAGATGCAGTGTTGTGGCTGTCACACACAAAACCCCTTTGGGGTGGCACACCTACCTCCTCTGCCCCAGTGACCGAGTACGCGTGTCCCTTCACCAGCTTCTGGGAAGTGACGGCCTCTGTCTCTGCCGCACTGGTGATCTGGAGGAGCAAAGAACATTGGCGAGCGTGGCTTCCCATATGCAGGGGATCCAGCAAAGGAAAACTTCCCCCTCCAATGGAGCTTTAATCTCACTGGCAGGCTGCAGGGGTGGTTTAGCTGCTGCACAGAGGCAACAAGAGTGGGGAGAGGGAACAGGAGCACGGGTGGTGGTGCTGGAGCTCCAGATGCCATGTTCATGGCAAAGGGTGCACACCAGAAGCTCTGCACCACAGGGGAGCTCCCTCTTGGCTCCAAAACACTTGGTGTGGTGCATCCCCTCTTGTGCATTTCCAGTGGGGATACACACAATAAACTCCATGTTCTCAAAGTAATGGGCAAGAAAACAGGGAGTGACTGGCCTGAGGCCATCTAGGCATCACCAGGGATCACACCCAGGTCCAGCAACCCCCAGTGCTTTCCTTCAGGGTTAAAACACTCTCTTCAGCTCCACAGCAGGGTGGGAGGTTGTTTTTGTTTTCCCTAGCACTGCCACCCTGGAACCTGCCATGCAGGGCAGCAAGGCTGAATTTTAGATGCCATTGGAAGCTGAAGGCACATCACCCTCTCACTTTTTCATAGCCATTAGAATACTTGGGCTCTCTGGCCTTTAAATACTGCAGAGAAAAGTCACTTCTTGCTAGACAGTGAATGTTTAACCACCTATGAAACACATGGCTATCACTGTCTTCCCACCATTTCAGAAAGTGTGCGATCTCCAAACAAGCATATTGGAACCTTGAGAAAAGAGAGAGGATGGGATTGAGCAGGCAGGATTCCTACTGTCCATTCACGCCCTATTACTGCCCTGCAATACATTCTCCATGTAATGCTTAATCTCTGTGTCCCTATTTCTCTCACAGATGATTTTACAAGATTTTTTCCAAAGCCTAAACTCAGTAACAAAAAATTTACACTACAGGAATTGCCAGTACTTATCAGCAACACAATATATTTACTCTCCTCCACCTTCAACAAGACATTTGTACTGTGGGACAAAAATCCAGATGTCAGATTCTTATCTAAATGCAAACAAGTAAAACAGGCCTCGAAAGTACCATGAAGTCAAACACTGATATTAACCAAGTACTTTTCCTGCTGTGAAGCTTCCCTCTCCTGGGACTCTGATTTAACTTGAAAAATGGGAGGAAACATTTACATTTATATTATGAATGGAGTTCTTGTAAACAATTTACCTTTCCTTTAGACATAACTAAGATGCAATCTCATTTGGGAGGAGGGTGATTAACACAATAACAATACCTAGATTCATTTCAGTAAGGCTAAAAGCGATGCTGAATCCTTGCAGGCAGGGCCAAAGTTCCTCTTTTCCTTCTCGTGCATGTCCAGCTTTTGACAACGTGTTTTCTCATAAATTCTTTTAAAGACCTGGCAACAGTCTGAGCCTCTCTGCTTCAGATTTTCTGGGAACATTCAGATCTGTCCAGATTTTTTTGGAACATATTAGGTGCAACTTGTGTGTCAAAAAGGTGCAGCAAGGGTGGAGGTTGCATTTGAGAATCTGCAGGAGCCATTAGCAGCAGCTTTCTGTCCAAATCTACTCACCCCGTACCATCCTGCTGCCAAGCTACCGGCTTTCTTAGGAACAAAGAGGTACCTCAGGACCCCTAATGAGTTCCCTGCATGATTCATTACCATGAACTTACAAAACAGCAAAAGCTCTAAGTCTCAAGGAAGAAACAAAGGGTTTTTACTAATAAAGTCTATGTTTCAATCTAACCCCCACGAAAGCATGTGCCTGAGTCACGTTTGTGGGTCAAACTCTCTAGGCACAAGTAGAGCAGAGAACCACAGTAGAGGGGAGCTGCATCCTGTGTGCAGTTCCTGTGGACGGTCCACCCCCCAGCTGCCTGTGTGCACAGCAAGAGCTGAGTGCCCAGCAATAAGCCTGCTAACTCACATCAATGGAGCAGCCAAGGAGAGAGCCTTTCTGAAGGGCCTTCTGAATGATTTTGAAGAGGTTGGGAGGTGCCGTCCGCAGCTCATACCATTCTGCAATTCCACCGGTGAAGTCCTCGAAACCTTCGGTGGTGGTGCCACCAGAAAGAGCCTCATACGATCCATTCAGCCTGCACAAAACGAGGAACACACAACCATCATGCTGCTTGCCTTCCTCTTCTCACACACACAGCCATCAGGTTTCCCTGTTCTCCTCTTCTCTTCAGTGGATGCATTCAATGTGCCAACTGTGACGGCATTTCTGCTTTCAACAGCACTACAGCAGCTATGAATTATGAATGCACCCTCCGTTCAGCTTTGCATCTTGTATTTGGAAAGCCCAGCATAAAATCTTATACAATCATGGATACAGGTTGCAGGTTCAGTCATAGCAATGACAAAATTCATGAACGCCATTTGAAAAAAAAAAGATATAATAAAAAAAAAAGAATCAAGACCCAGCATTTTGCCTCTCGAGTTCCACAGTCTTTGTATCCCCTTAACAATTATGGGTCTGATTCTCAGCTGATCTAAATTTCTTAAGTAAATTCAAAATTGTAATGTCAGAGGGAAGAATTCCTCTCTGTCCAACCCAAAAACTGAGATTCAGATATGAGCGTCTTTGCCTCTAACACGGACCTGAGCATGTGGAGTGATGTGCTTTGCACACTGAAGCACTGCAGCTGCAAGCACTTACAGGTGCATAGAACACAAGAAATGGAGTTTCCCAAGCCCTGGTGACAGGAGACCACTTTAGGAACAGCCTCAAGACGAGATGCAAGAGCTGCTTTTTTTGGCTAGCAATATAGCCAATACTTTGGCTACTTGTCTTAGGCACCTATCAACAAAGCTTCACTAAAGCAGCCATTGTGGGATACCCCAGAAGCTGTAAAGGCTAATAATTAGGCTGACACTTTAAATGCATAGTATTCATACAATTGAGGATGCTATGGGGAAGCAGCAATTTGAGTGGGGTGAAAGCCTGGCCTCGACTCACTTGGCATAGGCCTTCTCCAGCAGCGCGCTCCAGAACTCGCTGCCCTCCGCCGAGTGCACGAAGAGCAGCTCCCCGTTCTTGGTGGGCAGCCTGTCGTCCACCACCACATCCACCCACTCCCCGTACTGCCAGAACTGAAAAGAGAGTACAGACACCTTGTCACCACACAGCAATCACACTGTGCACTCCGGTCACCAGGAGCTTTATCTGCTAGTGCTAATTTCCTAGAGGAAAAGCAATCTCCATTCATCCACCCTGTTTTGGGGATGCATGTACCCAGCTGGCTCTGCTGATGGAGGGAGGACCACAAAGGCTGCGTCTGCTCCCAGCTCTTTGGTTAATGGTCTTGTTCCTTCCATCACCATCACCCTCCTTAGCTGTCTCCCTTTTTCTGTTTGGCCCTTTGACATCCCACAAAACCATTCCAGGAAACCCCCCCCCCCCAGAGACACAGCCAGTCACCAGCTCCTGGCCAACAGTACTGGGGGGAGCAGGCTGTTTTCCACACACCTGGAAATGGAAAATTCCTGCATATTTATCCTGGAAGCTTTGGTCTTTGGGAACAACACGGGCCAAAATTTCTTCATTTAGGGTGAGGGAAGCAATGGCAGCCAAGAGCCAACAGTCCCCTGTAAAAAAAAAAAAGAAAAGAAAAAAAAAAGAATTAAGTTCAATATTCAAACTTTATTCTTTAGTTTTTGTACTGCATAGGGATTGTGTATTATATCCAATAAGCCCCTCAGCTGGAATATGATGATCCCTCCTATCACCTTACCTCTAAGACAGATCAAATATATGAACGCAAACACCCTCTAGCTGCAAGCATTTCCTCAAGACCAAAGTCATTAAAAAAAAAAACAAACAAAGCAGGCTTTTTCTGATCTACCACCACAGTTATCACCCACTCTGGGATTATTTGAAAGAAAACTTAATATTCAACTGAGTGCTTACATATTAGGAAGCAGCATGGGGAAAAGGCAAAGAGCCTGTGGTCACATGCAGGTATTAGGGATGCAGTTTCTCCTCAAAAGGACAGTGTTTTCTCAAGCATAGGCTACATTCCTTTCTCTCCTCCATGTTTAATAAATGTCTGTTGCTTTGCCATCCAGAGACCTGTCCTCCAGACAAGCTCCCTTTAAGGTCTCTTGCCAGCCTCCCTCCAAACAGGAGCTCCTTTCACCTTAGACATCCCCAGAGGTTCTTGCTTGAGGCCTCTCTGTCTAGTCCCACATTTCATCTCTGGCTCTAGTCACCAGAGAGACAGGAAAGGCCTGAAGGCAGGCACTGTTTCCCAGTCCCACACACCTCTTCACCCTGCCTGGGATGGAGCCAACATACACTGAGCCTGCACACCACAGCTCCAGGGCACAGGCTGCCTGGACAGTGTTTTTCCACACCATCTCCTGCCACGCAGAGAGAGGAAGAGACCACAGCTCTATAAACATTACACCTCTACTTTCTGTAATTATTTTCAGAACCCAGTGTTACTTTAACAGGGCAGTTACCTTTCTGCTCAGCCATGGGCTTCCTGCAGCCCATTAGCAAGGCAGAGATTTACAGACCCAGATGATCCCCTGACTGCCATAGCCCAACACAAACCCCCTTGTTAGCATTGCCAGATCCACTGTTCCTTTGCTTTGTGAAGAGAGTGTAGCTGGTATTACACATCAGACCCCACAGAATGATACTGGAGGATTGCAGGTTGAAGAAGCATGAACCAGCAGCAGCTGCCAGCAAGCCAGAGGCCAGCAAAGCAGAAGTCCCTATACAGTCTTCTCTCTCCCATAGGAAAAGGCTCAAAGCTTACAGATGAGAACTTGGGATCCAAATGGGAGAAAGTCTTAGGGCAAGTTAACTCTAAAGCAGCCCTCAAGGTCCACCCTCAGGCCCAAATCCATCACTGCTCAGACAGTACTAGCAGGAACACAGGCAACCTGCAGCTTCCTCCAGGCTGCCCCTTGCTTTTCATAGCTGACCCCCAGCAGCAGCCACATGAATGACATCTGTCCCATGGCCCTTTTCACAGTTCATGAAAGGGGGAAGATATGAAATTGCAGAACAATTTCAAAACCCACGGTGCTTTTACTGTTTCATTACCTAGACGGGAAGAACTGAACATAAAACTTTCCCTTCAGCCTTGCCTCTGGCTGCTTGTACTGCAATGGAAAAATCATTGTGTCAGAGTTTTCAAACAGGAAAGTCACCTTGCTATTCTGCTGTGACAGGTTACGAAGCAACAAGGATGTCCCTCCTCTGCAACAGCACATTCATGTCACCCCGCAAAATGGGAACTCCTCTTACAGCCTCCTTCAAGGTGCTGAGACCCTCTTCTCTGGGAACTGTGCATCCTCTGGTGCTGTAGTGCATCCACAGGGATTGCCACACACTGCAAAGGTGCTTGCCAGGAAAGAGACTGGGGTCAGAAGATATTAAGAGGCATTTTGAGATGGGCTAATCTACAATTACAGATCCTCTCTCCTCCAGTCATGCCAGGGATTTAGCAGCTACCCTTCACAGCAGTTCTCACAGAGTATCTTAAGTTGGAAAGAACCCATAAAGCATGAAACAAGTCACAAATAGACAAACTGATAGTTTAACCTGTCTCATCTCAGCACAGAGGCCAAATATAACTGATAACCCATAGAGAGGTGCCTCTCCGAGCATCTGAACAACCCCAGCACACACCCTCTACAAGGTTTCTATAGACAGATTCATGCAACTCAGAGGTAAAGTAAGTCTTGGGCATCTCAGACCTATGCTCTAAGAGAACCCCAGAGTATCTGACATTGGTGTTACTAACCTCAGAAAAAACATGTTGATTTAAATTAGTAGCAAGTCTGGCTCAGAGGGCAGTTGTCCCATTATTCTTCCCAAGAAATATTAGCATTTCTATTCCATACACAAGGCAGGGGCTGGGCAGGCAGAGAGCAGCACAGAAAGAATAAATGAACAATTCAACATGACCACAGTATCTCAGGAAGCCTTGGTCAAGAAGCTGATCAGGCATCTAGATTAAGAGCATACACCCTTCAGTAATATAACATATCTTTGAGTCATATTTCCCCTGTAGGTAAGAAGCATGGGAATTCAAGGAGAAACTCCCCCCAGAGGACCTCTATGCCAATAAGCAGAGTCTATAAAGAATTTCCTTTACTTTCTGGCTGTTTCACCAAGGCAGACTGAAATAGCAGACTCTTGTAAAATCTCTTGGCTGAGAGTCTGACAAACACAGATCTTAACTCGGACAACTCTGGGCAAGATCTTCTTGAGGTTTAAAGGCAGATGCAGCATATATGGGAGACACCTCATCCTTTGGTTTTCACATTTAAAAGTGCTCAACAGCCAAGATATCATCTCTTCCTTTCTGAACAGCCATCACAAAAAGTAAACTTGATAATTCAAAGCCTGGATGAGAATAGATCTGGAAGTTTAGCCTGCACTAAGCAAGAATGAGCAGGGTCTTTACCAAATAGTCTAAACTATCAGAACTTGTACTTCTGTAAGGTTTTGGCAGTGACTTTCCTTTGATAGAGAAGGAAAATTAAGAAGAGGCTAACAGACAGGTTACTTATAAAAAGACTTTGAAAGCAGTGTTAGCAAGGCTACGTTAATCAGAGAATTTTTGCAAATGAACAATAGGTAGAAAAAGAAGAGAGAATAAAAAACTCACAGGCTGTGAGTTTATTTGTAGTGTATTCATATGGACAAGAAGTACTGTTTTTTTCCTGTCCTGCTTCCTTTTTGTCATTTTCAATGTTTTACTTCTTATTTCTATACCCTTATCTCTGCATTTACCTAATCTCCAGCTACAACTAGAATGTTAGGAAAAAAAAAAGTAACTGCAAGGCACACATAAATAGCCTTAAGGGCTTAAAATTGGCCATTCTGGAAAGAAAAGGCAGGCAAAACACACCCAGGAAGTGCCTGAAGGGCTGTAAGCAAAAGGGAGCTCCTCTGGTCTCTGCACAGCCCATGTAAAAACATGGGGTCAAAAAAAAAAGTACATTCTAATGTACATTCTGCCAATCACAGACTAGTCACTATTAAAACATTCATAGCTATAGCTTAACAGCTACTGAATGTATTTATATTAATACCACACGAATCCAGGAAGCTTTCTGATTAAAACCATGAGGTTGTGGCAACCCACTGACAGTGGAGTGGTTGTCAGCATGAGAAAACCATGGATCTAATTTCCTAAATTCGTCCTATTCAATTAGTTATTTTTTCACACATTTTTATGTAAGGAGGAGACACCTGCATCCAAACAGCAGATGAGACACTGTGCTGTTTACACTCCAGTGTTGTGATACCATGGTGACACTCCCTCCAAAAAAGGCGGTTAAGGGTGAATAAGGTTTCTCTGGTTTTGGATCCTCCCCTCTGCTGTAATGAGTCACCACATCCCATGTGCTGTCATTTGGAGCCAAAAACCATCACTGACTTCAGATCTGATACTGCAAAACTAACTCCAAATACTTGCCTTTAAAAGTTTCACCTAAAAAGAAACAAACAAACAAACAACAAACCAACCAAAACCCCAAACCTTTTCTGCACTGATGATCAGCTATGCCTTATATGCATCGCAGTTATCATATAGCCCAGGTCAAAAACAAGGAAACAAATTTATGCACCTGGCCCATAGACCAAAGATTCCTGGGCTAAAAGGAATCTCTGCTCATTAGCTGAGCTGTTTGGTTACACATCCCCTGCCAAGAAGCCTGTTGCAGCACTGCTGGGTACATGTGTTTTGGATGCCTCATCTGTCCCTGCAGTACTCCCAGATGTTCTGAAGGGCTTAGCAACAGCAGTGAAGCTCCACATGGGTACAAGCCTGTTGCTTTGTGATCAAGCCTTTTGGGAGATAAATAAGGCTACAAAAGCTTCCTATGGAAAAAAACCCAGCACAATGAAAAGTACAGGTTTGCCAAAGCACCTGGCATCTTCCAGTGCAATCTTCTCTGTAACATCCTAAAATGCCATGGGACATCAATGTCAGCACACAAAATTCAAGTAAATGGAGGCTTTACATTGTATTGATATAAATGCTGGTGTCAGATGAGGCAGTGACAAAAATAATAATAAAAAAAAGCATTTGCACAGCACATCTGCTACCCTCACTGTGTAAAAAGCAGAGATTCCATACAGGCTCTTAGTAACTCAATGGCAATACAGAGATAAGATCAATAGCATCTAATTTTTAATCAACCACGGGACTGTCACACAATACCAAAATCCTGCCCAGATTCACAGAAAGATATTGGGGCGAGTCATCACAGTACTTAGTCATGGTGAAAACATTAACACAAACAAGAGCACTAACAACGTCCAACTGAAATATAGTTTGAGGAGGTAAAATAATACCAGCTGTGAGTGAGTTCACATCCTTTGGTGATACCATACAACCTCATGGGAACATCTGACTGGTCCAAAGACCATTAAGGCAAAAAATGCTTTTATCAGTCTAAAACAGGGTTTGGCATTCACAACTTGAAAATGAAGTTACAAATCTTTCATTCCCATGCTCTTGCTGTCACAGCACTTTGATAGAAAAGTTGGAAGCCTGCAGACAGCAGGAAGCAACTAAGTGCCTTCAGAAACCAGCATCTCTACAAGATGCCAGATGTTGAAATGGCATTACAATAAACTGTCATTTCTAGTTGAAGAACTCCATAGCTGCAAAGTTTCACAATAAAAAGAGAAGACACATGTCTGGCACGCATGTTAAGCACTGGGACATTCTTTATGCCAAAACAGTCATGGTGGGAGACATGATATTGGGTGGAGAGGGCACGGAAAAGAAGCTGGTGACATGACAACAAACCATGACACAACAGAGCCTAACCCATGCCACAGACGGTATTGAGGCATGAGGAGAATTAAGTAAATAAGTAAAAAAGTATTTTTATTGTCAGGGTTTTTTACACAAATTGTACCTAGTTGTCAAAGCACTAACCTAAAAACTTCTGAATGAAAACAGAAGCACAAAATATAAGCTTCCCTGTCTGTTGTATTTTTGGACATGAAAACACAAATAGCAGCAGGACTAGAAACTAAGAAGCCACAATGTGGCTAATATGCTGTTTGAAAGCAAACAAACAGAACACACAGCACATATTAGTCATGTTTCCCTACACCAAGAGCTTTCCCTCAACTGCGCTGTCTAATCCAAAACCCTCTCACTACCGCTATAATAGGAATAAATAGGAGCCTACTGCTTTCACTTCACTTTATTTCTTCTCATGTTTATACAGATATCCTTCTTGCCAGCCTCCACGCTGCCTTCTGAGTGGACAGCCACAGTGGCACTCACCTAAAACCCCCTCTGGCAGGCAAGGCAGGAGAGAGGCTTCCAGACTGGGATACCTGTACACAAATAGCCAGGCTAAGCCACTCACTCCCAGCTGTCCCCTGGGGCTTCCCTGCAGCTCCCAGGGCTCCTCCAAAAGAGCCCGACTGAGGCTGCCATTGCACAAACTGAGCAGAAGCCATGGCAAAAGCTTCAGCTCACAGGCTGGCCCATCCCTCCTGAAACACCCTGGTTTTGTTTTCCTTGAGAGCTGATGACCGGCAGGGAATCTCCTACACAACTTGTTTTCTCTGTACTGCATCTTTCCAGATTTCGGGGGGTCCCCCCTGCTCAGCAGCACTCTGTTCCACTGCAGAAAGAAACACCCCACTACGCATGCAACTGCTCTTCTAAGCAGATTGTTCAAGGCAGAAATTAGTCAGTCTCCTTTAAGGCACAGATGTGATCATGAAAGGAACTGGTCATGATCAGAAAAGCCATAAGGAAAACAGTCTGTGTCATCCCTGCTTGGTGCACGCAGAAAGGCTGTGCTCAGTGGCCAAACACACATGGTCCCTACCTGCAAATGCCAAGGAAAGGGGAGAAGGGTCTGAGTCGATGTGCAGAGAGGTGGTAGGATGCAAAAGGACATGTACAGCCTAGTATAAACCACGGTGTCCTGGGTCAGGACCTGCATGGAAAACTCAGCTTTCTGGCTCCACCTTACCTAAGGCCCCTTGGCAGATGTCAGTGCGAGTGGCTCCACCTGCTATGAACTGGGGGCTGGAACACAGCTCCTGGGAACAAACAAGCCTTGTGTTACATATAGCCACGGGTAAGGGAGGCAACAAGGCCCCACCTGCAGCAAATTAAACAAGCCACTGACCACAGCAGACGAACGCCACAGAGATGGAGCAGGTCAGCAATGAGAGTGTGGGCACCAGGCACACCAAGCACAGTGAGAATGGGAGCTGGTGACCAAAGCTTGTGGGCAGCCATCTCACTTCACAGTATGTGCCAGGGGGTCCACTATATTTTCACACACGTGCACACACCGCTCTGCTATTACCTCCCAGCCACTGACTAGGTCAAAGTCTTTCAGCAGCACCTAGGCACCTCGGAGTCCACCTGACCCCACGGCTCCCGTGGCTGGCAGGGCTCCTTCGGCAGGAAACCACACGGTGGTCAGCTCAACGCTCTGCTGCTAAGGGAAAGAGATAACCCGGAGCGACAGCCCTGAACGCTGCCCAAGGCAAGCGGTTTGTCCACACGGAGAGTTCAGGATGGAGAGGATAAAGGCTTTTCTGCTTTGTTTGTTTTCCAGACAGAGCACGTCACCCTGCCAACCTGTACCCGCGTCAAAGGGAAGCCTCCGGTGCTCTGAGCATCCGCAGCTTCACAATCCCGGGATTCTGCAGCCCGGGGAGGCTGCGGGAG
>NW_021940864.1:5226711-5559944 GCF_001715985.3 Manacus vitellinus
GTAAAAACCAGAGCTAGCCCTCTCCAAATCTGTACGTTAGGAAAAAAAGACGAAGAGGAAAACCTATATGACTATGGTGCATACGTACCCGGTATTGTCACCCTATTAAACCTTGAATACTGCACACAATAGTGATCATTTACAGCTTGATTTGCTGGTGGTAACCAAAGCACGTGTTGCCGTCACTGCCGGCATGGAACAATCTACACCCCCTGCACAGCCTGAACCGCACACAGCGAGCTCCCCCCCAACATGCAACCCCGCCATACACTGCAGGGAAAAGGAGTGCCTCTGTTTAGCAGCGAGCTGCTGCCAAGAATGGCTAAAATGCTGCTGCTGGCACCCGCATAGTACAGCAGCCCTCCAAGGGAGATTTCAAACCATTTGTTTCATATTTTAGATCTGACTCAGGACGTGCTGGGCACCAGGCAGCGGTCCCGGGCAGCATGCAGAGGCTGAGAGCCCTTTGTGCTGCACCCACTGCCCATGCTGGCTGCCCAGCTGCCTTGGAAGGACAGGCACCTCTTTTTGCACATTGTATCCCAAGCACTGGATGCACAAAACAGTCGTTTGGATCCATCCTATCTAGAAAAAAAAGAACATTACTGTTTCAAAAATGCTCAAAGAACCATAAATTACCCAGCTGTACCATTTTGATGAGATGCGGCGGGACATTTTCCTTGAAAATTTAAATCAGAAGTTTTTCTTCATTGCTGATACACAGTGCTCCAATGCACTGTGAAACACTGTCTGTTTGCTTGGTAGTTTTGGACTTCAATCACTTATGATTCCTCTTCCTAGACTCAACATGGATCCTACTAGCACAATTCATGGGAAGCCATTGCCATTAAACAAGAAAAAAAGCTAAGCATTGTTCATTCAGTTCCTAGTGTAGCAGAGGAGGTCCCTAGAATCTTTTTGAAGTTAGATATGAGTGATGAGAGCTGCACCAGCCAGCTATGTCTCTGTAGATCATGACCATGCAAGGAAGCAGCCCTGATATCATCTGTTTGTCCAAAACTAGCCAGGCACAGACAAACTGCTGTGCTTTGAAGGTGTCTCCTCTTCCTCATGGTCAGAAGGGCTCTCTGAATAAAGAGGATAATGGTATTTTTGGCAGCATATTGAGGCACTTGGCAAATCAATAACACATGGAGAACTGGAAGCAGATCAATTAATGTTATGTGCTGTAAGTGCTCTCTGAGTGGAGCTGGGACATGCTGTGTGCACCCAATTACTGGTACATCGTTAGCCAAGGTCTCCAGCATGGCTGTGCTGAAGCTCAACAGGACACAGTATGACACTGGAGGATGGTTTCGCTCAACTGTTTATATTCATTGGGCACTGCTGAATTATCTTACAGGTAAGGCTTTCTACTGAACCAGGAGACTGGAAGATAACAGCACCTCACTATGCAGGAGTGTTAACTCACAATGAATGTTGTATCCCAACATCCCAGACAGATCTGGGAGCTGTAGAGCTGCTCAAAAAGTGTTTATTTGGCTCCACGCAGTGGTTCAATTCTGTACAGCTGCCACAGGTCAGACTTCTCTGGTTTTTCAAGAGTCAGGGTAAAAGAAAAACAGTGTCAGTTCAAAGTAATGACCCACAAAACCAGTTTTGGTTTGTGAACTCCTCTACTGTAGCCATTTTCCAGCAGATGCAGAAGTTTAAGCTGGGTTGGAGTTTGTAATGTAATTACTTTGCTTTTCTTAGTCATCTCCCCTGCATCCCACAGATGATACTCACAGACCACTCTGGGGTCTGCTGGCTGCATGTCAACAGCCTCTGCTTGGACAACAGTCAAGAAGATCAAGTGTGTACAAACATGTTATGTGGTTGCTCTGTTCAGTCAGAGTTACCAGAGTTTTCTTAGAGTCTCTGTGGTGCAATGGGACTTGACACTGAGAAAAGGAGATGAACAGATGACAGCAAAGACAGAAAGAAATTGAACCAGCAAGGATTCAATTAGGCAATGGGAGAGGAACCTGGGGCAATGCAGGGAAGAGGTATATTTGACATCATGGCTTGTTAGACTGGTCCCAAACATATAGGGATGGTAGTGTCCCCAGTGGTTTAATGACGGACAAGGATATGTTGGTGTAATACAGAAATTCTCTTACTGTATGGGAAGTTGGTCGTCCCAGCAGCCACCTGAACAGCCTACCCACAAAGACCTCTGCAGTTAAATCAACAAGTCACCTACTTCCAGCCCAGCAGCAGATGTGGATGACTCCACAGTTAGAGGGAGGGAAGTTCTTTTGAGGACTACAGGAGCCAGTTCCTTGATCTTCTACATACTCACACAATATGCCCATTTTCTTTAAAGAAAGGGGTGATTTCCATTTGACTGTGAGACTAGTGTAATGCTCTGAGGTAAAATAGCAGTGCCAAGAGTAGTTACCCACTCCTGTCTCCCTAAAACCAGGCAACTTCAGAAGGAAAAAGAAATCTGACTTTTTCTTAATCTCCCTACACACCTGCAGCTCTTCAAAGGAGTCACCAACTCTCACATTTCACGAGTAAAGTGGTTTCAGCTGTTACTGCTGCAGCTCATGCTGGTGCCTGATAAGAAGCATCCAGTTGCCACTTGCAGCATGGATTTCCAAGCAGGATGGGTTTCTGCTTCCCTGTATGTCTACACTCAGCAGTTGTGAGTAGCTCAGAGCTGCTATGCCTTGCAATATCCATCCTCTCTCCTGCTTGTTTGCCCTCCACTATACTCAGATATTGGGGAACAATGGGGAGCAACTTGCCAACAGCTCAGGAAGGAAGAAATGGGGCCATGTACCTGCAGGGGTTCTGTTCTTTGCAGGAACTGCCCTGTCCTCACTAGGATGAGGATGATTTCCCAGGCTTGCAGTAGCAGTGATGATGTTTCACAAGGCAATTGCTTTCCTGTCTGGACCTGGGATCTGGAGAGGTATTGATCTTTCCTCAACATCACAAGACTGGCTGTAGCCCCAGCCAACACAGTGTGAGGTGTCAGAAAGAACTGGATCATCCTGAAAAGTGCATCTGTCCTTTCCAGCTCCTTACAGTGCTGAACCATCACTCCTGGATCAGCTCAGCTGTGCTGTGGAGCTTCACACCTGGCATGCAGGCATTACCACTGTAGTATGTCATGTTCCTCCTCTTCAGGCACCAACAATTTTCTGGCATTTATAAAACAGTCAGGCAGGATCACAGCTAATTTCAATGTGTTTCCCTATAGGGAACCCACTAGGCTTCAGCTTGTAGCAAGCCTTCTCTCCCCTCCCCAAACACTTAGGTAAAATATTGCAACCTCTAAAACAATAACCTTATAGACAACATTAAGGACCTTTCATAGCTCCCACTAGTTTGACTATTAATAGTCATTCCATTTTCACAGTAATAGGGTGGGTAGGAGCCCATACATCCAGAATAGGAGAAGCCAAGCTCTCTAAATTGAACTAATCCATTTTCATGCTGCAGGGTCTACAATACAGCTAAGCAGCTTTAATCCTCATTAGTAAAGTGCTATGGTACAGGAGAGCCATTTCAGTTCTCTCTAATGCAATATATCAGAAATGTATCTAGAACTGCTAGGTAATTGGCAGTTATTTTCTTCTAAAAATTTCCACTTTCCTCTATAAAGATACAGAACAGTCTTGACTGCATCGAATTTGCAGACTTTTCTTTGAAACCTAGATGATGCATTTTCCTGGTTTATTTTGTTCTTCCCTATTTTTCTCACCCTCTTGCTATTGTCAAGAAAGGGGGAGAGGGGAAGGAAAGCAGGAAAAGCCAGGCAAAAATATTCTGCAAGTCCCAGAAGCAAGAAAAATCAGGTTAATTGTTAAACCTATTTTTTTTTCTGGTTCATGTTTCCCTAGGGGTTAATGTCACTTCATCAGCAGTTTTGGAGAGTCATGGAGAACCTGAAAGCTTTTCTCTCTATACTATATCTACAGCTGTTGCTGTAGTCAACTATACAGTCTAATCTTTTCCTCTTTTTTATATCCTCTAGATGGTGCTTATGTATCACTTTCTACACAAAACAACTCATGCTGCTGTTAATCAAGCTTGGGAAATGGATTTGAACTGTTGTACTACAGATCACTAGGACCAGAGGGTCGTGGTGGACACAATGGGTGGTTATCTGGTCCAATACTCCCCAGAGAAAATGGTTGTCCTCAGCCACTTTCCAAATGTGAGGTACAGGACAGAAAAATTTCTATGGCACATATACTGAAATTTATGATTAAAATCTGACTGTATTTCAAAGAATCATAGAATAGTTTGGATTGGAAGGAACCTTAAATGTCATCTTGTTCCAGCTCTGGGGCTGTGGGCAGGGACATGTTTCACTAGACCAGGTTGCTCAAAGGCCGATTCGACCTGGCCTTGAACACTGTCAGGGATGGGGCATCCACAGCTTCTCTGGGCAACCTGTTCCAGCGCCTCACCACCCTCACAGTCAAGAATTTCCAATTAATATTTAATCTTAACCTCCTCTCTGTTACTTTAAAGCCATTCCCCCTTGTTCTATCACCACATGCACTTGTAAAAAGTCACTCTCCAGCTTTCTTCTAGGTCCCCTTTAGGTACTGGAAAGTGCTACAAGGTCTCCCTGGAGCCTTCTTTTTTCCAGTCTGAACAACCTGAACTCTCTCAGCCCGTCTTCATAGGAGAGGTGCTCCCAAAATTTCTCTGCCTTACACTGTAATACCCCGATGATGTTCACCTCTGCTGTGCCTACTCGTGTCTGGTGGCAACTGGAGTTACAGAGCACACAGCGTTTCAAGTGTACGTCTGAAAAAATACATGGAAGAACAGAAGATTCCTGATCAAAATGGCCTTTTCCAATTGCTGGAGCACCATGCTTTTCCATGAAGAATCTTGCCAAAGCTTGAGCTTACAGCAAAGAAAGTGGGTACCTCAGAGTGGGTCTATTTATCAGGAAAAAAAAATTGCACCCTGTAAAGAAAAAACCGTCACCTCAGTGCTTTATTATTCTGCTCCTCACTCTGGTTCAGTACACAGACATGCACAGAAGTATTGAAATGTAACAGGGATAAAAAGCTGACCATCCTTCTCCTTTACTCGATTTCAACAGTACTAGTTTAATTTTGGGGTAGCTGATATATTAATTTCCTCATCCCAGCCTTCACTACCTGTGCCCACCTGGAACTGACCAAGTAATTTTGTTTCCTCCTTTTTTCATTCCCTCTCTTCAAATATTTGCAGACAAGTAACCTGGCTAGCCTCTGTTTGAACACCTTATCTCAACAGGTTTCAGTCCTTAAAAATTCTCTCTTCCCTTCCCCACACCTTCTGTCTAAATATACCAAGGGGTAGTCATCAAACATGCTCTTTGGCAAACAAAGTCACTGTTTACCCAGTTTTTTGCTGGACATGCAGTGGTCTTTGCTAGGGTATCCTGGCCATTATATAGGAAGACAGCAGAGAGCAGCTGTGCTCCATGTAAAATATTTCTTCCTTCAGTTCTTGAACCTACAGACATTTTCAGCCACCTTTCCAGGGAGGTGTGCACCCCTGTGTCAGTACAAAATGGGGTTTCTAGGGTAGAAACTTTGAGTTTTTCTACTACAAGAACAGGAACCACTATTTTTAAAGGTTTTATACAGCCTTTTACACCATAATTTTTTTCTGCTTGTAGATATTTTATATGCAGGAAATATCACCAAAAATCTGTAAAGAGGATGGCTGACATCTCACTAGCTGAGATGGGGAAAGTATAATTTCTGCCCAAGGTCACACTGGGCATGAATAGCAGGGCTTACCTTCTGTCTGGTGAAACAATTTCCCATTTTTGGCCTAGGTCATGCTCCTGGATTGTATCCTTGCCCTCTGCAGATCATATAGTCAAGTGGTCAGCTTTAATTCTGTCAAGTTCACACCTTTTATTGGTAATAAATTAAGTTAAAAATTCCTACTGCTTTGAGAGTACTAAAGAGAGGGGGCCTTTTGAAAATACCCATCACTTAAGCCAAAAATGTGTTCAACTTTCCCCTAGCTCTAAAGCTCCATGGCATCTCCATAGCCGTGTAAGCTGTAGCAATAGATACCCAGCTCCAGGTTTTGTGGCTGTGCAACCCTCCAACAGCACAGAGTCCAACCTCAGAAGGAGGAAAGGAGTTTTAAACCATCTCCACCTGGATTTTTAAAGTATTGATCCTCAAACCTGACTTTCAGCACACTAAACTCACACAATCACTTTCTGTGTGTAAACAGGTGTGTCTGCAAAAACATTGTTTTCCCTTGCTCCTTGTTAAAAGAGTACTTTAAAAAGGGACTGCAAAAAAAGCAAATAGCATGGGAGCAGCACCAGGCAGTGCCCACAGTCCCAGCCGTGCTGGCTGTGGCTCCCGCCAGCTCCTGCCTGTGTCTCTCAGGTACATATTTGCACTTCTGGTGCCTCCTCCCTCCAGGGCTGCAGGAGCACTTAGAGCAGTCCTTGGCTCCACCCGAGCCTGCTACCTGCCTATACTGACCTCCTCTCCCAGGAGGCAAAGCCGGAGCTGCACCACACACTGGGAGGGTGGGCAGGCATGTCCAGGGTCGCGGCAAGGCTGTGCCAAGAAAGAGCGGTGGCGGATGGGCTCGGATCCAACAAGAATGCCATCAAGTATTTGAAGCAGGACTATGAAGCCCTGAAGCAGCAATGCCTGCAGACTGGCACCCTGTTCAAGGATGAGGAGTTCCCAGCCTGTCCCTCTGCTCTGGGCTACCGGGACCTGGGACCATACTCCTTCAAAACCCAGGGGATAATCTGGAAGCGCCCCACGGTAAGAGTGTCTATTTTACTGGGTTCAAATCTAATCAAAGCACACCTGAACATGCATACTAAAGCAGTGGTGAGCCTGAATATCCACTATTCCTGTATGTTTTCTTCTTTAATTCTATCTTGCATTACCTCCATGGTTGGCAGAAGCAAGGCTGGAAAGAGGGTGGGGAAAAAAAAAAATCATCGTCTTCTAAGCCCATTATAAA
Source organism: Manacus vitellinus (assembly GCF_001715985.3). NCBI lineage: Eukaryota > Metazoa > Chordata > Aves > Passeriformes > Pipridae > Manacus > Manacus vitellinus. The sequence goes on from NW_021940864.1 coordinate 5,233,690, forward strand.
GCAAGGAGTCTGTGGGAACCTGCTTCATGGGAACAGGCTTCCTCCCTGTCCATCCCAGATCCTCAGAGCTACAAGTCCAGGGTGCAATCTAGAGATGGGTTGAAAAGGCCCATGTGTATCCAGACAGACCATGGGGTACCCCTGGAGCCGTCGATTGTAAAAGTACCCACACCAAGGTCTTGCCACTGTACACCTCAGGAAATCAGGCTAATATGTAAATAAAATCCTCTGTCTCACTTCAAGCTACATATAACAGTTAAATAGCAATTGACTGGAATTGCTATTACCCAAATACATATATCCTACAAATGGCCTCTGATTTTAAGAAAGTAATTTTCATCAGGAAAGATTAGATGATGATTTTTTTTTAAAACTGCAAAATCAGGGCTTCAGAGATTCTTCTGCACTTTCATTTTTCAGCCATTTGTTTCTGTCTCTACTTTGCTCCTCCTTTGTCATTTTGGCCCTTCTTGTAACATCAAGAAATATTAAAAAACTGAGGAAGGAAGGAAAAATCTCCAAATGACTTACCTCCCTCTGATGTGGGCAAGGAAAATGAGAAGAACAATAGATTTCAAGACTTTGATTTTTGTTGTGTTTTTCACCTGAAAAGTGAGAAACAGAAATTTGCAGGTCAAATAACTCCAGGCCTAATAATCCTGGCAACCCCATTTGTCCATAAGCACCTTACTCTGGCACCTGGGTGTTACAGAAACAAGTACCATGGATGTGTCTCTTGGCTTTGCCTGTCCTTCTGGAGGTCAGCCTTAGGAAACTCATTAAATTAGACTTGGGCTACAACACTGAGCCTGCTGCAGGCAGAGACACCCACAAATGTATCAAGGTAAGGAATAACTGAGGTCTGAGATCCAACAGGGTTAAATGTTCCAGTCCTGCCTGCTAGAGACCTGCCCTCACGGGACCCCTCTGCCTTCCCAGCACTCATCAGAGACACAAGCAATTTATGAACACTTAATCCACAAGTACTGGGACCCACTGGCTTATCCCTATGCAAGGGTCAGAGCCCAACGCTGCTGCAAGGTGACACAAACTCTCTGCTTTTCTCTCTTCAGAGGGACCCGGATCTAATCTGTTTTTATGTGTTGTGGGTGACTCCTCTTGGAGGCCACACCCTTCTCATTTTTCTACCAGTCAGCAGGTTTCCATCTGCAAACTCTGCCTGTGATTGCAGGCTGACAGGATCACCACTCACTTCCCTGTCTGCATCCAAACCAGAACCAGTGGGTAACTGGGAGAAAACCTGCTGGAGAAGTGCCCCCTGCAAAACAAATATCTGCTAATATCAACCCCTGAGACTGCTGCTTTGCGGACAGCAAGTGTTAGACACTGCCACCACAGACTTATCTTCCGATTTCAACAGTGGGTTTATAGAAAGAGAAAAGATGGAAAGTCAGCTGTGTGAAAGGTGTATGTGGCACTTAGGAGTGGCTCAGAAAGGACAGGTGTCTAGGTGAGTAATAAGTCATATGCGGCTGACTGACACCAGGTGCACTGCTTTGGAGGGAGGAGAGAAAAACCTACAAACCCCCTATTTCTGTGGGGTGGGTAACCTGCTCCTGACTCCTATCCACCGAACAGAAGCAAAAAAGAGGTAGCTGAGATGCCACCTATTGCAAGAGGAAATTGGCTCTTTGTCACACACATGCACACAAGTAGTCCTGGGTTGCCCCTGTCTCTCCACAGGATGCTCAAAGCTGACAACTACTGCTCTCTGTGAGAGCCAGTGACTGCCTAAACTGTCCTCAGCCCTGCTTGCCAAGTTAGGCTTCCTATAAACTGCCCCTTGCTGCCATCCAGAAACTCGTGGAAAATGCTCAAGAAAACAAAGAAGGCTTTTGTCTCTAGAGAGACAATATTAACTTCCTAATATAGGCCATGAATTGTTGGAGAGCTCAGAGTTGGGACAGGAGTGACAGTCATTGCCATAACCTACTTGGCTGTCCCCAAAGGGCCAGGAAGAAAGGAGGGTTGTTGCTAATAAAAGCATTTGCGTGGTTGGCCTCCCAGGAAGCAGGGTCAGGGTTGGGGAACATCCTCCACGCTGTTGGCAGTGGAAACTCAGCAGAGCTCCAGTGGCACAGGCAGCAGCAACAGTCACAAACTCACTTGCACTGCTTGAACTAAAATCTCAGCAAGATAGAGTAAATTGTAAACGCCGAGGTTGAATTTTCGCCTGTCTCCACAGTAGCAAAAATTCTCACTAATATCACCGACAGTCTCAAGTAGCAGGATTTGCCTCAAAAAATACAAGCAGTCCTCATTTTTTTTACAGAAATGTTGTTCTGAGACCATGTTAATCAGAGAGAAGAGAAAAGATATATTTTATAAGAAATGTTGAAAGTGTTTAATATTTTTTGAATATTGAAACAAGGAACAAGAAAAGGGAACTTCTCAGAGCAGAAAGGGTGTTGCAAACTCTGAAATTATGTCTTTTCAGGAATTATGTGCCAACCCTCAGTTCATAGTTGGAGGAGCTACCCGAACAGATGTCTGCCAAGGAGAGCTGGGTATTTACAGTGCTTCTGAATTTTGTTTTGTAAGAAGAAAAAAAATGCAGATTAATTTAAAAGTTCCTCAGACACGGACCATTTTATTTTATTGGCTATCTCCCAGATGTAGTATGGAGAGAGGCAGATCCCCAAGAAGGGGACCCATGTACCAGCATTGCTGCCTGAGACAGGGTATATATATGGGCTTGTAAGAGCTATGTCAAACTTGGAAGACACCAAACTGTCTCCTGGAGAAGGGAAGCTAATTATGTGGAGCAGAAGGCTGGCTTGCTCTTGACATCTTAAGATAGAGTTGGACACCAACCTAATCATGAGAACACTTGCCCATCCCAGCAAGAGCAGCTTCAAAGACTGTGGGGACAGTGGACACCAGGGAAATTTTCCCCTGTAGCCTAGTCCCTAGGGGTTTTTATCTGGGAGGCAGAGCAGGTTCCAGCCTCAGTCTCACACAAAACAAATACATAACAACCAAGGAATAGAGCAGGAACTGGTTTAGTAGAGAGGCTGGGTCTATGACCATTTTGTGCCAAGCAGGGTGGTCCAGGCAGGAGTTAGAAACAAAGACCACATAATAAAAAATGAACAGAGCACATAAACCTCCATAATATGATCCACAACGGCAAAATGTTCCAAGGCTTTCATGCTGAATGCTCCTTCTGCTTGTACAGCATTTGGCATAGAGCTGCGAGCAGGGACAGGAGCAACTGGGCACCAGCCACACCATGCAAGCTCAGACAGAAAAGACAGTGTTGCTCAGCTCCCCAAATTAAGGCCTGATCCAGAGGAGATGTCTCTCAGGCAGCACTCATCCTCTCCTGGAGATCCATCACAGAAAAACTTTCTTACACGTTTTTCTCCAGGGCTTGCCGTTGACTTAACAGAGCTGCCGTGCAAGCGGCCAGAAGGGAGCTGTAACGGGACTTGATCCCCCCCTCAAATAGCTGCTGCAGCAGCTGCCTTCCCTGCCTGCCTCACTGATAAGATCCAGCTGCAGAAGACAGCAGTAGCAACCTCTCCTGACTACATATAGAGGCAGGAAGGCTGAAGCTCTTGTAATGAGAATTTGATAGATTAGACACAGAGAAATCAGCCTTTCTCCCTCCTGTGCTGCTAACTGCAGTACTCCTGACCTCACTGGTTTTCCAGCCCATCCATTGTGCAAATGAGATTCAAACAATTTCTGCAAGTCATTGGCAATAAATAATACCAATGCTGGTCTTGTAAACACAGCACCATTAAAGCAATTGCTGAAAAATTCCCTGGTGTGTGGGCTTATACTCCAAATGCTAAAAATAAGGTGCCCAATCATATACTTGCTCCAGGATATTTATTTGGTGGATGCTGGGGAGATCACTTACTCTGTTTTAGGAAAATGGTTCAGATAAGTAATAAGAGACATTTCTTGTCACCTTCTATTTGGGAAGTTTCTATAATAGCATTAAAACAGAAAAAAGATCACATGCCTGACATAAAACCTCATTTTCCTTGACAGTTTACAAGCTATAGGACTGAAGAATATTACCTATTCTTAAACTAGAAAAGGTCAATGTGTTATTTGTGTTTAGCTTGGAAACTGAATACAAATACTCTGAGTCCTTTTCTGCTTCTGTCACCTGCTGAATGTCTCTGTGGAGTCCCAGTTCTTTATCCTCAATGGGCTTTCATTAGAGACTGCTGCCAAAATCCATCAAATAGTGGTAAAAACAGAACTGGACCCAAACTCCTCCTGTGAATCTGGGGATAGTGTCTGGCTCTGGGTTTTCTGAGGCCAGCTTTTGGTGGGCAGTACCCCAAGTGCTAGTTCTGAAAGCTGCTCCGAACCTAGAAGAAAAGTCCCGAAATCTAATTCTGCTTTTATTAGGAGCTTGCTTTTCTCTCTCTTACTCTCTCACCAACAAAAAAAAAAAAAGATAATCCAATTTGTTTCTGTAAGGCTGCTTACAGTTGCTTCTACACACACTGACCCTTCACAAAAACAAACTTCAGGCATGGGACTTCCCTTCTAGCATTCGGGTGTTTGCTTTACATCTCCGAGGCATACTAAGCTTTTTTGGTATTTGATCCAATACCTTGAATATCAAAGTCCTTGTTACTAAAACCCTCATGTAAAACACTTCAATTGAAACAGACCCTGATTACATATTTACATAAGCCACGTATGTGACCGGTTAACAAGTCCTTGAGGGAAATAGAGCCTATTTTCAATAATCTTTTCTGACATGTTTCTTTTCTTTTAAAAATAAAACTGCAGGTCTGGGTTTATATGAACAAAAGGAACAAGAAAAAACAGAGTTAGTCTCACTCCATTAAACTTATTTCTTTGACAACAGTGTAAGCTAGATGAATATCAGCTTGGGAAGTTTGATGGGAACTTGAAAGACTTGAAATATTTTAAACGTTCTTTGAACCGTATCTTTTTGATACCCTAGTAACAACTTGAAATGCAGTCACATAGTCTTAGTTAATAAAGGTGACTTATGAAGTTTTCTTGCAGCTATCTGAATAAGTTAACATTAGAACTGTTTGCAGAAGTTCTTAAGAAGCAAGTGACATAAATTTAATTTTAATAATATAAAACATACTGAAAACCCCTCAGTTTAATATTAGCTTTCCAGATCCACACTATTTGTATTCATGAGCTGCCTTTTGTTCTGAATGCTCAGAGGCTACTCCAGGCACTGCAGCTCCTTTGGCCCGGGCTGTCAGCTGGAGGAGTCCCCTGAAGCCAAGGCAGATGCATGAGTTCACACCAGCTGAGGAGCCCACCCCATGCATGCTTTGTGCATGTCTTGTCCTTCAGACAGATTTAAAGAGATTACAGGTACGGAACAAACCAAAGCCTGACAGCTCTGAGATAGATCTGATACCTGTTGAGGGAACCTATGAAGCGGGTGTAGGTAGGACAGTACTTAATAATATTGGGTTTGTTCACTTATTTTGCTGTTAGACGTTAATGTATGGCCCCTCTGACGTTCAGTGCCGTGGCTAAGGGGCATTGGAGTTCTAGCAGATATATCTTGTAGCTGTCAAAAAATACATTCACTGAGAATTCTGAGACCTCAAAGAGAAGAAAGCCTGTTCCTTTGCTGGGTTCTCCTTTGCCTTTCTGTACACAGCTGCAGAGCATAATTCATTTCCATAGAAAACCTCAGGAAGCCTTTAGAAATCTCAAAGCAGAGGCAGTCTGCATTGCTATAAATGATAAGCTAGTGGGTCAGTGCTTCCTTGATGTCTGGTATGATGCCCCAGGTACTACGAGCTCTGAAGAAGGGCTTCCAGCAGAGACTAAAGCTGAGAGTCAGTGCTGCTTGACAATCCAGGAGGCAAGAGCCAGAGCATTGTATTTGGATCCCTTCTGAACACCAGGCATCGCTGAAATAGCAATAAGCCAGAATACAGTCAGGACAGAAACGCCTTTGTGCTGTCCAGTTAGATCTTGGAACCAAACACTTGGACTTTTGGCTAAATCTCACCATCTCTAGGTCAAAGAAGAGTTCAGATATTCTGTGTCTAGACACTTCAATGGTAGCTAAACAAAAACCGAGCACTGCTCTGTAGCAACTGAAACTAATCAAATTTCTCATTTATTTTATGGCCTCTGCAAGTGCAGCATGCTTGGGTAAACATCATCAATACAGAGGAGTCGCTCAGCTCCCAGGTCACTGAGGATTCGGTATTCTCTGCAGCAATTCGATTATCTCTCTAAACCAGGAGGTGACTGAGTAGCACTGAGAACACGAGCCATCTCAGTACATCTGTGAGCAGCAAGTGATTTTATTTCAAGTGCACTAACAGTCAAAGTAATTCTCTGTATATGGACACAGACACAGGAGCTAGGCACAGCTAAGATTCGTGTTTACCCTTTCCACCACAAACTCAAGGTCAGAATTGCTTAATAAAAAAAAAAATAAATAAATTGGACTTTATGACCATTTCAAATAACTTCATGTCCATGCATCGAGCTGGCTTCTTTTTTGGACATTCAGCAGCAACAGCAAACACTGTAATTGGCACTTGTCTGAAACTTCTACTCATGATCTATGAGGCTGAGCAGAAGCAGCTATATGCCTATAGGTGATATAACTTCACAGGGCTAATGTTGAGAGGGTTTTTTTTAGAAAAATAAATCTTTTTATAAGCTAAAAGGCTACAACTTCAAACACAGAGTGAGCAGACATGCTTTTTGATATTGTCATTTTTTTTGACTATAAGTTTACTGGAAATACATTCTAAATAATTAATTTGATTAATTGGTCAATTGGCCTCTTTTCCTTTCCCTCAAAAAAAAATCACTTTTTTTGGAAAGGAATAAAATAATTTCCTTACAGTTTGAAAGATTACTCATAACCTTTAGCTGAATCAGGGCAAGTTTGAGTGGTCCTATATAATTTGTCTATCTAGGGAACTTGTGCTGTTGCACTGTCCTTTTGTCATAATCACAAACAAAACTCCAAAATTTATTGCCCACAAAATTATGTTAAACTTTGAAAAAAGGAACATGGACTGTCAAGTTGTACTTTTTTTAGAACTAGTAATCTATTATCCAGTGGGGCTGAGAAGGCTTATTAATAGGCCATGATCCCATTGTGGTGTATAAGAAGGTAAGAGGCAAACTGTGCAGTTTAGGCTCCATTATGGAAGCTCCTTGATGTGGACAGATTTCTACATCCTCTTTAATTTGTCTTAAAGTAAATATCACAGGAGCTTGAATGTCACGCATCACTGCTACATAAAGATGCCCCCAAACCATCTACATTCAGACACCCCATGCAAACCCTCATTTTTATCAAGTTACTGCACAGCAGCCAATTCCCAGTTGGTTCCTTTTGGAAGGCATGGTTGATATTTGTTCAGGCACAAGCTTAGTCAAAGATATTAGGCCCCAAAGTAAGGTTTAGAGACAGGACTCTGCATTGCTTAAGGCAGGCATAGCTACTTTTAAGGCCAAGTTCACCACTGCAATTCTTCCAACACAATTCTTTCCAGGCTTGCTTTGAGCAGGCTTGCCTCTAAACGCTTCCCTGGGAAGTTGGACTGCATGGTGTGTTTGAGAGAGGCAGGAGCACCCACATCACTCACTCTCCCAGACGATAAGAAGTTAATTCATGCTGTAAGATAGCTGTAAAGGATTTCACGCTGCATTTGGCATCTTATGGGGTTGAGATTCTAAAATTGTTCAGTTCTGAGTCAGGGAAGTAAATAACATACTTAAGGAAACCCCCCTCATTTCACTGAATCTTCTGCCTAATTGCGCATCAAACATACACCATCTTCAGCAAAGCCTGCAGCAGTTTCTTGTTCACTGACTATAAAATCTTGGCCTGGACCAGGAAGGGGAAACCCTTCCACGTGTTGCACATTGGGAGAGCACCAACTTGTCACTGCTGCAGACCTTCTCTGGCCTCAGCGGGGGTGGAGGGACAGAACAGGGACACCAAGGTCCCCCATCTTGCCATCTTCTCAGAAATAATGTTCTGCGCTTCACAGCATACCAGGAACAGCCAGAGCAGCAAGAAAACCTGGAGTAATTGAGAAAATGAGGATTTCAGTTCTAACTTGATAAGGCTTTTCATCTTCCTCCTCTGAAAATCCTTTCCCCACACTTATCATCATTATTTCTGCCTCTCCAAGGAAAACAAAATTATAACAGCTTAAGGCATACACCTGTACCAAGGAAAACCTCAAAGAAATAAACACAAAGCAGATCTGGTCTTAGACTCATTTTTTCCTATGTCTGCGTTTCCTTGGCAGAGGAGGTCCTTAAAGCCTTTTTTCCCCCCACACTTTGTGCTCTCATAATTTTTCTTATTTTATACATAGGTACCTAAGGGTGGGAGGAAACTTCCAGGCCAGCTTTCTCTCCCACAGAATGAAAAATAGCTTGTAAAATAATTAGTTTGAAGATGAGCTTGATAAGGTTTTTTGCTCATAGTTTTTCTAGAGGCTGCCTCTTCTGGACTCTCTTTATGCACAGCACCAATTTTTCTCAATTTCCACTTTAAATATGTCACAACCCTTTTATTTTATCTTCTCTTCTGCAAAGGAAATATTATCTTTCAACTAAGAGGTCTTGCCTCAAAGAGCTTTTCTGCAAAGGAGCATTTAACCTGCTTCACACTTCTTCAAACACCACTTGTGTAGGATGAGCAGGACAATTTTTTTTAACCTCTTCTCATAAGAAATGCAGGTGGATGGGGAGAAAGAGGTAATCCAGCCATTTTCTGCCCCCTTCCAGCTTGAGTGCTCTTTCCTGAACGTGGCAGCCAAGACAAGGCAGAGCAAACCTGGGTGAAGGCTCAAGCAGCATTTCACATGCTAATCCTGGGTTTTCCCTCCTTCCTCTTTGGAAATGCCTGGACTGGCACGGTGGGTGTGTCACGGTTTTGGATCCATGATGCCATCAGCCAGCTCAGGTGGTTACAGGTCATCATACCAGGGGCACTTCTTCACAGGTGTTTCTGAAGTCCCTGCTTGCCTAACTCAAACAGCTGCTTCTTGCTCAGCTCACGGGAGGCATCTGGGTACCCCCCAGTGGGGTACAGGCAGCAGAGAGCACCCAGCTCCTATATCTTACTTTTGCAGTTGTATTCATCATGACACTAAATCATAAAGTCTGAGTCAATATAAAGAATTAACTGCTACTCTAGGGTATTCCATCATGCTACAGATTAAACTCTTTCCTTGGTTTCTCAATTAGCTTATTTTCTCTGATGCAAGAGCTGTTATGCCAATTCCTTCTGCAGAATATGCACCTGCACAAAGAAACTATGTCTTGGCACAGATAATCCACAGGGAACCAGGAAAATGTTAGTACCTTCAGAGCAGTTTTGTTTTCCTAGACTTTCTGCACACCTCAGAAATCATACAGAATCACAAAAGTTCCTCCTGCTGTTTGCAGTATGCAAACACTGCAAGAAACCTGTGAGTCACTGAGTTTCCCAGGGGCACCACCTCCTTCTTACCGGGCAACCAACCCAGCAAACAGCTCCAGCTGCGAGACACGAAGGCTCCAGGGAGGGCTGGGCAGGCCCAGCCTTTCCAGGATGAGGAGTGGGCCAGAGAAAGCACTCACCTCCTTGCAAAGGTCCCAGGAGACTTCAGCTTCCATTACACTCCCGGGCAAATCTCTGGTAGTAGTCCTTGTGTGCAGTTCAAGTTCAGACATTCAAAGAAAGGGTTAAGAAGAAATAGGCCCCCAAATGTTCCTGCTGTCCATTGAATATTCTCCAAAAGATAGGAATGGAAGTCCCACCGTCCTTCTATAAACAAGGAGCTTTTGCCCTCTTCCAGACATCTTCTAAGTCCTTGTCTCCCCCAGGTCTGCTGCCTTGAGTTTAGTCAAAGTACTGCAGGTGATTAACTGTGTCCTGCCCAGCCACGCTTTGCAACCCACATACCCGAAATGTCTTCCCCCTCTGGCTGCATTCTTGGTCTCCTGAGGGCATTAACAAGCTTAGCAAAGCAGCTTGTTTTCACAGCTTTATTAAAGAATCAAAATAGCAAAGCACAAACTAGACCAGCAAAATTACCACCATGGTCAGCCTCAGAGGCCCAAGGTACCTATGCGGTTTGGGTGAGTGGAAAATGAGGAAAAGAGATAAAAAACAAAGGAAGAATGGATTGCTGAACCAATACTGAGTCTGGCAGGACCATGCACAGCTCTTAATGCTGGCATTTTAGTCTAGGTGAGAGTGTGACTTAATGGTGTAGGGATCAGCTTAGCAAAACCCCTATTTGTTAATGAACTTTTCTGCCTTGCAACGTGTGTGTTTTTAGGTGATTGCTGGCTCCTAGCTGCCATTGCATCTCTCACTTTGAATCCAGATGTTCTGTACCGTGTTGTTCCCAAGGATCAGAGTTTCCAGAAGGACTATGCTGGAATCTTTCATTTCCAGGTATCTATATGAACAAAGTATTGAGAGTAAAAGAGGAAAATTCTAGTATTTAGCCAGAAGCAGACTGTTTCTGGTTTTTTTTTGTAACAAACAAAATAGTCAAGAATTACAGTGTGTAAGTGAAATTGATGGAGGAGAGAGAAAGAAAAGAAGAACAGAGTTAAATAATATTAAATGAGACCTGCTCACTGGCTAGGTTCTGCTGTCTTACAGCTGATAGGGCTCTGGGAAATTAAACAGTTTTTGTAAACTCAGCTGAACCATCAGGCTGTGTGAGCCCAAACCAAACTCTGTTGCTGCCAACTGTTGAGAGTGAATTCAGGTTGATGTGATTCCTTGTCCTCCCCTCGCTGTGGTTATGCCTGTATTTCCTTGTCTGCAGACCCAGTGTGTTGGGATTTAGCTATCTTGCTTTGAGTAGAGGTTAGGCTCAGGTGTGAGCAGTGTGGATTCACCCTGCAAAGTGAAAGGAGCTGGTCTGGTGAGGAGAGGATTTATAAAACACATACCTTCTACCAGCTCACCTTAGAGTATTACGGTGTGAATTGTCTTCTCTCCTTTCAGTACTGCATCAAATTCTGGAATAAATATTGCTAGCTTTGAGACCAAAATTTAGCATTAGCAACGTTTCACATGTTTCCCAGTATTTACAGAAGGGATTAGCGCTATTGAGTGCTTCCCCTTCAGATGACCCCTCCTTGCAGCATTTTTGCAGGGGAATTGTTTTTTCTTAAGAACTGAGCCTTAAGACAGTTTAGAGTAACCTGTCTACACACTAGCTTTCTGGACTCTCCACCATGTAAACTCTGCATGGAGCACAGTGAGTGTTTTTGATGTTATGTGCAACAAGATGCTGTTAATATTGTCTATTAGCAAAATTTAATATAGCATTAAGAAGCCTGCTGAACACTCCACAGGGCTGGGAGGAGTTTGCCTCTATTACAAAGGAGGGGAATCCAACATGGGAATGAAACCTTACAGTGACTTATGCAGGAGGAACTGATGACAGGTGAAGGGGTAGGAGGATGGTAGTGTGGAGCTATTATGGGCACACCAGCACTCACCACCTTTTCCTTTCTTCTTTTTGTCAGTTCTGGCAGTACGGGGAGTGGGTGGACGTCGTGGTGGATGACAGGCTGCCCACCAAGGATGGGAAGCTGGTCTTCGTGCACTCGGAGGAAGGCAACGAGTTCTGGAGCGCGCTGCTGGAGAAGGCCTATGCCAAGTATGGTGGCTAAGCAGGAGGCAGCACTCCTGGGTGTGCAGCTGTTGGTGGGCCAGGCACTGTGATGTTAGTCACCACACACTTCATTCAAATGCAGCCTCCATTCCACTCATTATTTACAGTTCCCTCGAGGTCCATAAAGCCTGTTGCCAACTGTCTGTTTCAAGGGGCTTTTAATTCTGGTGCCCCTGATGATCACCCAGACCGAGAGATACTAAATGATAAATCCTTCTTTCTGCGGTGCCTTGTGCTTACAGGTGGAGATGATCCCTTGAATAGGTCTTGTCATCTCTCCCACAGGCTGAATGGCTCTTATGAAGCTCTCACAGGAGGGTCCACTATGGAGGGCTTTGAGGATTTTACTGGAGGCATCTCTGAGTCCTATGAGCTGCGGAGGGCTCCTTCAAACCTGTACCAAATCATCCAGAAGGCTCTGAGAGCTGGGTCGTTGCTTGGCTGCTCCATTGATGTAAGAGACTGACAAAGCTTTACTCTCCTTCCTCCTCTTCTCAGGACTCGGGTCCATACTGTAACAAAAGCTCAGATCAATGTTAGATGTAGGTAGGAAAGTCTGATATAAAAGCAAAACACAATTAATGTCAGACCTTTATTGATTTCAGTAACAAAACCTTCAGATGAGGTTCTAAATAGCCATCTCTTGTGGTGACTCCCTATTTACAAGACAGTGTAGGATAATACCTAGAACCACCAACTGCTCTTCGGTACTGGTCTTCTTGAACCCCATTTTCATTCTCTATCTTTTCACGTTCAAATTTTGTGTAATTTCAGCTCCAGACACTCAGCTGCCAGAGACAAACTCTTTGAGACACTTTGTTGGAGCCTGTAGGCTGATTCTGGCTTTGGTTTTCAGTCCTAAAGATTATTAACACCTGTAATACAAACACTCTCAAGTTACAGAGGATGTTTGAACATGTTTTGGAAATTTCACATCTTTCACATCCTGTTTCATTATCCTGTTTGAAATCCTGGTATATGGCATATAGAATTACCAGAGTTCAAAGTTTGATATATTAGATCTTGACTCAGGCAGGCCAGGCCTATGTTCATATGAACATGTCTTTGCAGATGACTGGGTCTGTAGCCTGAGCTGGGAGTTGGATTTAGATTTAGATTTCATTGTACATTTTTGAATTTCTTCTGTGCTAGGGCTGCATATTAAGGGACATGAAACTGTAGAGTTGAGTTTTTGCTGTAGATCTCACCTTTATTTAATATACTTTGCATCAAGAATGTTGGTATTCATTGTGCATACCACTTTGGATGTCTTCCCCCATATTAAGTTGTTCATGAAAGTCAAATTCATACACAATATATAGTCATAAATGTGCACACTTTTATTGCTCCAGATAACTGCTGCAGCTGAAATAGAAGCAATCACAAGTCTGAAGCTGGTAAAAGGACATGCTTATTCTATCACTGGAGCAGAGGAGGTAAGCCAGCCTCTCTGGGGCCATTGTGCAAAACAGCTTGGGGGTGCAATACTGCAGTGCCTTCAACTTTCTGATGTCTTGCTGTGACTGACCAAATAAAAATGTTGCTGTCTTATGCACCCTCTTACAGAGAAGAAAAGGAAGTACCTACAGTACTTAGCCAGGTCAGAAGCTCTGTGCTTGTAGTACAATGTGCAGTCAGCAACCTGTATTGTACCATTAGGCTGGGATACAACATGTAAAGGTGTGCCAAGCTGTTACCAAAATGGAAGGTACAGAAAGGAGAAGCAGGAGAGTAGGCAGCCATTTCCCACGTGTTTATACTGTGTGTGGGTGCAAATACTTTACCAGTCAGCATTGACAGGAAAGGAGTAAAAGTCTCTTTCATAAACTCTGCTGTTGGTCTCACCTTCACAGTGAGCCCCAGATGTTCCTGCTCCTCTGAAATTGGAATCATTACGGAGATGTCCATGCAGATAACCTCTTTCCAACCTTACCGTGTTGTGCAATGTCTTCTGCTTTTGAGGATATAGATATTCTGCTGTTTTGTAGCTCATGTTTTTCCTTGTGGGTTGTTGTCATGGTATGAAATGGTGAGTGCTGCAGCTAACGGCTCACTTGGTGGCACAGGATAATGTAAAATAAGGGTGGAAGGCATCTAGGTGTCTTTCAACTGCTGCAAATTGTAATGGACTGCATCACTCAAGTACAAATCATGTTTTATCCTGTGTGAAAAGCAATTGCCCTGTGATGATTGGAATAATGGAAGTGCTCAGGCTCTGTTTGTTGTGGATCTTTTAGGTATATTACCGAGGACGGCCAGAGAAACTAGTGAGGCTTAGAAATCCCTGGGGTGAAGTAGAATGGACTGGAGCTTGGAGTGATAAGTAGGTTTTTATATGTCCCTACTTCTCTGTCTTTGGTGTATTTTGGAATCTATTAAAAATTAAATTGGGACTATGCAGTTAATCCAATCACAAAGCACATTTAGGAGAGATACTAAATCAGTTGGAATAAAACACTATTAATTTATTACCAGGGTTAGCTATTGATCCATTCTGTCCAGTGGGCATTATTACCTGCCTCAGGCAGAGCTTTCTAATAAGAGAGAACAGCCCTTCTTTTACTTGTGAGCAGCCCAATGCAAACCATACCCATCTCATTTTGCAGGACAACTTTTCTCAAATTGATCCTACCAATGGTGCCAGGACCTTAGTAAAATATACAAACCAGTCCTATTCCTGGGAGTTACAGCAAGGTTAAACCATTGTGCCTCTGCTTCAACTCTTAAGGTTACTCGGCTCCAAATCAGACCAGTATTTGGTATCTACTTCAGAATCTTGAAAAAATAGGGAGGTTGACTCACCTAAGGACACAGAAGTTTGAAAATCCCTCCGAAACTGCCTGGGCTTCAACTGTCTTGGAATCTCAGGAGTGTGACAGTGACAACACCTCTTTTATTTTTGTATTTAGAATGACATAAATTTTACTTTCTTTTGGGCCCCAATATATTTTTTTCTGCAACACTTTGAGATTTCAGTTTCCTGTCCTGACTGACTGCAGCCTGGGTGCTGATGTATCATAATTAAGGATAGAATATAGAGATAAACATTACAATTAGTCTTACTTTTATCAGAGCTACTTTGCTCAGCCCCAAGATAAGGTGCCTCAGGCACACACACATGCCATATCCCGATTTTGTCACACCTGTTTTACCATGGGACAACTCTGCTGAGGCAGGTGCAGAACTGCATTGCCACGTGGAAGCAGATCAGAGCAGAATCCATCTTGAGCAAATTAACATCAGAATGGGAAGAGAGCAATTTTGTGTTCTGCAGTATATTTTCTAATTCCACCTTTTTGCTTTCCAGTTCTTTTGTGACCCCAACATGGACCTTTTATTTTTTCCCTAGGGAGTATATCAGGCACTCCAATATATCTTTCAGTGGAGAAACTCTGACTGACTTTCAGGCTGTGAATTTCCTAATCCAGCCCGTCTGCAATGTTTGTACATTCTGGCATCTGGCAGGGATGATTCAATTTAATGCTTATTTGTTGCAAATGTGGTTGCAGTCTGATTCCAGCTCAACATAGTCAGTTTGCAGTGTGTACTGTTATTTGGAGGGGCACAAAGTGTATTTGTTGAAGAAATATATACTCCTTTATCAGCCTAAGAAAGAATCTAACTCCAATCTCATTGTAGAATAAAATGCAACAACTGAACAGCTTGCTTTTGTGCTTTGTCTGCAGTGCTCCTGAATGGAATTATGTTGATCCCAAACAAAAACAGGCTCTGGATAAGCAAGTAGATGATGGAGAGTTTTGGTGAGAATTGTTCATTTAGCTTACTGTTTTGGACATTTTTTGTGCTTTAGGCAGTCCTTTCAGTTGGATGGAGAAAAACTGCCAGCACCAAGGGGGTTAATAATGACATGTGTGCATTGTTAGACTCTTATTTATCTCCCTTTTTATTCAAATATTACCTTTTATTAGAGCTTGCATAACTCGGTGCTTATCCAAAATATAGAGACCAGATGGTAATAAAATTAATGAGGTGGCAAGAATGAACCTCAGCTGCTCTACATTTTGAGCTTTGGGTTTGTTTTTTTTTTGCCTAAATGCAACACACTAATGAAAAAGTTCAGATTACTAGCTTGGGAAGAGTCTGTTTACTCAGACCTAATAGAAAGCCTATCCTATCCCAGTTATTTGATTATATGGATCAGTACTGAACCTATATCACTCTGTCCTAGACTTGAAAGATAAATGGCCACTGTTTTCCAGTGCAATCAGCGATGTGGGCCATAAGGCACTGGGAAATGAGAATAGACCTCTGCTTGCAGCATGAAGCAATCAAGGTCTGTCACTCATGCAAACCTACTAGGAATGGTGAAAACAAACATCAAAGATAGGACTAAAGCAAAACACCAAACTGAGACTGCTTTCCTACAGAGTGATGCTTTCACAAGGGCCAAGTCTTACTCCCTTTAAATGGAATCTCCTCGCACATATTGTTTCACCAGTTTCAGTGAATTTACTTATGAAGCATGATCCATGGGGGATTCCCCCAGCTGGGGATGACAAAATGGTATGACTGAGCCCATAATGTGTAACAGCCACTGAGAAAGACTGTCTCCAGAAGATACACCTCATTTAGGGAGTGGGTAATTTTGTTTCCCAAAAGCCAGTTCCGAGTTCCAGAGTTCAATTAAATGTGGCTTTGGGCAGCTCTGTAGTACCAACCTTTGCTACCCTGTTTGGAGAGGTGCCCAGTTGCAGTTGCCTCATCTGTTGCAGGTTGATGGACTAACCCTGGTCTTTTTGTGTGCCAGGATGGCGTTTGCAGATTTTCAAAGACAGTTCTCCCGCCTTGAGATCTGCAACTTGTCTCCTGACACGCTGACAAGCAACACGGTCAATAAATGGGACCTGACCCTGTTTAATGGACAGTGGAGACGGGGTTCAACTGCTGGGGGCTGCCAGAACTACCAAGGTGAAGACCCAGCCAAATGGGCATTTGATGAAATCCCAAACAAAACATTTGAAAAATAAATGCTTGTGAGCTGAAGGGAGCTTTGGTGGGAAGGGCTTGGAGCAGCAGCAATTTCTGTGGGGTTTAGACTGTAAGCAAAAGCTTGGCAGTCTAAATGGAGATCTAATTCACACTTATTTCCTCATCGGGGATTACCACTAAGCAGTTAATTTGTGGCTATATTCTTCTTTTTTCCTCTGCCTGCTCTTCCTGCTTACATGGCTTTTGCTACTGGCTGGAGTAATCCTCTGGAGGGTTGGGCAGGCCAGGAAAGTAACACAGTTCAGTGGCAGTGTTGTTTCCCATTCATTTTCAGGTTAGACCTCTGGAGAGGCTGTCTGGCATTTGGCCCTCTTGCAACAATAACACCCTGAGCCAAGGACATTTCCTGGAGATAAATGACTGTCTGGAATTAACGGCTCCTCCCAGCTGGTCATTAGTTCCCAGGAAATACTTTGGTGCTTTGATTTCCCATGGCTCCAATGGATACTCAGCGTAGATGTGAAAACATAAACCCATATACCTCAATGGAAAGAACTGGAGAAACTCCAGGCAAAAGTCCTTCCAAAGAGATATTCTCTGTAGATCTGGTGACAGCCATCTTTGCTGCAATGACAACAAAGTCTTCTCCTTTTTGTCTTGCCTTGGGAATTCTTAGCAACATACTGGACCAATCCCCAGTTTAAGATCCGGTTGGATGAACCAGATGATGACCATGAAGGGAGTTTGAATGAGCCATGCTGTACTATACTGGTGGGCTTAATGCAGAAGAACCGCAGGAGACAGAAGAGAATGGGAGAAGGTCTGCTTAGTATTGGTTATTCACTCTATCAGGTAAAGTCTGTTCCTGATTTTAAAGGCTTTATTCCCTGTTGTGTTACGTTGGAAAGGAATCAACAATGTGTTATGTCTTGACATTCAGCACCAAACTTCAATAAGAACTGGATTTTGAAAAATTATTCAATTTCTTCTCCCCTGTCTTCCTGACCCACATAATATAGAAAGATTCAAATAAATCTAGGCTCAATTTTTGTCCCACTTTACAGGATGGCAATGTAAAAACTAGAGGCAATAATTTAGCTACAGTCTCGTTGAGAGTCTTCTCTTACAAAATCTGAATGAGGGCATGGTCAGGGTGCCTGGCAATTCCAGATAAGTGTTTCTGATTACAGCCTATTGTTACCACTCAGTAGTCACTTTCTTTTTCATTATTATTTTTATTAAATTTATTATTAATAAATTTATTATTAATTTTTTTTTGATTCATTGTCTACCATATGCTATTGTTCTGATTCAGTAATTTTGGGCCTTTTTTTCCTGATTTTCCTGGTGTTGCTTCTGTCTCTGAAAATATAATGTAGGGGGAAAAAATCTACAGTGTAACCTCTAATTTCTGTGATGTGAGAGGGGAGAAACAAACATAAAAATTTCCAACCAGTACTATCATTCCCAATATCATATGTGGAGAAAAGCAATTAGATGTTGTATAGATTCCACTGGATGAAGATCGTTAGCCAGCACAGGTTGGAGCAGGTGGGAATGGCTGACTTTTGCTAATAGATCTTGTGCAAAATGGTTCAAAACTAGGAAAGGTTTTCCCTGGTGCCTAAGTGTCTTCATGCACACCTGGTTCTCACTGAGCACATGGGGCTGCCACCTCCATGGTGCCAACCACTTTCACCTATTGGCATTTGAATTTGCACACTATGGATGTCTGCTTGTATCACTGAATACAATGCTGAAGAACCTTCTGTGCTTTGCACCTAATCTGTTCCATCTGCATCCTCTGTGATCTCATCCATCGTAGACTCTTAAGTCACTTAAGCGAGTCTTAAGATGCTTTTGTAAGTCATGTAGCTCAAAATGCCTACCGACAATAAGTGTACCTGTCATCCAGCTCCCTCCTTCTGATAACCCTGCTGATTATAGGGGACAGCACCTGAGGTCTCTAGGGGTCACTCGAGTCCCACAATCACTGTATGGGTGATATTTTTAAAGGCTCTTTCAGGTCTTGGTAGGACATTCTCTTTGGCTCTCACTGGAATCTGTGCTCTCATGATGACTTAATTAGTTTCAAAATGCTACCTTATATTTGGAGATACAAGTTAACATAGCAATTTAGTTAATTTAGGAAGGGCTAAATCTTGAAAGTTGCTACTTGTTATAATTGCCTCACAACAATCTCATCATCCTCAGGCTGATTCCAGTATCATATTCCAGTAACAGTAGACTAGTAGCTTTTAGGTCTGCTGTAATAAATTCTCTGTTTTTTGTTAACAAAGTGGGGCTAACTTGTTGACCCTCCTGACTGAGCATTTAAAGGCTTACTCAAATATTTCCAACCATCAGTGTAATTCAGCACCATGTCTGGAGAAAAACAATTAAATATTCTATAGATTCCTCTGGATGAAAATTCTGTTTTTCTTTTGGAACAGCTCTAGGACAAGATAGAACTTCAAGTATATCTGATATTATAATATGTGGTTGTAAATAAAAATTAAAAAAATGTGTCTGAGGAAGGCTTTAGCCAACTTTTTTTCCCCTACTTTTAGATGCAGGGGTATAACAGCCCTTTAATACTGGCTCTTTCCCTTCCTTTCAGATTCCTCAAGAGGTATGTAATTTCTGCTGAAGACTTCTAGCCTCCAGATGGGCACTTCCTGTTGCACTGGAGAATTTAGCTGCCAGGAAGACTTCTTCCTTACTAATGACATCTCACTGGACCAATGGCTCAAGTTCTGAATAACCATTTTCAAGGGACTGGGGCACAAGGATTTTTTACAGATATCTGACTCCCAATCTTGACCTCATTTATACTTGTTGAAATTTGGTTTCCACTAAGTTTGTATAACAGAGGTCAGAATTTGTCTGTTTAGTTCAGGTGAAGGCAGAACAGGATCTCTGCACTCTAAAATGTAGCCGATGTTGTTTAGAAGAAATACCAAACTCTGTGGATCCATTCCTTTTACAGTTCTGAGCTGAGGGCTCCTGGTAATGAATAAACCCTGCTCAACTTTCCCTAATCCTCCCAGATGTCAATACTGAGTCAAGGAGACTTTTCATTGCTGAAGAAAGAGACCCCAGGGGTGTCTGGCAGGAGGAATAGCCTATACTCATTACTGAGGTCCAGCAGCCTATGCTGCCAATTTTTCTTTGTCTTTTCAGCCCTTTTCCTCTCTCAGTAAATGAATGTGTGGCCATGTAGCAATTAAGTGTGTTCTTTTAGCAACCTTGCAAATGCAAAGGAAAAATCAACTTTATATATTGAAAAAGACATGGATCTGTCTTCTTAATCTTTGCAGCTCTACTTAGCTTAATATTGACTGAGGGGAAAGGATGGGGCTGTTAAATAAATACCAAATTTGATCTTACCTTCAGAACAAAAGAGGAAAAAATGCATATTTCTCTACAGTTTACAGTGGAAAAACTGATGATTATACAATGTTTAGTAACATCTTTGTATGCTTTGGTCTTAGACAGAAACCTTATCCCTATGCGATGCTTCCCACCCTGTATCCCACATAGCACTTTTCTTGTGTCATTGAATCACACTTTTTGAAAGACATCTTTGTGCAGCAAAAGTCATGAATAGGAGTTTTATAGCAGAGATGTTATTCTTACACTACTGTTTCTTCTTATGTCAGTGTTTTATTTTATGAGCTGTGCAACGTTTCACTTCCTTAAGAGTATATTGGTATTAAGGAAAAATTAAGTACTGTTTTCTGCAAAACTAATAGAAGTTGGGTAAACCATCTAATGTGGCCTCAAAAGTCTCACTCTTGTGACTACTACTCTGTCCTGTTTGCTATTTTTTTTCTGTCTGTTTAAAAATATCAGGGACTGCAATTCCTGTGCAGTTAGGAGATTTATTACATACCATAAGTTGCTCAAAAATATTCTGAAACAAACAGGCTATGAAAGCAAAAAATGCTCAAGGACACAGACAACTTACAGTGTACTAATTTGATCAGGTATGAGCACACATTATGATATTTCTATTTATTTTATATTACCAATTGTAACAAGGCATGTGAAGAGACAATCTTTACAGAGAAAGATCCTTGCCCTTTCTAATTCTCTGCCTGTTTCCCATGACAGAACCCTGCTGGTTATCTTTGTGCCATCACTCACAGATTTATTGTTTTACGTGAAGAAAAACTTGAGCTGGCTTTAAAGCGCTGAAATCTAAATACGGTGACTGGCTTACCAGGGAATTGCCAAATGGTTCCTAACAAAAACACGTTTCTCATAGCTGGAGAATGACACAGAGATTCATGCAAGCCGTGCATTCTTCACAAGGCACCAGCCAGCAGCCCGGACTGATCCTTATATGAACCTGCGTGAAGTCTCCTGCCGCATGAAGTTGCCCCGGGGAGAGTATCTCATTGTGCCGTCCACTTTTGAGCCTTACAAAAATGGAGAGTTCTGCCTGAGAGTTTTTGCTGAGAAATGCACTAAAACACGGTGGGTACCTTCTCTGTAAAGCCCCCTCTTTTCCTGGTGAGGCACATGAAGGAAAAGCTTGGATGTTGCACCCACACTCTGTGCTCAATCTTTCCTCTTAGCCAGCAAAATAGGCCCATTTCTAGGACCAATTTTCTTGCCTAGTCTACCATATGTGACACACACACCCATGGAAGAGAGAGATGGCTCTTCAGATGGCCTCCACAAAGCACTCAGGTGGTAACTAGATCCCTCAGGTTTGTGCACAGTTAAAGAGTGCAGAATTTGGGAGCATGATGATGAGGAGATGGTTTTAAAAATGTTTGTATCAATAGCAGCCATTGAAGGAAAAAACAAGAGTCTGAATGCAAGACAAGAACAACAAGGCTGGATTTCCCAGGGGAAATATCTTCGAAGAATTGGGGCAAACAGAGATGGGGGATGGGGAGCATGGGAAGCAGGAAACTTGGGGGCTTGTTCTGTGCATTTGTTAACACCTTATAGTCAAACAATTTGTTTTGCTAGTTATTTTAAAGGTAAGATTTTATAGTAGACTCATAATTTCTGGTTGTTTTATTTTTTTTTCTTTTCTTTTTCCTTAGGATGATGGGTGATGTGGTGTCTGCAAAACCATATGAGGTTAGATGACTTAACTGGGCAGATCTTTTTCTTTTTTTTCTTGGTAGACTTTTCCTTCATAATGGAGGGTAAAACAGGAGCAAGACTTTAATTTCTTACCTGACCTGGAGTTACAGTATGTTTTTATGCTCAGGAGAAATATTTTTTATTTTTGGAAGTTCTTTTCCTATATCCATGTCTTAGTTTCGTATTCATGTACCTGGGTCACGTAGCACAGAAACTGCACCCTTGTAGACTGGGCTGGAACACATTAGATTGTCTTTCCCTCTAGCACAGGTAGGAGAAGGCGGGAAGGGCACAGAACGATCCTTTCCATAAAAACAAAATCTTCCTGAAGCCTGAGAGAAACTGCAGAAGCAGACTTCCAAAGAATTGCTGTGGCCGAGTGCAGCAATGTTTTCCCTGTGGCTATTTTATAAAACTATCTTGGTAGAAGGAGAAAACTTTTTCATCAGCCTTAGGAAGTATTTACTCTCAAATGAAGCCAGCCCCTGGCTGCTCATGATTTAAGTAGTGCCTCTGTTTTGCCAGGACTGCAGAGCAAGTGCTGCTTTGCTCTTGCTGTGAATATGCCCCTGTACAGTGTCTTTATGATATCCACAGCTCGCTTTCTAGAACCACCTTGTTAACCACACTCTCGGTCATCTCTGTCCTCTAGCCTTGTGTTGACAACAAAGATATAGATGATGAGTTCAAGAGTCTGTTCCAAAAGCTCTCTGGAGAGGTAAGTGGATTAAAGTGAACAAAAAAGATGAAGACCTGTCTGTTAAGATTATGCAAATATTTGACTTGCCAATTCCTTTTGCTGACTGGTCTTCAAAAAAACCAAGTATTTCTCCCCTTTTATTAACTCACAGCTTCAGTTCAATTTATTTTACAATGGAGAAGATTTTCTACATTGTTCCTCTTATTGGTGCAAAATGTGATTTTTCCCCTCAGTAATGCAGGGCAGGGAATAACTTTGAAAACAGGGGTGATAGAAGTGAGGACTGTAAAAATATTATCCCACGGTGAAATAAATTACCTGTGGAGTTATCATATAATTCTGACAATTGCCTAGCTGGCCAATTCCTTCCTTTTTCTTTAGCCCCAGGAATCAGAAAACTGTTGGCTGAGCTTTTTCTCTATTTATTGTATTTGAAAAATAGTATCTACAAAGCCCTGCTGAGCTAACCTGTGGCTGTCACATCAGATTTTCTCTTAATGAACAGGTGGCCACTGGTATCAGAGAGGGAAAACGTCTAGTTAGTTTAAAAGACCTTTTTGAATTTTGAGAGGGCAATTTTAGTATTGTTTGGTTGTAGTTTTCACACATGGAAAATCTCAAATGTTCTCCTGAACCTCTTTATTCAGTCAAAACCTGTTAAAAAGTTGCCATTTACTGAGTCATCTCACTATAGCACCTAACAAACCACTTATTTTCCACTTAAATGCCTAGAAAATATTAATTGTTTTTGAAGACCTTCTCCCTCTGATATCTGAGGGTAAATATATAGTGTTAGAAAAAACTTAAAGGGTTTACATGCCCTAGACATGGAAGGGAAATAGTCTCTGAATGTCTGACAGCAAATGAATATAACTTGTTTCAAATAATTTTTATGTTGATACCTAAAGTATGTCTTGCTTTCTGTCCAGGACTGTGAAGTGACTGCAGTTGAACTTCAAACTATCCTAAACCGGGTTTTGGCGAAGAGTAAGTAACATTATGTAGTTCCCCTTGGATGGAGCTGGGAACAGGATCTCTGCTGACAAACCCCAGCTCTATCAGCTAAGGGGGATGAAAAACTGAGTTTGTGTCTGCCCCCAGCTGAGTTTCTCCTGGCTTGTAGAACATCTAAATATGGGGTTGGGGGGGCAGTGGAGGTAATACTACCTGGTGCTCCCCTTCCGAGTGCTGCCAGAAGATGTTCTGCAGAGGCACAATGTTCCCTGTACTTTCTTTGGGGAACCACCATGGGAGATGTGGATAAAGGCTCAGCATCACTAAAACCAATAGCATTCCCTCCCCCTATGCAAAAAAAATAAAAAAAAGAGAAGCCATATTAATCAACTGAAGGGAAATAGTGGAAGAAATGGCAGAGCATTTGCTTTGCTGCCAAGATTTTAAGGTGGCTGACATCTCCAAGGTTGACTGCAGAAAAATATCTCTCTAAAAGTATTTCTGACTTGGACTTTTACTTCCTTTTTGTACAGGAAAGGATGTTAAAAGTGATGGATTCAACATTAACACTTGCAGGGAGATGATCAGCCTTTTAGACGTATCCTTTGAAGGTCATTTCACCACCTCTAAGGTTTCTGGATCTCCTTTGCAAAACTCCCTGACAAGATGGGCTAAGTTGACACTTCAGTTGTCCAGCTACATGGCTGAAGGCAAAAAATTCAGCCAAGCAGCTCTATCAGCTCAGGGTGGCAGAAACCTGAACCATTTAACAATCAGCTGCTTCTCTCACCTTCTCTGCATGTCTCATTGCTTAAACTTTTCCCTAAAAATAGGAGGGAGAAGAAACAGGGACTTTCTGGCTGGATGCACCTGATGCTTGTCAGGACACAGGTTTTAAGCACATCCTCATCTGCCGTCTCCAAGTCAGGTCCAGCTTATGGAGCACTGAGCTTGCAGCAGCAGAGACAGCCTGGGGAGCCTTCCAGAGGGGGAAGGCTACAAGTGCATGCTGTGCCTCCCTCCCTTCTGCTCAGCTGGCAGGACACATGGGAGCTAATAAGGGAAAAGGAGAGGTCAAACACATGTGCTAGTGCTCCTTTGATATGCTGAGAAGGTGCACTGGGAGAGTCAAAAGCCATGCTGCCAGGATCATGCTGATGTTGGTCTCATGGCATGGTCATATTGAGGCCAGCAGGGATTAGCTGTGAATCTTGTGGATAACTGGCCATTAGGAGAAGTGATGCCATTCCCTACACTCCACAGGCTCCCCAAGCTAATGGGAAACTCAGTAAGAACAGCGTCATGGACTCCAGATCCCCGTTCCTGCATAATTTCCCACTGGAAGGGATGTTCAAGGCCCTGAAGGACAAGGAGGAAGACTTTAGCCTCCTATTGACTCTCTTTTCCCCTGCAGTGCCTGCCTCTGGTTTCTAAAAATTGTCCATTGTGAGGCCAGTCTCTTTTTTCCCTGAGGACTCTAATCTACTGTTAACTGTACAAAATGTGAGTGGATCTAATCATACTTATATATTTAGCAATCCCATATATCATTCCTTGAGAGTGCAGATAGCCTAGAAATTCTTGGCATGCCTCTAGCTAAGCAAATGTAAAGCTGTGGGCATGTCTGTGGGAGATGGAGATGCATTACAAATTAGAACTAAACTGGCATTAAGATGACACTGTGATGGGTGATATGTTTTTATCAGAACTGATTGTTCTCCAGTTTTGTTAAGGATAGAGGAATCCTGATTTTTGAACTATGCCTTAACATGGCCCAGACTGATGGGACCGGCACCTTGGGACTTCTAGAATTCAAGACACTTTGGATGAAGATTCAAAAGTATTTGGTAACATAACATTTCTGACTGTCTCACCTTTCCTCTCAGCTCTGAAGTACACATCCAAAACTGAGATAGGGTTAAACCATCACAGGCAGAAATGTTTTGAAGCCTTCCTTCTCCCAGCTGGAGTTTGCTCCAGGCCTCTGAAACACCACTCATTCAACAGTGCACAAGCAAATTCTCTTTCTCCTTGGCCCCACCACTCTCCTTATGGAAAGACAGATTAACCCTCTTTCATTGTTGGCAAAGACAGCTCTCTCTGCTGCCTGCTCTATTAAAGCTCATATGAACATATCTCTGCTGTTGCAATATGCTGCATTGCTGGCTGGGCATAAGCAAACACAAGAAACATATTTTTAGGACCTACAAAAAACTGGTTTTTTATTTTTTAAATCTTGTAGAAATGCTGAATTATTTTTCTGGCAGAGCATTTAATATCCCAAGGAGTTCACCTAGAATCAAGCAATCTAAAGGAAGGTCAATTTTGTACCTTCTTTGTGTGACATCCCTTTCAGACAAGCCTGCTGCCACCATACTTGATGCTGGTCATCACAGAGCGTCTGTCCTGGAGTTTGATGAGGCCCTAGCTCTATCCTAGGGATTGTCAGCAAAGCAAGCCTTGAGACCCAAATCAAGTATTATCTGTAGGTCTAGGTGGCATCTAATTCTGGATAATAAACACACTGGCAGTAGGAAACATCTGTCATCGTGTCCGAAATATGAAGCAAAATGGACTTTCTCTCTTACAGTGTTTGCCAAATGATGGGTATTTTCCTCAATGGCCTGTCTGCCACCATATAATATGAAGGCAGGCAGGCTGCCAGCCCACGGGAACATGTTTCCCAGTCTGCCTTGCTTGCCAGCTACTTGAAATGTTTCCCTTCCTCATTAATGTTTCAAAGAGTAGGAGCTTGGGCTGGTAGGGGCAACCCTTGTCCCAGCCATCAGAAACCCAAGGCTGTGTCTGCACAATGGTGACTGTGGACACAGCAGAGGTGGGCATGATTGTCCTGGCATTAACCTGGCATTAATCTAACTACACAAGCAGGGAGGATGGCACAGCACGGACTGCAGAGTGGACTAGCAAACCAAGGTTAAACCTTAGAGGAGCCCTCTGGTTAGTCCATTTTGGCTTCTAACCCCTGATGAGCCTTGTGTTAACATGTCTTCACTGCTGCTGTGACCCAGCTGGGAAAGCCCAAGCCTGCCTCCCTATGCCCACACCGTCACGTTGCTGCGTGGGCACACACTGAAGTGCCCTCTCCGTATGCCCTTCTTCCCCTCTGCTGCAGGCAATCTATAAGAAAGTGGACAAGGACTACTCTGGTACCATGGACTCCCATGAGATGCGAAATGCCCTCAGAGAGGCAGGTGAGTGTGCTGCTCGGGAACACTGCCAGATCACCAAACATTGGAAGAACAGTGGAGACTTTTAACGGCTTTTCTTCTCTCCCGTCACCTAGATCACAGCACTGGCAGTGCCATTCTCCCTTCCTGAGAGTCACATACTGCTATATCTTTTGCTGTTATATACATCAAACCCTATCCTCTGTTCTGCATTATGAACCACTGATACTTTTGTCCATGCTGTGACCGTTGCTTATCCATCTGATTATTACTTGCTCTATTTTCGGCCTCATTATTTCCTAATCCTAATTGTCCTCTTTCAGAGCTATGCCCAAACTCTCTTCGTTTCCTCCCACCACCTTTCTCTACACTAGAGAAGGTGCAAGCCTGATCAAGGCATGCCCAAGCAATGTCCTCTGTGATGTGTACTATTAACTTTTGTAGCAGTGCTTGCCAGCTCGGGGGCATGGAGAGAAGCACTGTTTTTTTGATTTGTCTTGTGCTCAGTGGAGTTTATGTGAATGATCCAGAGACAGAAATAGCACTAATATGGGCCTGAATAGAGCCCAATATGTTATGTGAGCAATTGGCTCTGCTGCAATCACTGCTATTCAGCTGCAGTGCCAAGACTCACTAATTAGGGGTTTATCTGGGGAACATAGGACTGGTTATGCTGTGAAACAATGTGAAATATGCAGTCTGAGAAAACGCTGTGGGAGAACTTTATGCCTCTCTTCACCCAGCACAATGGCACAATTCCTTTTGGAAAGGACCCACAGAGGTAGGTGATGGAGTCCAACAGGCCTTTTGAAAGGAACAGTTCTGACCTTCAACCAGGTCTGCCTGCAGCTGCAGCAGCCCAGGGATAAGTCACATCAAAGACAGCATATTAATGTGCTGTGTCAGAGATTCCTGTGCTTTCCTGCCTTCAGGTTTCACGCTCAACGATCAGGTGCAGCACAGCATCGTCACCCGCTACGCCTGCAGCAAGTTGACCATCGACTTTGATGGCTTTGTGGCCTGTATGATCCGCTTGGAGACCCTGTTCAGTAAGTGCCTCTGTTCATCAGCCAAGGGGAATTCCTGAAAACTTTGGGTTTTGGTGTCTTTTAACTGTGAATGTAGCAAACTGAATGGAAAAGTCAGGATGCCAGCAAAATTGTATCTGGGTCCATCTGTTGGAGAAATCAGCAGAGAAACAGCAAAAGCCTTTCTGTCTGAATGACCATGGACATGTTTCCATAACATACAACACCATTTTCTTCTGCTTTAGAATCATCAGTAACTTGTGGTCAGTGCTCTGGCTCCCACATTGTCCCAGCTCCTATAAATGGTACCATCTATTGTTTACAGTCCTTACTCAGACCAGATTTACAGGTTTGTCCCCAGACCATACCAGGTGCTACCACATCAGATTTTATAGTCCTGCTGCCAGCTCTTAGTTTGCTGCTCTAGATCTATTCTGCCCCATGAAGCAGCTTAGAAAAGAAGAACAGCTGTAATCTTACAGAACCAGTCTAGATTTCCAGCAGGTCATGGCAAAAATCCAGACCTTTACATTTTGTCAGACAGTGATTCTCTACATGCCAAACTCTTGGTTTATTTCCAAGTTTTTTCTTCCCTATCCTGCATTTCAGAAGTGTTCCATCTCCTGGATAAAGACAAGAATGGAGTCATCCAGCTCTCTCTGCCTGAGGTAAGTCTGGTCAGATTGAAATACCACCTTGTGAAGCTGCAGCAATGAACCACACTAAAATACATTTATTCAAAATCACTATTATAAGTGTTTTAATCAATATTATAAGGTAAACATGATAGTGATTCAAAGGGCAAGTTTATGTGGAAAGGTTCTTAGCTCAGAAGGCCTGTCTGAATTAGTAGAATGAACATTTACCTTATATGAGCAAAAAAGTAAAGATACATTCAGAGCTCCTAAGGCTGACTGAAAAGATGCTTACACAGTGCATTTCACTATCTTCTTTTAGAGACCAGTGGTCAGTTCATTAGAAAACACACAGCAGGGAACTATTCTTGTCTGGCAGAAAATGTACTGACCAACCTGACAGAATTAGAAGAAACCTTTTAAGATGCCAGGTCTTTTTTTCCCCACATGGTTTTTAATGCAAATTACTCCTGTTGAAGCTGTTATAAAAGGCATCAGCTTGAGTCTTCCCTTTGTAGAATACAAATATATCTCAGGAAACAGCTGGAAGGAGCCCCAAGTGGTCCATCCAATTAGTCCTCTCATCTGAAGACTGGCTCAAAGGGAGGAGGATAGCTAGGAAGCCCTGTGACCCTCAGTCACAGTGAAATCTAGCTGAAATTGTGCATTCCATACACCCATCTTAGAATTTTTCAAGGTTGAAAGTTGAAGGTTTCTCCAGCTTACCCTGGAGAACTGGTGTTCCTTTGGAAGAGACCTCATTTGCAATGTCTGAGGCTGATCCTGGCAATAGATTTCCCTAAAGTTCCAGAGCAGATGGATCCTTCACGTATAACAGATTAAAATGCAACTCTAGCCTTTCCCAGCTTGTTCTCCCAGAGCCATGGTAGAGTGCCCCAGTGGGATTCTGTAGACCTTCCAGATGGCCTGACTCCTTGTTCTGTTTCTCCCTCAGTGGCTGTGCTGCACACTGGTTTGAACCACGGTCGATCAATTCAGCAGAGACCTCTGAGGCTCTTCTGAACATGGAACCATTTGTTTGGCATCTCTTTGTTATGAAAAAATGAGAGAGAAACTTTTTTTTACTACTGGCAAGTTATTTTAAGCCACTAAAAATGATCTCCTGTCAGCTATAAAATAAATGCACTCTTAAACATAGAAAGATAAACAAATAAACAAACAACCCCCAAACCGACCTCTTTTACTTTTTTTGCCTAAAGAGTACTGCTCTGTGTCATGCTGAAATCTCCCAAATTTTGACTTAGCACAGATGGACCCAGGGGGCTTTCATTTGACTTCTGACTGTGCATCAAAGTTCAGCAGTGTTCAAAATCCTGGAAGGGATCTCCACTGCCTGCAACATCCAGCATATGCATTACAGACAGAAACCCATGCTCAAGAGTGTGGGCAAAATTTGTGTTGCTGCTCTGGCAACAGACAGTTGTCCTCTATGGCTCTGCCAGGCATCTGCAGAAGCTGGGGGTGAGGAGCTTGGAGGCAGATGACGAGCTGCTGAGCACACAGAGGAATTGGGCATAGACACAGCCCTGAGCGTGAACTGGGAATCAGCAAAATGTGATGGCACTCCTCCACGAGTCTTGGCTCAGTCTTCCAGGAGGAGGAGAGAGGATGGTAGGTCATGTGCAATTTTCTGCAATTTTTTCAGCTGAGATCTTCTCCTATGAATAATTGTCCATATGCATGCCCGAAGATGGAATTTGGAGTTTTAGTTTTGTGAGTGACTGGAGCTCAGAATCTCAAGAAGACAAGGGTGAGGGGAGGACCATAAAATTTAAATGTAGGGGGTCTAGGAGCTTGAGTGTGTGAGGGATGTGCTAATGTGGGTCATTATTTAAAGAAGAAACTGAAGCTAACTGGCTTCAACTGCCTTAAACTTTACACTGGCTAACAGTGCTATGCTCTTCTAAGAGCTTGTAAAACATTTGTCCTTTAAAAAAACCTCTCTACATTGAATTTCACAGTATTATAAAGAGTAATAGCATAGTAATGCTGGCAATACAATCTGGCAGTCTTTATTAGCAATCAGAAAATATTTCTGTAACTTGCAGTAATGATCTGATGAAACCATGCATGTCATGGTCATGATATGTATTTGACACTTCTACTCGGGAGTGGAAGGAGTGGAGGCAGAAATCTGTGTCCCCAGGGCAGATGTGGGAACAAGACTCTGTTCCCTTTTCTCTTCAGTGCTGTGTTTGAGAGAGGCAGTGTTCAAAAATCCTGGACACAGGATCCTCCACCTAAGCTCTTTCTTTGAGCAGGAAGAAAGCTGTTGTTTGGTTCCAATCTCTGAATGCAGAATTCCTCATGACAAACCCCAAATCTCCACTTGACATCTCCCAGCCCTTTTTTTGCTGCTGGCTACAGCTGTCTGTCTAAATGAGCTCTCTGCTCATTTAGAGGTCCTCTCCCAGTTCAGGTTGCAGGATAAAAGCAGCCAGAGTAGGAACCACTTTCCCCATGCTGTCCCTCTGCCCGTGTCACTGACCATGACATCCATGCAGCTGTCACAGGTTGCCATCAGTTTTTCAAGGCAGATATTTGCCTGCAGACCAACAACAGACATCTATGTACCTCCACCTGCCTGGAAGACAGAGCTACCTGGGGCAAGCTGAGGTCTCCAAAACCTTGAGAATTTTCTGGTGAATGCTCTGCCTGTTCAGTAAAATGAACGTGTCCTTCCCTGCCCTATACCTTGAGTATGCAACACGTCTCCTTACTAACCATGCAGCAGGGTGAGCTGACTGCTTGCAGCTTCAGATTTGCTTTCTGCTCACATGTGCTATTCTTGAGTTCATTCCAATTATGGTCAGAGAGGCCTCTCTCCATAGGACTGGGAAACGCAAACATATGCAGAAATCCACTGCATGCTCCCACTTTTTCTCCCTTTACATCAAGCCAGATGCCCTCACCACAATAATTCTCACAGTTATCTCAATGACTCTCACCCTCCTGTACAGGATGGGCAGAGTGCTGCACTCCATCTTCCTTTATCTTTGGGAAGCAGGCAGCTCCAGAAGAGCCACGTCCTCTTTCATTTGTTCTTTGAGCACAGCACTTGGCTATCAGGTCTGAGGGAACAACTGCTCAAAAATAAGCCTTTTCATGGGATTGAACGCGCTCCTCCTTTTTACTTGACGCATCTGCAAAAAGATGATTAATGTCCACCTGATTTTCCTTCCTTGTGCTGCAAGCTGAGCAAATGTCTGCGCTCATCAGTTCTCCCAGTTAGTCCTGATGGGGCTAAAATAGCTGCTCAGTATAATGCCTGCAGCAGCTCCCGTGGAAGTAGTGGGGCACAGTGAGCTGAGCCAGGGCTTGGGCATCTCGCCTCTGCACTCTTATACCCTGCGTGTTGGCTCTGCTTCATTTTTGGAGCTGTGAAGCACTGCAGCTCCCTTTAGATTTGAGTAGCTCAGTCATGGGGAATTATAACGCAGGCAAGTCACAAAAGGTTCATGAATTTGTGATATGTTCCCTGTCACTATGAAAACCGTGCTGCGTGGCATTCTCGGCACTTTGTAGATATGGTGGGGCAAAAGAGACTCCCACAGAAACTCTGCTACAGCTCTTCAATCTTTCCTTTCTCTCTCCACTTTCCTCTGCAGCCTCATGAACTGGAAACTTGAACTCTGTATGTTGCTCCTGTAAAATGAGATTCAAATTAGACCACATTCAGTGTTCCAAATGCCTTGTACACTAATTGCCTTGTGGTTGTCTGTAGAGGAACTTCCCATGGGTATAAATCCTACCCCATCAGCATCTGACACCAGCTTTGCACCAGAGTAAATGTCTGCATCAGGTACAAGACAATCACGGGTATTTGGGATTCTGCCTATGAGCTATGAGAATAAAAAGAATCAACATCGTACGTGCAATTATTTATCACCTACTCACCCTCCCCGAATGGGAGATTTACTGAGGGATCTCTCCTTTCCATGACTGCAGGCTAATGATCAGATACATGGCATATGAGTAAGCACAGAAGGAGCAGTCCTTTTCAAACTCCTTTTCATTCTTTACTTCAGACAAACCTGCTAAACCTGACTCAATGGTACATTTTCGTTCTTCATTTCCATACAGTTCAGACAAACTGGCAGGCCTGGAAGCACTGAGATGCTATAGTGACAATTTTCCTTTCCCTGTTTTTCAGGATGCATCCAACATCCCAGCCTCCTATTGTCACTATCCCAGGCTAAGTCTATAGACTGGGGATTCAAATTCCATAAAAGCAAGTGAGATCCTGGGTGCATAAGGAACCCAAATTCCAAGGCTTTCAAAGTTTCTCTACCACTAACAATGTCCCCAGTGATAGTTAATCTTAAAGTAGTGCCCTGCTACTGCGTGACAAGCTTGTTGCCATGGTGTCTGTCTCTCTCTGTATAACTGGCACGTACAGCATAAAATCCTCTTTCTTTAATAGAGCAAATTACTTCACTTGTTACTGTTGGCCACTCATTAACTGAGGTTTTGAAGGGGAATTTTCATTATCGCCCTCAGTTGTTCACTCCCTGCCAGTCAGGACACAAGCCACACCCAGATCATGGGGTCTATGCTGCTCCAGACCTGGCATATCACCATCAATTGCTGAGGAGGAGCAGCAGGAATAGCTACAATTACTGGCAAACATCATCCAGGTGCTCTGCTGAGGCCACAAGCCACTTTGAAGCAGCTCACAAAACACAGGTACTTGGGGCACAGAGTCGCAATGAAAACTTTTAGTCTGTCCATGTAGAAATCACCACAGATCTTTCCAAAGATGTGTCTTCATTGCACCATAGGCACATGAGTACATTAAACACATTTCAGTATAAGTGGGTGTTTTCTCTGTGTCTTTACTCAACCCTGTGGCTTCATGGGAACGCCACTGAACTTCCCACTACAAATGCTGCTGCCCTGGCAGTAGCATCACAGACTACGAAGAGAAAATTCATAGTCTTGCCATTAAGGACATGTATTTAGACAGAAAAGCAAAAAAGCTGATTTATTGCTAGGTACCTGTAGCTCAAATTGCCTTTAACACCTCTGAAAGAAGTCAGGCTACTTGTTTGTCTGATGAAGCTTGAAGAAAGAGAGTAGACCAAGGCAGTGAGGCATTGCTTTAGTGGTAAAATCATCAGTGCTCTCTTTAATAATGAATGGAATCCTTTTGCCACAGCTTAGTTAGAGACAGCGCAGAATTTGACATATCCAGAGATTTTTCATTTCTGTGTCTGATTTTCTCTGCACATCTTAACTGCTTAATTAGCCAGCACTCCTAGGCCAGTTCCTGGGCATAGCTCTCTGGATACAATGTTATCTGTCTTTAATGTCATCCATATATGCTTGATCAGAAAAGAAAATATTTCTTTTAATTTAAAGAGATTTATTTGGTAATTGATATGAGTAAGATATCTGGTGCTGTCACTAAGCCAGGTAGATTAAAACTCTGTGTGTTTGTAAAACTGTGTATGTTTTCTGAAGCTGTAATCACACTCTTAGACTGCTGTGTAAATTTACCCAGTACACATGCCGAAGTAGGTATGATCTCTTGGGATTTTAAGGGGCTTTGTGGCCAACACAGTTTATGGCAAATTGTGTTTTGCTACATTTTATTTAAAAGCTTATCATATTTGCTCATTAATTTGCAGGAAAAGTGGTGCTTGTCAAACAGAGCATTGATTACTGTTGGTGGTAGATATTGTGGGAGGCAGTGGGGCATCCCATAGGATCCCTGTGATGGAGGGCAGTGGCATTGCCAGGGAATGTTCTGATGTGCAGGTTGTGTCACATGACGTGTGTCTCCTCCGCCTTGGGTGAAAGAATCTTCTGCTGAAGAAGCCTCGCCTGGGAGAGGGCAACTGTGAATACTGAAAACTAGGAAAATGTTTTCAGTTTCAGAAAGAATCACTGTAGAATTTATTAAACAGAAAAAAAAAGGAGATTGAAGGAAAAATGAGAAAATTATGGAGTACCAACCTGACCTCTAATTTGTAAAGCACCTTTAGCCAAAACCCTGAGAGAGGGAGCCATCTGAAACAGCAGTAGTGAACTTAATAATAATGAAGTTGATTCCAGCAGAGAGTGCCAGCCTTCTACATGTTAATTTAATTTGAACTCGTCTCAGTTTTGGGTTGGGATTTTTGTGTGTGTGTGTGTGCTTTTATACGTGCTGATTATGTTTGAGTTTCAGACAGGCTGGTCTGGTGCATGATAGCTTGAATGAGAAATTATCTAACCAAATTTTAATGTCCAAGCTGACTGGAGAACAAACAATGAACAAGATTTATGGAGAGAGAAAATAAAATTAATTTCACAGTTTATGCCTTGCACTGTATGGTGATATCAGTAATGTGAGTAACAAGAAAAAAA
Source organism: Manacus vitellinus (assembly GCF_001715985.3). Classification (NCBI taxonomy): domain Eukaryota; kingdom Metazoa; phylum Chordata; class Aves; order Passeriformes; family Pipridae; genus Manacus; species Manacus vitellinus. Next base: position 5,268,289 of record NW_021940864.1, read on the forward strand.
TCATGATCTTTAAAATTATGTGGGTCACACCAGAGATTTCCTGTGTGTTCTGTCAAGTTAGTTGAAAGGTTAAGTGCAGATTTATGAATTAGGAACTTGACATTCATTTCTCTTCACTAGTGACTTCCAAATTATCTTTGGGACATTCACTTAAGCTGTTCCCCACCTGCATTTAGACCCCAACTCCAAAGCTGCACTGCTTTGTGTTCAGTTGCTGCCTGCCTCCATTCAGAGGTGCCGTAGATTTTGTGTTGGAGCTGCTGAGGTCCCCTAAAACTGTGTTTCTCTAAATGTGGAAAAATACTCACATTTGACAATTTTCAGATTTTGGCATAAATACTCAGACTTGGCTCAGATTTCAGTTCAGATTTTGGCTCAGACTCAAGGCTAACCAGGTACCAAGTAATAGATGACCCTAGTACTGACTGATTTAATTTTACCTGTCCTCATAAGAATCTTTGAGCCATCTCTGTCCACAGGACTACAAATACTGTTCTAATCTAAAGGATATCTCTCTTCAGTACCTGATGTCCTATCACATTCTGTGATAAAATGGAGCTATGTAATGGTGATATCCTATTGTCTCTAGGGAGGTACATCTTTTTTAACACAAGGTACATTTTGGGAACAGTGTATACATGAGGATGTCTTGAAAAACATGGCATTTGTCAAATCATGGTATTGCTTCTCTGAATTCCTACACATAGAACAGATAAAATTTCCTCAGATGATTTTTTTTGTTGTTTTGTTTTCCTCTGAATAAATACTTCTGGTTTGGGATTCCTGGGAGAAAAAGGTAAGTAAAATACTGTTGGTCAGGTCTCCTTCATTTCATTTGAAAGTGGCTGGCAAGATAGTGATAACTGGTTTGAGGACACTTGATGTTTCCATCCCTAAGTACAAGATCATTACGTGGAGGGATGGAGACAGCTAAATCAGAACTTAGCTAGAAGATGAGTGAACCTGGCTAAACTGAAGAGGTTCACTGCACTGAACAAAAAGTGCTCAACATGTTTTGATATTGGTTTTGATAGGTTGAAGTATTCAGTTGTATGTGGTAAATTATTCTCAATATCACTGGAGTGGTCAATAGAGAAATCTGGGAACACAGCTCATTTAGAGACACTGTAAAACCAATTATAACACCAACAGTTCTTAGAAGTACTACAAAGCTAGACAAGCCTGTGCTGCAACATGCCTTCAACCTGCATTCCCTATGTCTACATCTAATTAATTTTATTAATTGCATAACAGTGCACTTCCTAATTACACTGGGGAACCACTCTCGGATTGTAACAGGGTCTTTATCTATTGCTCAGATTATTCTGGTTGTCTCTGTATCAGCATATTCCCCAGCCTAATTTTGTGCTAGCCCGTATGTCTATGCACACAGACTGCTTGGGGAATGCTTGGCAGATCCTTCAACTGATGCTGCTACATCTCCAAGGACCAGATGGATACCCTTATTCACACTGAGTTACTAGCTGAGTAGTGCCATTGCTATCAATGTGGAGACACTTACTGCGTGATATAAGGGTGTTGTTAAGATCTCCTATAAACAACAGCCAGAGGAAGCCATTGGCAGTGCACATCCACAGTTTTATTGGTCCTACAATACCCAGGAGACAGACTGTGTGGTCCTGAGTACCACCTAATTTGGGGAATAACTAAATCCTTGTCAGTAGATGGCACGTTCCTGAAACAAGGAGCACAATCAGCCCCTAAATTAGCCATTTTCACTTGATGCTGACGTAAACAACATACCTCCAGCCACCTCCACTCATCCCACTGCTGTAACTGGAATACACTGCAGTGTGGCACCACCACAGCAGGTATGTGGTGAGACCATTCAAGAGGAATTACAATCAGCAGTAAAAAGACAAGCAAACCAAAATCCCAGTGTGAGGAGTCTGGTTTTGAAGGAACAATCATCCCAGTGCTGCCAAATACATCTGCTAGGTAGCGGTGCACTTTCTGTTTCACTTGGCTACGCACTTGACTGAGGTTAAATACCTGAAGTTTATTCCACGTTTTTCAATGTGCTTTATCACAGCATTGGTGCTTCTGGGTTTTCAGCAATACTAGGGAGTAGCTGGAGTCTATGTCCTTTTTGCTCTATCCCCATATTTTGCTGAAACCAACCAAAAATTTCATACTAATGCTTGGTATCTCTCTTCCTCCTGTTTTCAAATTTTGTAAAACCTGACTTCTTAGCCAATGGGTTAGCAGGAGCTCTCCCAAAAAACACTCGCTTCACTCTGGGAGAAGAAGTTATTCAATGTAATATTGAAGCAACACACTTAAACCTGATCATAGGAAATATATTTTACAAAATGCTAACTAAAATGCAGAGCTTATGGTCACTGGATGTTGTTGGTCTACAGTATTTGGCAAGATGAGAAAAGGGATCAAAAAGGGCAATCAGCATTTTTGTTTAAATCATTATTGCTAAAATGTCTTTTGGAAAATTATGAAACATCATGATTTCAGACTCTGAGCTGACCACTAATATTAGAGATTGAAAGCAAACCTGCTGTGAAGTTTAAAATAACCTTCCATCTGTGTGCTTACTCTGAAATACTCAATCCTGGACACTTTGAGATAGGATGGTCCACTGGACTGACCACAGATCACTTCCAGGAGACCAGTACTTGCTTCACATTGTATCAAATAGACTTGTACCCATCTGCTGTGCAGGCACCACCAGTGCTTTGTACTTTGTCACTCTGTGTTGACAGTAGTCACGTCTTTTGAAAGCTTCTGCTTTATTGTCACACAGAGGAGAAGGAACGTGTTCCCTCTCAAAAAGATTTCACTTTTCTTCCTCCTTCCTCTGGTGCTTTTACTGCATCCTAAATAAACACAACGGAGTGCTAAGTTAGATGTTTATTCTTTATTTATAGATTTATAAGGCAATGGAAACTGTGATAGGTATTTGCAAAGCCCAGTTCTGGCCAATTACTGAATTGGCTGAAATAATGTTTGACAAGTAACAATCACTCTAAAGCAGAAGACAACTTATAGAAGTGTAATTAGTGCTTGAGGACACTAAGACATATATTAAAAATATTTCACATAATCATGCTCTCTGTCAATTTAGCAAAACCTCCATGGGTCCCTAGGACTCCCTCAGGAAGCACAGCATGGGGATAGCTCATGGCTCTGATTTTCAGATCTGATGATAATGGTGACTATAGTCCCCAGATCACCTGAAAACATCCCTTCCTAACTCCTGTTTTCTAACAGCTCTAGAAAATTACTTGTGGGATTGAATGAAAACCCATTAGAATTTAAACAGCTATCCTGACAGGGATCAATCCCCAAAGGGGAATCATCTGGGTGCCCAAAGGGATAAATATATCTGTCTGCAAACATGTTTTTTAGTGATGATATACAAGCTGTAATGCTTCCTTTTCATCTAGCCCTTTTAATACAATCACAGCAACACATGGCTTCGGCCCGAGATTTTCCCTGTCATCCATTCCAGCAACCAAGATCTGTGAGACAGATCTGCTTTCAAATTGGATAAGACGTGTACCAGGTGCCACATCCATGAGCACTGAACAAACAGTGAAATCCAAAAATTGCCTTTCAGCACAGCCTGATTAAAACCACTATAAAACAGCAGCAAGGGCTGCCTGGGCCTCAAGATCCATCTTATTGCTTGCCCTCTGCAATGCGCTTCAGAGAGCACTGCCAGTGGCTTTCCCACCACTGTGCTTTCTGAGCGCATGGATGGAGGATGGCAGGCTGTGAAAGCAAAGGCTGGTTACGAGGTTGCTATTAGAATAGGACTTGGGACATTTGGGTTGAACACTCAATTGTGCCACATTTGACTGGCTTGATTTTGAGAAAGTCATTTCATCTCTGTTGGGGTCCCCAGTTCTCTCATATTTACTGTCTTTCTTCAGCAGGTTGGGTCTCCCATCTGTATGAACTAGACATAAAATGCTGCTCAGCCCACATGTCTGCAAACACTGTGATTCAATCATCAGGTTGGGATCTCTTGGTGTGTGACAGTCTGCCATACTGGAAATGCAATACCATGCCTCTTGGTGTTGAGTTTTAGAAAAGAGTCCTCTTTTCAAAGGAGAAAGTTCTTCTGCGTGCAGGCTGGCAGAGCCCTGTGTCTTTTGTCACCCATATGGAATTATGTGCTCAGTTTCCGAACAAGTGAGTTGTTAACTTTCTCAGTGACACTCATCAACCTGGGCAGGTGTCTCAGACCATCATGATGAATACAAGTTCCACAAAACAAAATAGGCCCTGATGTTTTTTTCAGCCTGGACCCAGAGTGACATCTTTACTTTAAGTGAATTTAGAGTCTAAGTGTTTGGGTACTCAGTACACGATTTCCCTGGTGATAAAGAAGGGAAATAAAATCTGGACCACACTTTTCAGGGTTTATAGGAGTAACAGGAATAAAAAGCAATAAAACATGAGTTATCACTGGAGTCACAAGCTTGACTCTAATACAAGCAAAGGTCAGATCAGCTAATAAAAGAGTTCATTCTTTCCAGTGCAGATTAGGAGGGTGCTTTAATCCTCAAAACAACCTTGTTGAATATACTCACATATGCCAGTGCCCATGGCTAGCTCTAAAAATAATAAGCATGATTCATTTTAGTTTTGGACACGAGTTGAACTATGAGGATCATGACTCACTACACAGGGAAGAGTCAAGGGGATGTCACCAGTACATACTCAGATGAAGGAGTTAGTATCACTTGTTTTCAAAAGCAATTTCTGAGTTGGAACTGTTTAACTGCAGAGATTCAATGAGTACTTAGTGCATGGCAGGACTATGGAAAAGATAATGTGTCAGCTCCTTTTGGCAGGGCCCAGATATTTTTAAGCAGAACTTTTCTGGAAGTTTTACTCACAAATAGAAGAGAACTTTAGCTCCCCATGGGCTCTGCCATAATGTGGTGCTGGGTGCTTTTGTTCAGCTGGTGCATGGTGCTACTGGAGAGATATGAGCTGCCTTGGAGTTCAGAACAAGCTGTATCAAAGGAAAATAAAGGTCAAAGACCCTCACAGGAATGTCCACCCAATTTTAAAGCTCCTCTACCGAGAAACCTGATTTAGAAACATGGCCAGAATGAGCCAAATATGTATAAATGATGGAGAGGTGTTGTAAACATCTCCTCTCCGAGAGATACTTGAGATTTGAGTGACATAGCCTGATCTATCCTTGCTGAAATGGTCTCATTTTAATGGTTGACATTCTAGTGGGTTTGGGGTTTTGTTTTTTTTTGGTTGGTTGGTTGGTTTTTTGTTTTTGTTGGGTTGGTTTGCTTGTTTTTGGTTTGAGTGGTTTTTTACTTGTGGAATTCATTATGTCCATTTCTATCCTCCATGTAGTATTTTCTGTCTTTAAAGAGACACGGAAAGATTGCAAAAGCTACTAGGTATTGATTTTGTTGACACTGAACTTTAAATTAGAGATAATTTCTGAGCACATGTAAAGAAGGTTTTGAATTTGTTCTAAAAAAGAACTCCATTGAAACATGTTAAATTTGGTAGGTACCATTTAAAATATAACATAAACCTATGATAACCAAATTTGAATATTATAGAGACACATATCTTTTTGTCTTTAGGAAAAAAAAGAAGTGATATGACAGGGGGCTCAATGATGTCTGACAAGTCAGTTAGAATAAAGCATTGCCCCTGGCTTTCCAGGTGGCTGTATCCTTTATTTCCAATTAGAAAGCAGTGCCCCTAACTTTGTATTCAATACAACCACGCTGCCACTGACTCCACCAGTGCTGGAACTGTCTTATAGATATGAGTACAGAATTAAACTGTCAGCACAGGATGGATCCCAAGCATGACCCCAATCCCAACTTGCATCAGCTGCTTTGAGGCAAACCTCTACCGAGGCACAGGTTTTGGGTGAGCCCTGGCACATGGCTGGGGGAGAGGAAGCAAGGTCTGACTCTGAGTGTCCTGCCACAGAATCACAGAATGGGTCAGGTCGGGAGCAACTACAGTGGGTCATCTGGTCCAACCTCCCTGCTCAAGCGGGATCATCCCAGAGCACATGGTACAGGATTGTGTCCATATGCTTCTGGAATATCCCCAGTGAGGGGGGATATAAACCTCTCTGGACAATCTGTTCCAGTGTGCTGCCACCCTCACAGTAAAGTAGTTGTTCCTCATATTCAGGTGGAACTTTCTGTGCATCAGTTTCTTCCCATTGCCTCTTGTCCTATTGCTTGGCACCACTGAGAAGAGCCTGGATCCATCCTCTTGCTACCCACTTTCAGATACTTATAGACATTGGTGAGATTCCCTTTCAGTTGTCTTTTCTCAAGACTGAACTGGCCCATCTCCCTCAACCTTTCCTCATGAAGAAGTTGCTTCAGTCCCTTAAAGATCTTTGTTCCCCTCCACTGGACTCACTCCAGGAGCCCAGAACTGGACACAGCACTCTAGATGTGGCCTCAGTAGGGCTGAGTAGAGGGGCGGGATCACCTCTCTTGAACTTCTGACAATACTCTTCCTAATGCACTCCAGGATGCCATTGGCCTACTTGGCCACAGGGCACACTGCTGGCTCATGGACAACTATTGTGCACCAAGACCCCCAGGTCCTTGGAGCTGCTCCCCAGCAGGTTGGCCCCAGCACGTACACCTGGAGTGTGGGCAACACGGGTCCCCTGTCTGGGTCCTCCAGCTCTGCACCCCATGGCAGGGAGCCAGAGTCTGAGAGACATGTCAGCCACGGTCCTTCCTGGAAGACTTGTCATCTTGTGGGCAAAGGTACCATGGGGCATGGAGGTGGATGAGCCATAAGCAATTCAGTAATTCAGGGTGAGAGAATACAAAGGAGTTCTATTAGACTAACTCTCAGGATTGCATTATTGTTTTTTATGAACAACTGAATGTTACTATGAAAAAAATGTTTACATTTTGAAGAATAAATAGAATCTTTTTTATTGCTGACTTGAATCCCTTTCTATGCCTTTACTGTACACCAATGCTGACATTTCATGTCTTTATTGTATTAATTTCTTAGTCTGTTTTTATTTGGGGTTGGTTTGGGGCTTTTTTAATTTTTTCTTATTTGTTACACATTTTGTGCATGTGACCTGAACACTGCAAGATGAAGTTCAGTTGGGTAATTTTAATGAAATTTAGGAGGTTAGGAGAGAACACTCAGGACATGTTTGAAGAAAATGTTTCTATTTCACACTGTGTTGCAGCAGCTGAAATTAAATTCTGATTAATATTGTTCACAAGCAGTAGTAAGCGACTGTATTACCCCTTGATTGTCAGTGGTTTTTTTACTATACATGAGGTCAAACAAGTAAAAGACCAAGGAGATATGGCCAAAGGGCATGAAAGGAAATAAAAAGGGAAGGGGTATTAATGTACTATGTGTGACATGTACGTGTCTGTTATTTAACTACAGTTCCTTCCTGCTTCATGTGCTCAGGCAGCCTGAAGCTAACTAATAACCCCATCATCTGGAGAGAAAACACAACACTGATCATCACAATCTCACTAAATAAATAATTTTAAATTAATTATATGACATCCTAATAAGACCAGCTCTGATTGTCTCCTATCTTATCTTGGATTACTCTATCAGGACTGAATATATTACAGATAAAGCTGTGTGTGCTTGAGCACCAGCTGATGTTGACTGTCTCTTTGTGTCACCTGCTATTGGCACCTCTCTGACCTCCTGAAATCCTGATGAACAAGACTCACTGTGCAGGGAAAGCCAGAGAATACTTTTGTTCTCATTTAGCACTGCCTGATGCCATCCCACAGTTGCACACGCCTCCCATCGAGGTTGTCACAGGCACCTCAGCTATTCCAGACTATATAAAGGCATACAGGAATGCAACCCAAATGCAAGCCAAATGGAGTTTGTGACTTAGGTCTCCTATATACAACTGCTTCAAAGCAGCTCCCTTGACCATTTTGATAAGCCCAGAGTTTGCTGGCTGATAAAGTAGCCCCTTTATTTTCATACCCCGATAATACGAATGGCACTGAAACTTGGAGAGAGGAGGGTTTCGGTAATAGTCATGTAGAGTGGGCAGAGGGAGATCTTGGAAAGCTCTCAGCCTGCCTGTGTAACAGCTACTTGAGAAATGATTCTTCAAAATGCTCTTTTTGTCAGAAAGTGCCTCTGTGTTGAAACAAATCAGTTTTACTGCATTTTCAGTCTCAGAGGAGAGCTGAAGCAGAATGGGAATATCAATGAATCAATGTAATTTTTTTTCCTCAAAATTTTAATTTACAGGAAAAGTGTTTGAAATCAAAATATTGACATGCTTTTAATATAATCTTCAAGCAAAGGCCCCTCGTGGCTTTGCCTTTTAAACCTTGATTTAGAATAAAGGACAAGCAGGGATAATCAAAGTAATGGTAACTCTCTCGGGGCAGCAAAATATTCCCCACCAATTATGGCCTGGTATGCTACAAACTGGACACAAATTTCAATTGTAATTAAGTACAAAGGGGGGCAAGTAGCTGCCATCACAAACTGTGTACGAGACACTACATTACAGCAATCCTTCAGGTCTCTCTCTGGGATCATTCTAAGAAGGATTTCCTCCCTTCAGACCAGTAACCACTCTTGCTGATGAGGTCTAAAAGAAGCACAAGGTTAACTAATGTTCTTCCCTTTTGCAGATGTTTTTCTCTGAAGAGAGAGAATAGAAAAGTTCAAGAGGCACAGGAGTTCAGAAGAAGCTCAGGAATCAGATCAGGTTCCTTGGGATTAGTATCCTCCCAGCAGTCACATTTTCACCCTAGGAAAATGAAACACTGCCCGATTAGCAGTATTTTATCACTTGTAGTGTAAGAGATTTCCTCTCTCAACAGCTGTTTATAGTTTTTGCAGTAAAATTTGCATCTGTTTAAGATAACTGAGCCTAATGACTTAATTGGCAACTGCTATTAGATGTTTTCAAAAAGTTTGATCTGAATTCAAGGTTGATAGAAGTGATAGGAATGAATTATAGACTTGGGTCTCTAGGCAAAGAAAATGAGTTTCAGCGTCTGCTCAGAAGGGCAGTTGTAGCAGGATGCTCTGCCTGGAATCGAGGGTAAAACAACTCGAACAATACCCTGTGTGTGAAGGTATCAGTAGTGAATGCAGAAGGGGGCATCATGCTGCTTTTGGTGTTGAATAATGCCAAAGCCAGCCTGACTCATCAATCCCAAAGTTAAACATCCTGATAGTGAAGTGAAGATGTGGCAGACCTGATAAAGTACCTGATACAGTACAAGCAAGTGATACTACTGATAACTTATCTAAAGATGCTGGGCTGACACAGCTGGCCTGGAGACATGACTGAAGATAATCACTTCATAATATAAAAGCCCAGACCCGCTTTTTAACGGCATGGTCGTCTTAGAATCGTAGAATAACTTGGGCTAGAAGGGACCTTAAAGATCATCTAGTTCCAACCCCTCTGCCATGGGCAGGGACACTTCCACTAGACCACTTTTCTCAGAGCCTTGTACAACCTGGCCTTGAACACTGCCAGGGATGGGGCATCTACAACTTCTCTGGGCAAACTGTGCCAGTGCCCATGTCTTCTAACATAATTCTTCTTGGAACATGTTTGGAGATTCCTCCCTTGAGTGGGGACACCCCTCAGGGTTACTCCTCAAGGCTGAGCAAAAGAGATATACCCATGGTTGTTGGTATGGGGAGAGTAACATTAATCTCTACTTAATAACTGGTTTTGCTAGCTGCAGTACAATTCCTTCAATATTGCACTATACTAATAGTTATAGCTACCTATACTGTATAGCAAGTAATTATGATTAAGATCTTTTAGTCTAATTATAATTATTTATTTTTATATTAATATATTTGGTTTGTCATCCTTAATCCTGTGGGACAAAACTGTATAAAAGTTCAATTGCACCTATATAATCCTTTATATACCTTTATAAACCACTGACAAAGTCTGGGGCTGAGATTAGACCAGTCACAGCTAGACTCCTCTCCCAAAAGGAGTGTAGAAAGCAAGAGGGTCCTTTCTGTATCTTGTGACTCAACAGGAGGGCTTCTCCGATAATAACTTTGTCTGAAGCTCCCATTTTGCCCACAACAAGCCAAAGTTATGCAAATCAACAAACTCTCAATACCTCTATTGATTTTTGAGTTCATGGGTGGCCTGAATGCTCCTAATTGGAAACCAAAATGGTGGTAGGAGCTGCTGTAACTTGTGTTCCAGCTCAGGTAATCATGCTGTCTTTCTGCATCAACAATAGAAGTGAAACAGAGAGATGTCATGACCTTCAGCGCTGACTTCTTCTCTCTAGCTGCTAACATAGGTTAGGGACACTCACTAAATGGCTCTTTTACAGAGCACGTTGAAGGACTACAGAGTCCAGGCAGATACTTTATGTCCCGTGCAATAGGACTGAACAAGAACTATACATTTGACAAGGGACTAATCTGAAATGGATGTTTTTTCTCATTCACTTCACATGGGCACAGTGGTCTTCTCTGCAGCATTAGGGTCTTTCTCATTATTCTCCCTCCTGGGCTACATAGTTTTCACATCTTTTTCTTTGTATGGTATTTTTGTCATATCACCCTCGTTTGAGACAGATCTACCCAAGGAAGCAGCGAGAGTTTTAGTCTTGTCACTTGGATCTGGAGTCTGTATTCAAATCTCTGTGGTCTTATGATGGGTCCGAGGGCAAGATGTACATCACTGTTGGCTCTGGATTGTTGCTGGTGGTATAATGCCTCTCAGTGGGACTCAAAGCATCTCAGAGTTGATGCCTGTATCTTTGGTTCTTTTCAGCAAAATGGATTTTCTTTCCCCACTGCGTATTAGACAGTGCTGCAACAGTGCTAGCTAGCCCCGGGTGCTCCTTGGGAAATCCCGTTCAGCTGGAGAGAACTGTGGTGTGTCACCTTGTGTATGGGACTGACTTCAACACAAGCTAAATAGCAGGCAGGTGGAGGAGACTGTCTATTTTAGTGGTCTTGTACAAAATGCTCCATGCAATTGCTTAGGGTTCATGAACTTCTCTGAAAATAGCGACTGAATCTGGATCTTCTTGTAATAAAGGGAGGCAGTTGTGGCTCGACTAAGGGAAGAAGTGTGCTCCTAAACCTTGGTGGAAAATGATTTGGGAATATTGCTCAGAGGAGACATCCTGGCAGCTCAGACGTGGATAGTGTCATAAATAAATGGCAGTTAATTTGAGATGGGGAAAGAGGAGATGAGAAGTGTAAGGAATGATAATCAGAAGTTAAAAATCCCTAAGGAAAATATCAACTCAATGTTTAAGGTCAAAGTAATTCTATTTTCAAGCCACATCATTGCCATTATTAAGAATAAGGACGAGATAATGTAAATAGTCTTGATACTGTGTTTTCATTTCAGACTTGATATAAATACTTGTATAAATCACTGTCATTCAAGTGCCTCCTGTACACATCAGATCCATCTTTTCCTCATTGTTTCTGTGCTTTTTTCATTTCCACCACACTAGCCTGCTCCGACCTTGAGCAAGTCTCCCCCTGTATCTCTGTTTTCTTTCTGTGGAATGTGGGTGATATTACAGCAAGCCTTCAAGGAAAAAATGCCCCGAATGTACGTTATCATAATGAGCTCTGTGAACACAGCTTAAGGAAATATGCTCTCAAACACAAGGTAAATTCAGGTTTAAAATTATTTTGATGACAAGTTGATCTAAAATTTCTTTTCCAGTTGCTATTGGCTTTTTTGGGTATTTCTGAATCAGATTCCAGTGAAGGACCCTGGAGCAATAGGCAGTGCAATGTGGCTGAGGGCTCACATGTGTTGGTTCACATCAGTGCTCTTTAGTATGTAGGGCTGTCTGCCAGTCAAAGGCTCCCCTCATCCAAACTCAAATTACCTTCATGACATTCAGTAATGCCTGCTCTGCATGCATCTGCTGCTTCTTCTCTCTTGTTTAGACTAATGAGGACAGAGCCCACACATCTTGTTAAATGTTTGCTGTAGTGTTCACAGTCACATTCTTGGAGAGGTTTTTTTTTAAAAAAAAAAAAAGACCAAGCTCACCAGGTACCCTGAACTTATTATTGCATTCTATAAGAAAAGGGGTTCCTATGTTCGGGGAGGTGCTGGGAATACCCAGCACATCCTGGAGATATGAAGGACATGAATGTGATTTCAACTAGGTGTCAGCATGGATTCAGCAAGGGAAACCCTGCTTGCCCAACCTAATAACCTCCTGTGGTGAAATGACTGGCTTGGGCCATGAGGGCAGTGTAGTGGTCATTGTCCACTTCAGGAAGACTTTCTAACTGTCTGCCAGAATAGCCTCATGGAGAAATCTCGTGGGCTTCTTCAGCAGACTGGGAGGTGGGTGGAAAACAATCTGAGTGGCAGGGTCCAAAGGGTGGTGGCCCAAAGGAACCAGCAGTGAAGCCCAAGGCAAGGGGCATTGCCAACAGGTGGAGGGAGGTGAACTTTCCCCTTTTTCTGTGTCCTGATTCCCCTCTGGTGTGTCTGCCATCCATCACATTCCTTGAGAAGGAGATGAGATGCCACCAGATGTCTCTCTGGTCTGAGCTCTGCCCTGAGAACTATGGTTGCTGAGCAGTGGGAAGGAGGAGGTGGGGAAGGAAGAAGAAATGGATAATGGCAGCAGCAAGGATAGCAATTCCCTCATCCTTATCTGGCCCACTGGCTTCTGCCAGTGAGTCAGCGTGATATATCCCACAGCAGGGTTGGGTGATGCAGTGCAGTGGTGGCCCCTGTCCTCTCCAGGCTTTGGCAGCTGCAGTCAGGAGAGGCTCCAAGCCATGTCCACACCACCTTGTGAATGGGCTCTGCCCTCTGTGCAGACCCTGAATGGGGAGTGGGCAGTGTGCCAGCAGGGAGGAATGAGTACATTTCCACATCCTACAGTCCCTGGTCACATTTTGGTCCCCAGAAGGGAGCACAAAAAGCAGAACAGAGGGATCTAGGGCTTGGGCAGTGCCTCTGTCAGGCCTCACTATCAGGCTTTGTCCTGCTCCTGTGTTCTTCCCCATGGAGCAGGACTGTGCAGGCACATGCCTGCCCACATTCGAGGGGGGGTAGTGGGGCTTGATGCTGGTTCTCCTCTCTTCCTGCAGCTGTGGGTGGGCACATTGCTGAAGTAAGCCATCCAGGGGGATGCTTGAGGAGCAGCTGGAGGTGGGAGCACAGCTTGGGAGAGGTACCCCTGTGGCTGCAGGCAGCTCTTGGGCAGAGTTGCCTGACAAGAGAGGAGAAATGGCTTGAGGCTCAGTCAGCTCTCTCCCTGTCCCTTCCTGGTGCACAGTAAACCACCAGGAGTGAAGAAAGCCTGAGTGATCCATCTCCCCCACCTACATCAAATTTGTGGAGAAGGAGATGAGCTGCCACTATGCTGTGAGTGTCTCTGCTCTGGGCTCTGTCCCTGAGCATTGCTGCTCCAACCGAGCAGCAGAGGCATTGCTGCTCATCTTCTCCCACTATTTCTCACTTGCCCAGTGGAGGACATTCTGTGCCAGAAGCCTGGAGGAGAGGTGAGAATGGCTGTCTCTCATCTACCTCTGGCTCTGCCAGGGTGCCAGCGATGTGTGGGGTGGGCTTGTGCAGGAAGGAGGGAGAGAGGGTTCTGCAGTACCACTTGGGAAACAAAGGGTTGGGGAGCCACTAGACTCACTGGTACAGCCTTCCTAGTGGTGTTGGGAGGAAACCTGACATGTGGGTCTGAAAGTCCCAGAGGGCAGAAGGTCCCAGCTGTGCCACACTCAGGCTGCTGGTGCTGGGTGGCAGCTCACCAGTGGTCCTTTCTGCCGCAGGGCTGCTCTCTAAACACAACCTGGTTCTTGCAGGATGATTCCAAGCAAGGGTTTCCAATGGTCCCATCTGGAAATGGCAGGGGACTTTGCTGCTCACTATGTCAATTTTGGAAAAAAAGGCAGGATGGGTCTTTTTTTCTCCTGAACCAGCATGTCTGCAGGACTGAGGAGGATGCTGCTGTTGCTCCGGCCCTTCACCTGGAGGAAGTCGATGCTCATCATACTGCAGCAGGAGAGAGATGAACCCTCAGGACCCTTCAATAAAGTTGAGCAAAGTGCTGCCTGCCTCAGCTCTGTCCCCAGATTCGGGTGGATGGGTCCCTGCTCCTCAGCTGAAGCCGTGAGGAGGTGAGTTCACTTGTCCCCTGCGTGTCACCATGCAGGAGTGACACCTCAATGGAGGATGTCAGCCAGAAAAGCAAGGGCAGCTGCTGGGCAGTGACTGCTGATTGTGGTTCTTGGAGACACACAACTTTGAGGAGAGCAGGCAAGGGCTGGCACAGGCTGTCCTGGTAGTGTGTCATCTCTCAGGAGCCTCCGAGCCAGAGCCATGGTTCCAGCTGCCAGCTCCAGGCCTGTCCTGCTGCACGGCTCAGCCCTGTGCTGAAGACAGGGCAAGGCAGGTCCTGGAAGTACTCGCCTGGTGGTCTCCACTGATGGGACCTTTCTCTCTTTTCCTTTGCAGCAGGAGGGATAGCAGGAGGAGAAGGAGCGGCTTGCCCTAACCCTTTGTTCTATAGTGGAACCCATCTGGTGCTTCCCAGACTCCTGCCAGGCCACTGCCAGACATAAACTTCCACGTGGGGTAGTTTAAATATTCCCCTCAGATTATGCACCCCCCACTGATCATGCAGAACTGCAACTGGAAGATTTCATTCAGTTGCACGGAATGACTCAACTAAATGTTCTGTTGTCTGCAGAAATGTAATTTCACAAAGGAGCTTAAAAAACCCAAGCTCTTGGGAACTGTGTTAAGTTCTTTGCCCTTGATGAGAATGGTAATGCTCCACACTTGAAGTGAACCGTTGTCAGAGTGTACTGACATGTTAGTATTTCCAGACATTGGCAGTAAGAAATGAAGCACTGTAAATATCACTTTTTCCTGCCTTTGTGAGTCAAATTCAGACAGGGCAAAGGGAAAAAACGTGTAACAGAAACAGAGCTATGAGGGTGATGAGAGCTGGGGGCCTAAAAACTCCAGGCTTGTGTTTTTGCTCAGCCACTCAAACTAGTGCCAGATGATAACAAAATGCAAGTACTCTGATTTTCTGTCATTTCTTACCCATTGTGCATTTCATATGAGGGGCTTTGAAAACAAGAAGTAAGGGAGAGAGTCTCTGGCATGAAGGTGGAGAATTGATGTATGAATATGGCTTTCCCCTGAGGAAAAATGTTGCCCATGGCAAGCAATCAGGAAGATGCATCTGTACAGTATTAGTAGATGGGTACATTGCATAAAATGAGACTAGATACATTTGAAACTTTGAATAGGATGGATAAACCAATGATGGGTGGAGCAGTTGCAGTGGGAAACCTTTATAGCAGCATTTTGCACGATATTACGTATGAAGATGAGGAAAAAGGGGAAACAGGATTGTTTTTCTTTTAGATCCAAGGTTTTTGGGTTCTTTACGGTCTTCACATCCAGGGGCCTGCTGAAACCTCTGTGTCTGAACATGGAGAGACTTTCATTGAAATGCTGTACCTTTTAAGGCAACACAAAGCCCAGTCTTATACTTGTACATCTGATACAATGCACAGACTCGGCAGACTTTGAGAATGGTCATAGTAACCAGACAAAATACAAAGAGTTTCTAAATCCCAATAGTCCAATGGATAATAATGCTGGAGGCAGGTTTATGCTGTAATTTGTACTCAAAGGCTGAACACTAAAGAGAGACCATTTCTTGTACCTGGAATTCAGAGCAGGTCCACTGTATATAGCTGGAAGTTAACAAATTGGTGTAATCTCTTATCACCTTAATATCTGAGATCAGACAGTTCAAGGTTTAATTTTCTCCAAATAACATAGAGCAATCTATGAGAAGAGGTGGAAATTGAAAAAATAAGTAAGGAAAGATCGTCCACTCTTTCTTATAACACAGGAATTAGTGAGAAACACATTAAATTATTAATCACAATAAATGAAAGGAAGAACATCTGCACACAGTATATAGTTAAATTGTGTACCTCCTTGCCAGTGGATGTTCTGGATATAAGCAAGAATGGGCAGAAGAAGCAATTAGACAGAATCAGTAAGAAAGGTCTCTCATGGGCCATTAAGCTCCTGGAAGCAGTAACAGCCTCCAGGAGTCCCTGAACTAGTGACTGTCGGCAAATAGAGAGTACACCAGAGGAAAGCGCATGCTATGCTTATCCCATTTTTTATGCTCTTTTCCTACACACCTTTCACTGTTCAGACTCAGAGAGAGGATGCTGAGCTAAATGAACCTGTGGTATGACCCCGTGTGGCTATTCTCATGAATTATACAAGACATGGTTCATACATGCTATGGATGCAATCCACATTCACGCAGAGCAGCAGTTTATGGCCTTGCAAATTCTGCTGGGTATTTACAGTGAGAATTTAAGCAGAACCTAAGTGGCTGAGTTCATGCATTCACATGATCCCATTTCACCCTATCTGAAATTGCATACTGCCTCTTCTGTGACTGCTTTTCGGCTTGGGTGCAATTTGATATGCAATTAGTCAAACATCCTCTCCTGTGGTATCTGTCCTGTTGTGAACAATTAGTGTTTCATAAGAGAGTACATTCTGAGGCTCAAATCCCGGGGATTCCTGTCAATTTACATTGACACTATGCTTACATGAAAGGAGCTGACAGTCCAGCTGGAATTGAGTGTTAGCAGCCGCAGAGGCAGCCACACACCAGCCCACAGATGGTCTGCTTCTTGCTCACATTTTTAGCTTTGCCTGCCTTGATCATCCTTTTGTTTTTATATAAATGCTAGGCAAATTACTGAATGTGTACAAATGTCCATAAATGCATTCCTTAGCCCTTCAGCTATGGGCTAAGACCAGAGGCAGAGTTAGTAGATATAATGCACAACCCATGGGAAGGAAATCATTAGGTCATTAGTTATACACAGGACATTTTCTTCTTGTCAGAGAAGAGGGTACCAGCTGGTACTGGAGGGTACCATCAGGAGGCTGACCTGATGCAGTTACCAGGGTGGCCAGATTGCCTGAGTGCCAGCTCCACTTGAAGAAGGGACAACTTGGGTTCACAGTGGGGATCAGTTTGCTCATAATAGTGGTTCTCCAAAAAATCATGCTTTGTGGTGATGAGTTTTTCTCTACATTAAAGCCTGCCCAGGAGTAGCTGGGTATCTTACAAACCCCTGTAGAAATTACTTATTAAAAAAAAACCAGAGCAAACCCCTTCCCAAATCTGCCCTCATCCAGAACTAAATTTTCTGGCAGAGGGCAAGAAGAAGCAGTTTTTTTAGTGATCAGAGCTCACGTGTTAGAAAAGCTATCAGATGCTGTCTTTTCTTAGCTTTGTAAAGCCATTTAGCTATGTTCTGTAAGTAATTGGCTTTTAGTACTCTGGCTAATCAGATCCCTTCTTGGTTTATCCTGGACTAATTAACTCTCATCTCTTCAAGTTATTCCCAGTGCAGCTGATCACCTAAAGACCTGTGCAGCAGCTGCTGTCCATTGCTGATAAGGTGAGACCTTCTTCATCATGAGCTGTCTTCGCAAGCAGAAAGAGATCAGAATACTAAGCAGTGCCAGAATAACGTACCAAATAGCAGCCTTTTCTCCAGCTGCAAATTTTTCCTCTCCGGGGAACTCTGCCTACAGTTCTGGATGCTTTTTTTCTATTATATGGGCTGTAACATGTTATCAGGAAACAAGACTCCATGCACATGGGACAATTCAGCATGATCAAGCATCTTTGCCCTTCAGTGGCTGATAATCTGAGTGTGGTAAAAGACTATAGGTGTACATGGGTTGTAGGGTGAAGTGTGCAACGTCATTTTCCAAGCATGAACAGCATTCCTGGGTTATGTGTCATTGTGCTCCTCTGTACTGCTTAGACAATAGCTTGGATGCAAAAAATGGTTAAATCAGTTGAGGTTGTAAGACACAGCCAAAGCAACAAACCAATATTGAAGCACAGAGTTTGTTGATTCAGAGACCTTTACAAATGCCAGGCACAAACAAACACCAGTTCTTTAATGCTAAGAGATATAATGAAGTGAGATGTTCTTTGGAAAGGAGGGGGCTGAGACCATGGAAGGAGTTTGGGTTACACACGCTTACGAATACCATCCCAGGGATTATGTCTTTCCAGTGCCATAGCCAGCAACTCCCCTAAAACATTCCAAAAAGTCACTGAGGAGCTATAATAGTCCACTGTTCAGGAAGCTTTTGCTAATCTTTCTCTCTCTGATGATAAAAGAGAAGATGTAACCTGCCTGTGTTACTATCTGCACCTGAATTTCAACCCTGAGGCTCAACATCATGTAAGGGAAGATGAGAGCAAATACTGGCTGAAGCTGTTTGCTTGTCAAAGCAGCCTCAAGTGGTGTCCATCCAGGAGTCCCGGTTGCTCTCTCTACTCAGATGGCCACAGGGAATCCCTTGTTATCTTTTCACATGACCCTTTCTTATTATTGGCATGCCCAGCATTAGAGTCATCAACATCAGCATCTCCAGCACTGGAATCGGACCCTGTTAAAGCCTTGACACTGAACCCAACTTTCAGAAGGGGCCCTTTCTCTGCAAACCATTCAAAATGCAGTTCTGATCAGCTGCAGCAATCAGTAGTGTCTGAAATTCATCTTTGGATCTGAGTGTTGCAGCACGGTCTGCAAATCTGTCTGTTATTAACCTTCCAGATGGCAAGCTGAGGAGATATCCCTCAAAAGATGGATGTACAGTGAAATAATAATTAACGGTCAATGACCTTTAGGAGTGAGACATCACATAGTGAGACATCACATTGTGATCTATGTGCTGTGCCAGACATCATAGATATCTTAGGAAACTGCTGAAGTGATGGAAAATACTTTTTTCCAGGGGAGTTCATGGCTACTCCTTGAGTCAGACTCCGAGTGACCCCCGGATGCCAAGGAAATTGCCATTAGTTTCTGTGGTAAATAAGTGCATTGGCTCAAGGTCCCTGTTCATGTTTGATGTGGCCAGAGTACTTGTTCTTGTGGGGGTGGTTAGGAGATAACTTGTGTTGTGTCCAGACCTGTCTGTAAGTCTGGATTAATGAAATAGACCATTTGATAATAAAATTATCAAATTCTGCTGCGAGATAACAGCAGGTCTCTGTTAGCATCAATAGAGTGGGTTCATTTCTATCTAAGCAAGGACTGCAAAGATGTAGTGTACAGACCTCCACTCTGCTCTTCTGTATGACAGAGGCAGCATCCAGGCTGCTGGGCTGAGTGACATGAGCCAAGACTCCCACTTTCAGAAATAGCCATGTGTCTTCTTGAACAGGTTCAGAGGGTGCTTTGCTTGATTCTTTTCCCAGATTCTATTCAAAACTACCTTGCTCCATATCCTCCAGACATGTCAACCCCAGAGTCTGAAGTTTCTCAAGGTCAGTGATTCTTTTTCTTAGGGTTTTGCTTATAGAAGTGTCCAGATCACAGAGAAACCACTGGGAGTACATCAGTCTTACTCTGGGTTGCATGTCAGCTCTGGTTATCAATATTGAAGACAGAGCAGAGGATTTCTGCAAACAAGCCTGATCTCACCTGGTGAACAGCCACAAGGAGGCATGGGCACTTTGGAGTACTTGGTTTACAGGGAAGTACTCCACTGATGTAATCTGCCTTGCATATCAGCCACACATCCCTTGAAGATGCAGCCACGCTACTTTGATAGTTTTAAGTACACGCCTCTTCTTGGCTGCAATTTTTTTAGATAAAGCAGACATAATTTGCACAATGCCATTTAAAAAGGATACAGATTCATCTGTATGATCAGATTACACCCAGTTACTTTGAAACCACAGGAGGCAACATGGAAACTGGAGTTTGGGACAATTACTTGATCCTAGCAAAATAACTAGGTAGAAGGATCTGGATGGATAAGATTTCAGATGTCATTTAGTCATATTCACCAACCTTTGCCCAGAGAGACTTGATCTACTTTGAGAGCCAGGGGATAACTAGATTTTTTTCTGCTCAATTTTTGAATTGTTATGACTCAGCATGACCAGTTCAGCTGAACTAAGTTCCCCTGATGTTTAGGGATTCAACTAAAGAAAACTCAAGCTCATTTTAAAAAAGGTAAAGTAAAATACATTATCACTAGTTTTTTTTCACAATGAAAAGGAATTGATAACATGCAAACTCATCTAGTTATCTTCTATTGAAATGGTTGTAGCAAACAATGTTCCTGTTGAAAAAACAAATTCATGTCATCATACCGCTGTGGAATTCCCTGTTTATTTAAATATAAAATATTTGTTCTGTGCTGTATAATTCAGCCATATAGACTTTGAAAGGAAATAAATGGTCTGAGTACTGAGCTATTCAAATTCTCTGCTACAACACAGAAAAACATTGATGTACTCAGTGAGTATCCTCATAGCAGTGGGAGCTGTGATACACCCCACAAGAAACTGCAAATTATGTCCCTGTCCAGCAAATCTGCAGGGCATTATCTAGGAGAACACCAAGATCTCAGCACCAGGAAGTATGAGATCTTCACTATTTACTGTAAAAACAATACTACAGATGAAGAGGGAAAATGTTAAAATTTTCCAAGATGTCTAATGACCCTATATGGATTTAAATTTTGAATATCTTGTCCAAGACACTTAGAAAATACCTTATTCTCTTCAAGTCCAACTAAATGAGATTGTTGAGATATATGTGAAGTAACGTTTTTACTCTTTTTTCTGGGATTTGCAGTAGAATGTTGGGCAGTGTTTTCAGAAGTTATTTGAATAAGTCTTGGTGAACTGCACATGGATAGCAGCCTTTTTTACCTGGATGTGAGCTATGATTGCTTTTTATGTTTTCTGCTTTAGGCTTTTTAGTGCTGCTTGATATGAAGGCTTGTAAGGTTTCAAACAAATGGTTATTTAAATGAAATGTAGAACTACATCTGTATTTTGTTTAGCTTTGGGGCTTGGGTTGGGTTTATTTGCTATATGTGTTTTAGACAGTGGGGAGAGAGTAAAGAGAGAGAATCAGCAGCTCGCTGGCTTCTCTGTGAAAATGAATTCATGTCTGACTGCTTCATAGAGGGTATTATATCCACTTTGCTGTCATAGATCAGATTCTTCAGTAACTGCACCCCAAACAAGAAATAAACCTAAATATTACCACAAAAGGATGTTGTTCCATAGCTTCTTGAGTTTTCAGTATCAAACGTACCATTCCACAGTTGAGAACATATATTTTTCTGAGATATTAAAGAACTTTCAGATTTATCCCAAGACTTTGTAGAAGAAAATGAGTGTGGCAAGCTGATATAAGAGCTGGTATCTTTCAAGCATGCTTCTCTATTGTTTTGATCAGAAACTGGTGGATCATTTCTATGGAAATAAGCACATAATCATTCCTAACACTGCTTTCCTTCTCATCAGAGTCAAACTTTATAGAGAGCAAGACATTTATGCAAGATATAAGCATAAACACTATAATGTGATTTGATTTTAATGGGTTTCCTCCTCTTGCAGTTTGAACGAGGTTAATTCAAATACTAATTCAAATACTAAATACTGTACAGTGGTCAAGTATTTCTTCTGTTGTGTGTAAAAAACTTTTATTTTACTGGTGTCTATGCATAGCGTTTAACTTTCCAATCTGCAATTCTAGGCAATTGATAACTTTCCAATCTGCAATTCTAGGCAATTGAGAACAATGTGAAGCGCTTTACATGGGAATGCCCACTCAGGGATTCTCTGAGCAGGCAGCAGACTCTCAGACTTCCTTGGTGCCTGCAAATGACAATGCCCTCATTAGCTGTGCTTTTCACAGCTGGAGTTTTCCCTCAGATCCTTAAAAAGGTTAATCCATCATCACAGGAAAGTAAAAGGAAATTAATTGTTGCAGCCTGATAAACAAAGCTGGCAGCAAACTTTTCAGTGGAGAGCAGGCAGGGCCAGTCTAAATACCAAGAGAATTCAGTCAGAGGGAGATACTCAGTCTCAGGGCATTAACTAGTCCAGCTTCTCTCAGAGTGCAGAAACTCTCCTATTTTAGAATTATTGACAAAAGTTGCACCTGAACATCAAGAAATAAGAGCTTACAATGACACCAGAATTATTATCACAGGTGGATAGGCAGTGTAACAACTAGAGCTGATAAAGATGCTGCAGAGGCTGGAAAGAAAGTCACATAGATTAGGAGACCTATGGTGCTGTCTTCCAGACATGTGCCTTGGACCATGCTCCCTAAAAAGGCAGTCACACCTAGTGGGGTACACTGTCATTTTGATTTTAAGTTTCTGTGCTCAGCTCCTTGTACCATAGTGCAAAGAGATCTAAACCAACTGGTGAGAATTTGGAAGAAGGCAAAGACAATGATCAAAGATCTAGGAAAAAAAGACATGTAAGAAAATACTGAAGGAGATGGGGAGGTTACACTGGAGAAGATTGAAGTATGATATAGGTTAGTTACTACTAAGTCTTCAGCTACTGCCTAGGGAGAAGTTACTAAGATGGTGGGAATAATCTGGTTTCCATATCCACAGTGAATGTCACATGCTTCTGTGGGATACCACAGAATCACATACCAAAGATCCAGAAAGTCACAGAGGACCTCTTCAGGTTCTTTCCAACCCTGTTTTGCATGATTGCTAGAAGCAAGGTGCAAGTGTGTGAGATCATTCTCTTTCCCATCAGTGGTGTGTAATCAGACACTATTTCCTGTCTTAGGAGTTGTCTTAATGGTAGTTTCCATTGCAGTAACTCTAATCACTTCCAGGGAGGTCCCTAATTTGCTCTGCTACTAGAAAGATCAGAAGCCACTTCGTATTTCTCCTTTTCTAAAGCCATCCAAGATGTTGCTTGATCAGAGTCAAAGTGAAAGTAGTACTGATATGAGTGAGAAGCACTATGAATGATGCTTAGGCAAAATGTTAGGGCTAAGAACGTCTTTTTTTCTTAAAGAACCAAAGTAGAGGCCTAATTCGGCAGCAGCTAAAACAGTACAGTTGAAATTACAGATCTGTGGACAATGTTAAATGAAGGTATCATTCCTCAACAGTTTTAACAGTGTAGTGCAACCATGACAGTGATGAGATAAGAGACAGATATGGGTGACAGTCTAGGAATTAAATCTGTTCTAATCTACTTGAGTGTAAATCCACTTACTTTAGCTTCATAGCCCCAGAGAGTGAGTCCAGGGTGAGAAAACAGAATTTCACCTCACTGTACTCCTCTTTGTTGCTGTCTTTTTCTTTATGATTCATTTCCTTGTAGTCACAGCAGAGCACAGATAAGGTGAAACTGTAAATTGTGTATTCTCAGAATTGTATAGTCCCAAGGACTTTTCTGTTTGTAATGCTGGAATGTGTACTTACCTGTGATCAAGCATAGGAGGTACAATAAAGATAACCTGTGCTAGTACAACCAGGAGCAAAGAGAGTTTGGGAAGATTTCAATAACAATCCTCTAACTACTGAGGCCAGAGGCAAATCCCCACGAATTATAAAGGACCTGTGATCTTGGTTTCCTGTAGGTGCCTAAAGCCATCCTGGCAATCCTGCCTTTGCTTGGATAGCAATGAGAGTAGATTAACTAGAGAAGGTTTCAGGAAAAGAAAGCCTCTCTCTACCAGGACAATTAACCAGTTGTTTCTTCTTTCCTGCATGCTGGTTTTAGCTGTAGAATCAGCCCATTGCCGGTTTTGTCTGGAACCAGCAGCAATGGTTGGGATGTTTGCAGCTCTGCCCCAGCCACAGCCATGGGCTGCTAAAGGAAGCAGAGAGATGGGATGCCTGGGATGGGAGGGGGCTTGAAGGACATGGATGCAACATTAGTCCCCCTGCTCACAGAACAATTTGTCAGATAATTAAAATCATAATTTGGGATATATTCTGTATAGCCCATAAATTCTTATGAATGAAATTGCTTTAGTCAGCACTGCAGCACGTTGGCATTAAATTACCATGGTGCATAATCCAGAAGGTAAAACCTCTAAATCTTTTGAAAGGTTTGTTCTTCTGACTAGTAATTTAACAATCTTGTAAGAAGCTGAGATATAAGAGCTTTCTGGCAGAGAAATAGAGAAGAGGCAATGAAAAAAGTGTCATGTACTCCTCTGAATCAATTGTAGTGTCTAAATTACATTTCTAATGAATTATGAAAGGTGAGATGATTTCTCTCATTTTCCTTTAAGTTAACCTGGGATCAGACACTGTGATTAAATCTGTACAGAGCCCTGCTTCCTTATATGTCTTTTTTTGTGAGGTATCCAGGTTTTTTTGGCAGGATAAAAGATATATAGAATCAGGATTTTAATGTACCGCATGCGCGTTGTTGCATTTGTTTTCCATGTCTTGTTTATGGAGGTGACTAAATGATTATCAGTATTTGATGAACGTCTTTGTTTCAGCACTCCCTTACATATCACTTGGGCTTTCCTCTATTTGGGTTTCTCACTGTTTTTGCAAATCATAATCTAAAAGCTTGACACAAAGCCCAAAGAAATAAATAAGCATATGTCTTTAGCCTTGAATGACTGAAGAACTAGACAACATGCTAACTCAGTACAGGGTCTAGGTCAGGCAGCTGTTAGTTTTGCTTTTCCTATGCTGATAATTTTCCTCAGGGAATTCTGTAAATGTTGCCTAGAAACACCTGTGCCTCAGAAACATCTGAAGAACAGCAAAATAGCCATAGAATCAGGCACGTGAAAAAGCCCATCTGTTCCCACAAAACTGAATCTGAGGAGACAATTCCCATAAATATATTTGTACTAATCAAAATACTGTTTGACCATTTTTCTCCTCAAAGCTTTTTAACTACGGCTTGCATCACCCACAAATTTACTAGTCAGCCTTAAAAATCTAATAAGTGCAGCGCATTAAAATAACATTCTGCTCATTCCTGAATTGGTATAAGTAAAGGTTTTAATTACTAAAATTATGCAGTTACAAAAATAATTTAATGAAATTATTCTTCCATTTGCATTATGGACTGACTGTATTCAGGCATTATGAGGTGTGGTAAATTGCACTGAACTGTGGTAGAATAATTCTTGGTGCTGTAACTCTACCTGAGGACTGAACACCTTTATGGTTTCAGTTCCCAGCAAAATCAAACCACGGGGAAGTGTGCTGAGTATATGGTAAGGAGGGTTAAACACAATGTATGGCTTTTGAAATCACAGTCCTTTGAGTTTTACTGATGGACCTGTGATCTTGGCATAGGTAAAGTTACTTCACTGTCATAATCTAAAAGTAAGTGGTCTCTGCTTTCAGTGAAGTCCTTCATGTAACATCTTTTGCCATTGCTGGTGCAGAACGCGTGCCTTGCAGATGAAGGTTTCTGGATGATGCCTTAATTAATGTGCATCCTCTCTAATCTGAAATGATGTCTGTTTATTTCAAAACTAATTACTTCATTATGCTTTCCACTGCTAAAAAATCTTTGGTGCCTGAATGAGACTGCAGACTCTTTGGGGCAAAGACCACATATAATGAGATAATGTTATGTTTGGTAAATAATGTATTAGGAAGAAGGCTTGTGAATAAAATATATGCTGAAGTTTTGTAACTCAGTTTTGGTTATAAGTGAAATTTTAAAATTTATCCTGCATTTGCAGTGATAGACAATCCTTTTCCTCAGATTTATAAATAAATCATCAGCTGGAATACAACCTGCTACCCAAATAGATAGCAGGGTATGTTAGAATGTTAGAAAAATAATTTCTGACTTGACTATGATGGACCAAACAGAACTCCTGGATTCAAATCAGTTGCAACAAAATTTCACATATACTACCTCCCTTTTCTTCACAAGCTTTGTTTATGAAAAGAACTGCAATATCCTCTGAGACTATTCCAAAGGCATTTTTTTCCTAAAAGTTACAGAGGTAATCCCTAATTAGGTAGACCCTAATCTAGGGTCTAAATCTAGTCTGGACCCTTCTGTTACAAGTAAAGCTGAGTGGTCAACCATGGAGTGGTAATCACTGCTTACTAGTATTCAAAATGGGCAAAAAGAAATCAGACTTTTATAAATTTTTAGTGTTTCAGAAGAACTGGTTTCCCACAGATGAAGAAAAAACAGTGAGACTGATAGTGAGAAAAATAGAACAGAAGGAGCAAATGTGATGAAGAACTGTGAACTCTTTCAAGAAGAGCTCATTAAATAGCCAAAAAGCTGTTATTGCAGTGCCAAGAAAGATGACAGTATTGCCTGATAGGCCAGCCAGACTCTGTGAAAAAAAAAGAAAGCAGCAATTAGGAATAAACAGTGATGTACAATCAATAAATAAAGGTAACATATAATAATCAATTGTAGATGAGAATTTGTGAACTGTGGGAATGGAGAGGCAACAAAAAGACATGACAGTGAACTCTTTCAGTTCCTTTCTGGCTGGGCACAAAGCAGTTTGGGCTTTTCATCAGGGACTTTGTAGGGAGCTACCACTTGGCAGGACAGTGGTAGCTCCCTACAAAGTCAGCATGGGGGCTGGTGACTGTCATCATCCAGCATGGAGTAACCCCTTTGAAAAAGGTTATGGGCTACTACGAGCTTCTCAACATTGAAAGCAAGCCTGAAGTTTATTGCTCTGAAGAAGAGAAGGAACCATGTCTCCAGAGAGGACTGTCCATTTCTTCCTGCCCTTTCCTCTCAGGACTGAGCGAAGCCTTTTCTACTGTGTCGCAGGCTTCTCCCTCCCTTACACAGGAGCTCAGCAGAGCCAAGCTGGTGGCAGTGGCTGGCAAGGGTGGGGACTCAGAAGCCCCCATCTCCTTGCTGCTCATGAGGGAGGAGCAAGCTCAGCCAAGGCCATCTCTGCCCAGCAGTGCTTTTCCTTCACTGCTGCAACACTGGTGAGCACAGTGGTGGCTTGAACAGGTCCAGATCACATGGATCACCAACTCAGGCAGCTGGCACTAGGCAGCCTGGCACGTCTCTGTCATATAATAGAGTCATAGAATGGGTTGGGATGAAAGAGACCTTAAAGATCACCTAGATCATCTAGGGGTCAGCCTCCCCTGCTGAGCTTCCCTTGTGCCAGGTGGCCCTGGAGCTGCTCAAACAGCTCCTTATTAACACTCCTAGTGTGCGAAATTCGAAGATCTCGGTCAGCTGAGCTTACCTAAAAGAACCTTGTGGAGTGGTTCAAATGTGCTATTGAAGTATTTTCATGAGAAAAAGTACTCCAGATGCGGGTAAGGGGAAGGCCAAATGAAAAAAACTCAGAAATCATTATCTGGGAGCTGAAGTTGACAAATGCAATTTGGATAGTTGGAGATCTTATTTTCACATGGAAAGTAACTGTTTGAACCAACCACCACAAGAAAACTGTATGCCCTTCTGAAAACTTAGGTTTAACCAAATACTAATATGCTTCAGAATATACTGGGGCAACTGAGAGAAGTGTAGAGGTCAGGGACACATTAAAGGTCTGATCAGATGAAGATCTAATTAAGCATCAGGTTTTGAAAGCATGTCACCTCAAGCCCTTGCCATTTCACCACCATATGTGGTCCCATCCATGTATATAATACCTGATACTTTATGCACCAAAAAGGTATTGGCATTGCTATACTAGAAAAATTATGTTTTTGTTTCAGTTTGTGTTCTACACTCTAAATAAAAAAATCACCTCATATAAATAGTATAACCTTAACACCTACTTACAAAGAAGGACAAAGCTTTATATGGCACTATGCTTAATAAAAGGGAATATTTAATATTATGACAATGAACCTGTTGATGAAGACTAGACCTGGCTGGATTCAGTTTTCACTAGCAAGCATGAAGAATTAGATGACTCCCATAGGGATCTAAATACCCAAAAATCACCTCATGCAGAAAAAAAGAGAACTCCTTCCTTGGTGAAGACAAGTAGGGCTTCAGCTGTTGTCCCTGGAGGGTACAGTAGACCTTGCACAGAAAAGGCAGGAACACGAAGAAAATGGGAAGGCAGCATCATTTAGGAGACCTTTCAAATCCATGCTGTTGCCACATGCAGCATCATTAGCAGTCTGCTGCCCTCTCCTTCTCCAGGCTATAGAGTTTGCTCTCACTACCATGTCTTCTGTTCCCAGATTATCACAGAGTAACTCACCTCAATTCCAACAATGCCCTTTTTTCTCATCCCCTTTTCCTGCCTTCAATTGCTCTCAAACCACAGCTTCCCCCCTTTGGACCAGAGAGGGGCGGGACAGTCACTGAAGATACCTACCTTCAGGGCTGGCATGGGCGTTTCCTGGCCTTCTTACACACCTGCTTTAATTCAGTTTTTTGCTTGTTTGTTTGGGTTTTGTTTTGTTTTGTTTCGAGATATTTTTTGCTAAAGGAGGAGAGCTAATCGAACCTAATCTAGTTTAGTCTTCAATTCAAGCTAATCCTGTTGTTGCTAGGAATTTCAGGATGGCAACAGAATGCAGGAATGGTGATCATGTTTTAGACAGCTTTAGATTTGTTATTATCTCACCTGGAAAGAGCTGACGGATATTTAACTACAAAAATGCAGCACCAAAAAGGAAGAAAAGAATCACCTGCAGGGAGAAACCTGAACAAACCCGAACTGTTGCCTACACTGAGAGCCAGATGAACAGCTGATACAATTGGCACAACTCAGTGGTAATGTGGCTATAGCTGAAGAGAGCTATTTTTGTGTCTATGTGAAAAAGGTAGAAAATAAACATGGAAATTAAAGATGAGAGCAGCTCAAATCCAAATCTCTTTTTCTTCAAAGTCTGCTAGTATCGAGTGCTGTCTAGTAGACTTCTCTTTCTGGTCCCTTTTTTCTGGCTGCACTAAATTACACTATATGGGTGCTGCTTCACATTGTGGACTTTTCCAAAAGTTTAGCAGCTTAATACTGTGGTTTTTAGTATGTGTATCAGAACAGATGCCAAAGAAAGTTACAAAAATTCTAGTGTAACTATGATACAACTATCCTCTTGCAACTTTTCCATGGTTTTGCTACAAAATGAAGTTAGCACAAATTGCTGTATGCCTATCAAGAAACATAAAAATGTGAAGATATGGAATACATAAGGTGAATGTAAATTAATTCTTACCAAATTGTGTTATGAAGTTAAGGTTTTGCATAGCATTTAGTTAGGATTCAATGTAACAAATCTCAACAACTTAGAAAGTCACTATGCAGTGCTATAAAATGGTGACATTTTAACTTTTTCTGTTATTCTACGTTTAGGATTGTAAAGGTATGGGTATTTGCACTGGAAGCGTTCTCAACCAGCTGCTCTATTTTTGTCATAGCCTTTCAAAGAATATGTTTGAACACATCTGCTTCAGCTCTCTCATTTTCCTCTCTCATGGAGACTCTACTGCGATTCCTTATTCTTCTTTCCTTGTGTCCTGAAGGAATATATAAAGCTGCTCTTCATGCAAGGAAAAGGTAGTGCACAATTTTTGCTTTTCTACATGGGTTAGTTAAATGCTTCTAGGCAAACACACTTTGTCTGCATAAACTCTGAAGAGATGTGAGATGCAAGGGCCTGAATCCAAGGGCCAGGGAAGCTGATTTCCTCTGCACCTGAGTAGAAAGCTCAGCTGCTTGGTTTGGACAAAGGAAGGCACATCTGGTTTGAAAGAGATCCTTCTCATCAGAAGCATTATGACAGCTCACACATTTCTGTGAATCCAGTACACAGAGGTACAACCCTACCTAGGCAAGCACAGGACCCCTGCTGCCGAGGCTGAGTCCACATCTGAAACACCCCAAACTCCTTGGAATTTTTGCTAAGAAATTGTGAAGTGCCTTTGAGTTAAACTGCAGCTGAGCAGGGGTCTTCAGGTTGCAATTTTGAATGTAGGTACTTTTTGGGGGAGCTGAGTCCAAGGGCCTTGCTTGCAGCTGTAAGTTCAGGCAGTGGTAGGAAGGAATTTGTGTCTTGCTGTCCCTGTGCGGTTCCCTGTGCCACCCCAAAGGCACAGTGGCAGTCAGATGTGTGTCTCCTCGGTCTGCTCTTGGCTGCCTCAGCAGACTGAAGAAAAGGGCCAGAAAGCGGAATTTGGGAACTTTTCCAGTGGGTAAATGGATGGGGCTGAGCACCTTAATTTAAACAGACCAGTGAATAATGAACTTGTGAGCTGGAGGTGAAAGACACTGGGGTCCTCTTATGGAGAACTTCAGGTATCATAATGCAAAGAAAATGAACTGTGCCAAGTGTGCTGTGGACATAGAAAAATTCATCATGAGTTTATACTTAAGGATGATGAATACCATTCAGGCTCAGAATGGTGTTGCAAATCAAACACTACACATTGCATTTTGTATGTGCTAACCTCTTCTTCACTGGGGAGATGAAATGAAAAGCAGTCATAAACAATTTAAATTGTTTCATGTCCTGGTATTGTTTCATTCTACATTCTTCTGCAGAAAATTACTGTCTACTGGAAAGCAAGGGCCAAATGTAGTCATAAGAATACTGACAAGTTTAATTTGGCTATTATCAGAAAAGTACAAAAATCTCCATGTGTTCAGCTGAAGAATAGGCCTCCCAGTAAGTGTGATTTAGTCAGTTCTCCAATTAGCAAGGTATCATTTTTTCCTGTAATGTCCTCTAAACTATGTTGATGGAAATAAAAATAAAGCATAGTTTTCTGTTAAGTAATACTTTTCAACAGTTATATAGGTCAGTAGGAAACAAAAAAGTAGTTCAAACTTCACCCTCTCGATGCTGCCAGTTTTTCTAATGAAATGTAATTAGCACTAATTGGTAAAACTATACTGATGGCTGGTTATTAACGTTTGTGTATTGGTCCCAGATGTGAGTTTACAGCTGTCAGTACTAATGGCTCAGAGAAGGAAAAAGAATTCTTCTTTCATATTCCTGTCATTTTCTTCAGGCTGCTCCTTGCTCCTTTCAAACAAGAGTGATTATATTCAGGGAAGGGAAAGCTTCTTCTTAAATCCTGACTTTGTGAGAAACTGAATGCCTTCAACTCTCCTTTGCATTTGGTAGGAATTGAAAGGACCCAGCACTACTCAGCATCCGCAGAATCAGGACTCAACAATTTTAGGGCTGGTTTTCTTGAGCCATCATAATTGTTAGTGGTTCAGAAATCATCAAAATAATTATCCTCCTAATTGCTTACCTGTTCTTGAAAGCACACTTATGAGGAAAGCCTCTCTTCTAAGCAATCACCTAAAAGTATTCTGTTTAGAATAATTGCTTTCCTGCAATCCCTGCAATTACTGAGTGTCCAGCAATCACTCTCTTCAGGATGAGGTAGATGAGCAGGCCTTTTTAGACATGGATGAAGTGAAATGATGAAATCAAGGTTTTCAATACAGATCTACCCAGAGAGGTGTGTGGAGGGGTAGTCTCTTCCAGAATCAAGCAAAGGCAAAGTCACAGTGAAGAGGAGGGTCTCCAGGAGTACCCTCCTAGAGACTCACTTGGAAATAGAGCACAGTTGGAAATAGATTGGAAAACACTCAGGAAGCCATTCATTCCTGAATATTAACAGTAAGACATCACCATTCTTACATGGCTTAATAATATATGTCTCCCCAGGTCACTCATGCACACCTTATTTTTGTGAAATCTCAGTTCATTAATATTTCTGAGTTGACAGAGAAATACAGCATTCTCCAGGTATGAAGAAATTGCCTGAATGTCTTATCTGTTATATTGGGAATTCAACAAATGAGTTTTTATTTGAAAATGCTTGACAACTTGAGCTTGTTAAGAATACAACAATACAACATATCTTAGGTTATTATCTTCCATAAGGACAAGGTCATTATCAAATCTTAGCCCTCAACAGTTTTGTGCCTTCGAAGGCATTCAGAACTCCCTTTAACAACTCCCTGCATTTTGTTAGATGATGCTTGAGTTATTTTTCCTAATCTTACATGCAGAATTGTGTTTACAAAACAATACCTGGGAGCCTGAGGTAATAGTTCTTCCCTGTGGCCAATGAAACAGGAAGCTGGTCTGTGGTCAGAAGGTCTGGAGGATGTATTGCAACAATATGTACTTACAGTCTGGAATGAGGTTTTGCAGCCAAATCTCAATGCCAGTCATTGCCACTTTAAATTTTAAAATAATTAATTGTAGACTTCTGTGTTAAGCTGTTCTTTTCCCCGTGGACTGACCACCCCTTTACTCATTCAACTGCCACTAATATTCCCTGGTGCCTTTTTATTTTACAGTCTGACAGTGCCACAAATAAATTCTCTCACTATCCTCAGCTAGAATCCTGGCTACTTCCTTTTCACCCTTTCTGGAATCTAATTTAAGGATGAAACTTACCTACCCAACAGCCACACAATTCCTTCTGATCTTGTTTTTGGGCAGGTAAAATATGGAGAAAGAATATATTAATGCAATAAATAAAAACCGTAAGATAATCACACGAAGATGCAGCACCCAATATTTTGAGCTACATTTTGGCCAGCAAATTAAAGATGCCCACGACCACTCATGCACTGAGGCCAACCAGAGTGTTAGGTAGCCCAAGATAATGCTGTGATTACAATTTAACAATACAGAGAGAAGAGAATTGGTGTCCTAGAACTGTTTAATGTACTTAATTAGATGTAGCTTCAGTGTTTATAGTGTCTGTACACTCACTATAGCACAGAGATACAGGTTTGAGTTCCTTCAGACCAGGGAAGTTGGTTTCCCAGCTCCTGGATAAGAGCTCTAACTGTTGTGATGCCCAGCAATAGTGGGCAGAACCACATTGCTCTGACCTAGTTTACACAGTTTGCTCTGTGGAAAGCCCAGGCTGGTTGGCATCAAGGAGTGCTCTGAATGTGCAGGTCACACAAAGCCCCACGTGTGTCTCCTGATCCCAGTCAGTCTCAGGCTCTTGAGCTGCTGAGCATGGGGCACTGCTGGGATAGTGCAATAGTGAGTGTCCAAAGGTGTCAGTAAGAAGAGATGAACTGAATGAATTTGGGTATATCCCAGGCAAAGAAATAGGTGTTTCAGTTATGGGAGGAGAGCAGAATCATATTGCAAATTTGGACTTAAAACCTCCTTTCCAGCTGACTCTTACCACACTGTCCAAGTTTTGGCTGGGATAGATTTGATTTTCTTCTTAGTGGCTGGTAAAGTGCTGTGTTTTAGATTCAGTATGAGAGTAATGTTGATAATACACTGATGTTTTGGTTGTTGCTAAGCACTGCTTATTCTAAATCAAGGACTTTCCATTTTCCCATGCTCTGCCAGCAAGGAGATGCACAAGAAGCCATGAGGGAGCACAGCCAGGACAGCTGTCCTGAAGTGGCCAAAGGGATATTCCATACCATGGAGAGTCATGCTTAATACACACACTTGGGGGAGTTGGCTGGGAGCTGCCGATCACTGCTGGGCATTGGTCAGAGGGTGGTGAGCAACTGTGTTGTGCATCACTTGTTTATCCTGGGGTTTATTTCTCTCTCTCTCTTTCTCTTTCCATTGTTTTCATTTTAATTATTATTATTAGTAGTAGTATTCTTATTATATTTTACTTTATTTTGATTACTAAACTGTTCTTATCTCAATTATTAAACTGTTCTGATCTAAACCCATGAGCTTCTTTTTTTTTCCAGTTCTCCTGCCCTTTCTGCTAGGGGATGGTGGAGGACTGAGCAAGCTCATTCATTCCCTAGCTCTTTTTTGAAGTGAAGGAATTTGTTCCCTTTGAAACAGTACCTGTTGGCAGCTCTAGAAATAATTTAGTCCAACACCTTCCCAATGAGCAGTGTGAATGAGCAGGTTTGGTTCCTCCTGTCCTCTTTTTGCCCTGGTTTTGTGTCCTTAGGCATCCTCAAGCACCTTCACATGCCACGGCAGCAGCTGTGCAACACAGGTTTACACAGTAAGAGCACTGCTCAGACTGGCGATGGCAGGGACTCTCACAGTGCCTTGGATGCTTTGAAAGACACTTCCTACACCTTCACAGAGAGAGAAAATTATTATATTGTATTAAGGACTTGGGGCCAAAGGCTGTGTAGGGTGGGCGCGGTCTTCTTGTTCCCTAGTCCTGAGCAGAGTCAATGTAACTTGTAACTTGGCTTGGAGTGAAGGGCCACTTTTTGAGTTGGATACATTTAAAAGAATTTTTCAATCCAGCCTTTTATTCAGTATAGATCTCAGAATAAGATAATCAAATAAATGAGTGCACGTGGGAAGATAAAAATAAGAGAATGAAATGGATGAGTATGTATGGCAAGATAAAAATAAAATCCTGCAACTACAAATACACACACAATTGTTTATTCGTGATGGTGATTAAAAAACCCCAGGAGAAGATAAGCTGTGAGCCCACAGAGAGGCCGAATCTAGCTGGGATGCCCACCCTACACTTGCTAGAAGCATCCAGGAGCCGGCTGTGTGCACCAGCTGGAGGGGAGCTGAAGCCCTCTCCCTCCAAAGACAGCAAAGCTGGCCAGAAACGCCTCTCACCACATGGCAGCACCCACAACCTGCCGGGAGGAAGCAGAGATCTCCCCCCACTACCAGCACCACCTCGATGTTCATGTGCCCAAACAACAGGAACCTGTGTCTGGTGGGTGCAGATGAATGCTGGCACTTTCCATCTTCATTCTGGGGGTGGCTGCTAACAAGAGGCATTTTTAGCTGCAGCAGCAGCACAGGGAGATGGAGACAGCTCCTCGAGTATGTGTGGAGCAAAGAAAGGTCACATCATCTCTCTGACTTGTTTCTAGTCTGTCTGCGCCAGCACCAGTGAGGGTTTATCCCCACAGGAGGCAATTCAGGGTTAGTCCCTAAAGGTTTGAGGCACGTCTGTAAAATTATTTAAAATACATAGTGGAGGGTTAACCAAGTATAGGAAGGCACAAAAATCACAACATCTGTGACTGTGAAACACTGGGGCTGATCATCAGGGGAGAAATCCTCCTATATTTTACAGTCTGTGCTAGGTAATGGCAGCTCAGAGCTTCAAGTCCAGCCTGCTGATCACTGCTCTGGCCCCACTTCACCTCAGGAGGATGTGCTAAAATTGATTACAGATGTCAGTTTTGGTGACAGAGCTCTTGTAGCCCTTCAGGCAATCTACCCCTTCCAGAAATGAAGTCCAAGCCAAAGCAAAGCAGCTCCTTTCCCTCTGCCTCTCTGAGGTCAGGGTTGCCTCAGGCTTCATCCTCCTCCACCTCTTGCTGTTCCTCACTCAGTTTAGGCTTTCCTGGGCTGCAGAAGCCCTTCCCTGCTCTTGGCTGACAGGGATACCTGTCAAACTCCTTCAGTCGTGGGGGGCCAGCCACCCCAGCCCCTTCAGCCACTGCCACCATCTTGCATCCTACGTACATGTGCTGCTCAGCAAGAGGTGAATTTTTACAGTTCATTAAGATTTTGAAGAAGAGTTGCTGCACAAGGAGACCTTGATTTCCTGGTACTGTTCAGAGTGGTGGTACTCCCACTCACATGGGGTGGCTGACGGGCGCCTGGTGCACTTAGTTGTCCTTCCTCAGGCTCAGTGGTGTCAGAAGCAGAGATGCACACATGTGGGGATAGGAGTAAATGGCAGAAACAAGAGTTAATTAGCACCTATCAACGCTGACAGACACAGACATTATTTCATTTGGAAGACCAGTATGTATCTGGGTGCCCCCATCAACATAGAAGACAGATATTGCATCCAGCTCTTTGCATTTTAATTGATGCAGAAGAGGAATAGCGCTAGCTTGCTGGGGACATTGTCTTTTGCTATTTTGATTTTAAAAATTAAAGCCATCAAACCGTTATTATTACAGATAATAGGAATTTCTGCATTATTGCTCTGTCCTGCCACTCGTAATAGTCAATGGCTTATTACCTCTAAAGAACATCTCTATCATATAACTGTGCCTGTGTTGTATTTGCATGGCTTAAGAGAGCTATTACTAACCTGAACTCCCTCTCTGGGCTGGGTGGGGAGGTGAACACTCACCTGGTCAGGAAATTATTCTTGGCTGAAAAGGCTCTATAGTTTCCAAATTTTCCTGTTTAAAAGGAGCAGCTAAGGTATCTCAGAGATAATGCATGCTCTTAGCTGAAAATTGGCCGTGTACTTTTCCTTTCTTAACAGAATACCTGTATTTCACTATGAGATGCCCATTTTCTCCAGGGGAGATAAAGAACTACGCTTCTTACACTGGTCTGCATGATTTGAGCTAAAATCCCTCTTGAAGAACGTTAAGTTTTAAGTTGGAGAAGGCAGCATCAGGTAGCTGAGACACTTGAAAGGAACTTCAACTTCACCACTGTTGCCTATTGACTTCAAAGCATCAGCTATTTCCACATGCTGTTAGTAGACCCCACATACCCTTGGTCTGCGTTTGCATGGAGCCTCGGTATGTTTCATTACAAATATGTACTCTCTTGTCCCTTGTTTTCTTCCCCTCGCTGTGACCCAGGAGTGTGCCACACACATTAATCTGCTTCACCAGCACCATCTCTGCAGCCTCTTTGGCTATAGGGCACCCCCTGCTACCTCTGAGCAAGGGAAGACCTGCAATGCCCAGATGAGGGCAGAGGGACAATATCCCTAACAGCAACCTGTGAATGGCACCAGGAGCTGTACCACAGCTGTTGAAGCCACGAGACAGTGCCTCTGATTCAGTGATTAGTTGCAGTGAATTTCACAGATTGACTAAATCCAGCTGGGTGCTGCTTCCCAACAGCAAATTGCTTCAGCCGGCAGGCCCAGGCGTCCTGCCTTTCTCCAATGGCAGCTGATGGGTGAGAGTACTCTGGAATACACCTTCCCACTCCCAAAAACTGTGAATGATGTGGCACTGGCACCAACGCTTGTAAACTGTGTCTCATCTCTAACGTTATGCCGACGTGACGAAGCATAAGGGCATCCTAAAGATGCTCCCTCAGAGCTGCCCACCATGAAACCCCCTTTTGAGGTGCAAACGACCAGAAACCACCAGGAGCGAAGCCCTAACTTCGCCTTCCTCCGCCCTTGGAAGCGTTCGGGCGCCCCGCGGAGCTGGGCAGCGAGTCCCCCTCCATCCCGGGCTCCCCGCCCGGCAGCCCCGGGGTGCCGCCCGGCGGGACAGCGCTCCGTGCCGGGTGCGGCGGGGCGCCGCAGCCCTGCCCCGCGGCTGCCATGCGTGTTTGCCGCGGCGGGGCTGCCCGCGTCCCGCAGCGCACGGCTCCCCGCGGCGGCGCTCGGCTGCGCGGCCGGCCGGCGGGCGGCGGGCGGTTGCGCGCTGCGGCTTCCCGCTGCCCCCCTCGCAGGTAGGGCCGGCCGTGCCCGCGTGTGCCGGTGTGCGCGCCCCTGGGTGTGCGTGTGTCTCTCTGTGTGTGCGTGTGCGCTCCGCCCGGCCCCGGCAGGCTGCCGAGCCGCAGCGGCGCAGGCGGCGGCAGCAGCCGCGGAGGGTACCGCCGGCTCTGGCGGGGGGGCCCCGCAGGTAGCGGCGGCGGCGGGGCGGGGAACGGGGATGGAGACCTGCCGAGGGAGCTGCGGGGCCGGGAGGGCGGCGGGGCGGGCGGGTGCGTGTCCCGGGGCTGGCGGGGGCGGTGCGGGGGCAGCCGCGCCGCGGGCGGCGGGGGCGACCCGCGGAGCCCCGGGGCAGCGGCGAGGCGGAGCGGCTCTCTCGTTGCAGGTGGCGGCGAACCGGATGCCTTTGGCGGGCAGAAGATGTGTCATGGGAAGCAGGCGAGCGGCGGCGGTGCCCTCCCGGCGGCGCGGCGGCGGGCTGGCCCGGCGCTGGGCTGCAGCTGGCGCTGAACCTCGGCCCGGGGCGGCGGCGGCGGTGAGTGAGTGCGGGGCCCCGGCCCCCTCCTCCGCCCGGACCCCGGCCGAGACACCCCCTCCCCGGCCGCCCCCGCAGCCCCGGCCCCGGGGGGAGCGGGGAAAGTTGCCCCCCAGCTCACTCGGAGCGGAGCGCGGCGCCGCTCCCCTCCGCGCCCCCAGCTCCCCTTCGGCACTCAGTGGGGGGACCCCCGGGAGGAGGGAGCCTCACCCCGGCCCCGGCTAGGGCGCACTGGCGCGATGTAAGTACAGCTTGGTTTTGAAACAGTGTAATTTTTTGAATTAGGGAAAAAAAACCACCAAACAACCCCCCCAAAAAAAAGCCTTGCCCCGCCGCGGTCCGGCCAGACATCTCTCGGATGACTCTTAGTGCGAAATCCCTATGCAGCTAGGGAAAGCAGAAATCTGGGGAGGAAGCAGGCGGCTCGGGTCTGCAAATGCAACGTCCTTCAGCGCTCTCTTGGTGGAGGAGCGACCCAGCCTCATTTGGCCTTTTTAATTTTAATTACCTTTTTACACTATCATTTAAATTATTGAGCCTGTGAGATATTTTCAGCAGGTAATTTTAATTACAAAATTGTTTTAAATTGATTCCATAATTAGACTTGGATTACTGGAAAAGTCTTCAAGTAAACTGCTTTGCTGCAAAATGAACTTAGCTGTGATAATGAGAGCAGCTTCACATTTCTACTCCGGTGTGTTATTATATATTTGTGTTGGGGGAATAAGCCATTTTATGATTGAATCGCATCGCTAATGGCAGACAGAGCCCAGTATAAAAATTGCCTGGGGTTCCTCTCATGCCAAAGACTTATGCCAAAATTTTCTAACTTGAATGCCTAAGCCCCAGCAGCTCCAATCCAGATGTGTTTTCAGTCACTGAATATGGACTTACAGAAATACAGCTGAAGAGGACTTCAAAAGGTCATCTTGTCCATCCTCCTCCTGATGTGATTCAGTCCTAGTTTTCTCTCTGGAGATGATAATGCCATTTTCCAATAGAAATCCTGTGACTGCAAATGTGATTCCAGCTAAAGAAGCTTTTAAACTGTTGCAGTCACTATGAATCTCTATTTAGAAATCAATGGCTTTTTAAAATTATTATTTATTTTGTTTTATTACCCTTGGTTTCCTGGCTCGTGTTTCAATGTGGTGATGCCATCCTGCCTGTCCTGTGCCTTTCTCGAGACTGGAGTTGTGTGTGCTCCTGTCCTTCTCTTAACCTCCTTCTTAGGGCTCCATTCATAAAACTGAAACTGTTCCAAAGCCCCCTCCTCCCTGAGGCTCTGTATATCCTGCAGTTTGATTGTCGACATTTATTTAGCCGATTAGTGCAAGCGGTTCTTCAAAATATGGTTTGTATCTTCCTTAAATGGAATAGTTTTCATCACAGCCTGCAATAGATTCTTGTGTGCTGTTGATCATTATTAACACCACTACCTTTCACCTTGGTAGTGTAACTAATTCTGTATCAAATTTCATTTGTAAGGTATTTTAGGACCTTTCAATAATTTATTTTTCTTTGGTGCGGAGTCTAGGAAAAGGCAATACACTGAATGACTGTGCATGGCTAAAATCACCAGCAAAAAATATTCATTGCTGTTATTATTATTGCTATTATTTTCCAGTGTGGTCATGCTCGGAAGCTGGGCACTATATAAATACCGGCAAATATACAGTTCTTTCATGTGGTAGAATATATAGTGTTGGCTTTTTTCACCCTGAGTCATTTGAGTGGTAAAAATAATGAGCTTTGTAATTAGAACAGTGGACCGTGAATTAGCATCCCTCCTATTTTAGGTTCTGTTGTATCTCTGAGCGAGCTTACTGTGCTTACACATCTTGCTGTGCTTGCTGTGAAGGCTCAGCTTTTGGCTCCACAGCCTGTGACCCAGAGCTTGGGAACTTGTAAGCAGCTGTTGACATCGATCAAAGTTGTGATTTCCTGGGACCTTTGAAAATTTTGTTTCTGTAGGACTCTCATTTTATGGATTTGCGTATCCAGACAGAAGGCACATGGCATTACTGACTGCTTTGGAAAATGTAGTCCCAATCTCTTTCTATCTTCTCATTATCTGTTAAATAAGGATAATCATACTTCTCTCAGAGATTTGAAAGGAGCTTTGATGACATTTAATAAAAATACTATGGAGGTGGAAAGAATTTGTTTCAAAAGCTTTAGAAAAACAGCAGTGACAATATGTTGAAATAGAAACTATTTCACATATTAAAACACGAAAATGAATAGTTTAGGGTTATTTTTTTCTGTAAAGCAATCCACAGCTTATATTTTGGATCCCATTTATATCTTCCTCCCTTCCTTAGCTGATACCAGGATTTGCCTCCTGTAATAATCCTGTCATGACTTGTGTGACTCCGTCTATTTTATATCTGACTAAGCTCTATTGATTGTCACGTTCTACCATTTCACCCCAAATCAATACTATTTATAAGTCTTTTTTCTTGTCAATAACCCTACAGAGAATAACTCTCTTTATTACACTTTTACTTTCTCAAAAGTGAATCTAGTGAAAAAATTTGCTGTAGAAGTGAACTCAAGTGAACAAACCTTTCAGCTATCAATATACCTCCCTGATGTATTTAACTCTGCTGATACCAAGGATAAAGTGTATCTCTCATCCTTCAGCTTGTGGGTTTCATCTAATCATTTTTGTTTACAGAATCATAGAATCATTTAGGTTAGAAAAAACCTTTAAGATCATGGAGTCCAACCATTAACCCAGCACTGCGAAGAACACCATTAAACCAGGGCCCCAAATGCCACATCTATGTGTCTTTTAAATATCCATGGGGATGGTGACTCAACCACCTCTCTGGACAGCCCGTTCCAGTGCTTGACAACCCTTTTGGTGAAGAAAAGTTTTCTAATACCCATTTTAAACCTCTTCTGGTGCAACTTGAGCCCATATCCTTTTGTCCTATCACTTGTTACCTGGGAGAGGAGACTGTCCATCACCTCCCTACAACCTCCTTCCAGGTCGTAGAGAAGAATAAGGTCCCCCTTGAGCCTCCTTTCTCCAGGTTAAACAACCTCAGCTCCCTCAGCCACTCCTCATAAGATCTGTACTCCAGAACCTTCACCAGCTCCGTTGTCCTTCTCTGGTCACACTTTAGTGCCTCCAGGTCCTTCTTGTAGGGAGGGGCAAAAGAAGAAAGTGAGAAAGTAAGAGCAGGGTGGGAAGGCTAGTATAAGGAAAAATGAAATGCATAGTGGACAAAGCTGATGACAAGTTACTTTGGAGTTTTAAAGCATTGTACAGATTTCACTGTGAAACCTGTAGTATGGAGATAGTAGCTGTAACAATATATTTTCACATATATTTCAAATTCCTGGAAATATTAAAATTGTGTAGAGGACAGAGAAATCTAAAAAGAGAGGGAGAAAAAAGTTCAGTAAGCTTCTGGTTTTGAGGCTTGTCGTGTGGTCTTAGAATTTTATCGTTGTATCAAGACATCTCCTGGGTATGTATCTGCTTTGTTGTCCTAGGTCAGTTGGGTGAACTCTGTTCTTCTGCAGTGTCTTCTGGATAGCCCCATGGGG
This sequence comes from Manacus vitellinus, assembly GCF_001715985.3. Classification (NCBI taxonomy): domain Eukaryota; kingdom Metazoa; phylum Chordata; class Aves; order Passeriformes; family Pipridae; genus Manacus; species Manacus vitellinus. The sequence goes on from NW_021940864.1 coordinate 5,309,512, forward strand.
AGTCTCAGGGCTGTGGTCACGCATCTCTGTAGGCTTGGATGGGGCCATGGGCTGTCACCTTGTCTTGCCTCTTGCCCTCAGCTTTCTGGCTATCTTTTGTGTTCTGTTTAATCTATTTGATCTTCTGCACAAATGCAGACTCCAGTTCCTCCAAAGACTGGATGGCTCCAACTTCTCTGGACTTTTCCTAAGTCTGTATCATACATGCTAGATTGCTGGTCATTCAGACCATGAGCTTGCTCTCATGGAACCACTTCCCTGTGGAATGTGCTACCCAGGAGCCTCACCAGCACTGAACAGACCTGAGGAATGTGTCATAGAGCCTCTGCTCCTGTTCAGACATCCTGAATACCTTTACTGTCATTATATGATGCTGCTGGGTTATATTCAGCTTTGGATTCCCTGCAACTCCTAGGCTGTTACCTGGCCAGATGTTCCTGTCCCATGTTACTGCTTTTTTTTTTTTTTGGCATTGCAGTCAATTTGCTGTGTTTTCACAGTTGCATGTTCTGCAGGCAACATCCCTGCACATCGGTGGGTGCTTTGAAGCTGTGAAGTACTGTACATCATGCACAATGGTAAGGAAATCTGGCATGTTGTGAAGCCTTGGAACATACTGAATGTTAGTGATACCACAAGGAATAGTGATAGAGGTTTTTTTCTAGACCAAAGCTGAATTTTACTGCTCTGTGAGTGCATTGCATTTGATTGAAATCTTGGTTATGCCTTGGTTATAGTATCTAACCACTGACTTTGGATGTACTGGCCACCAAAAACACATCCCTCAGGTTTCTGAGAATGGTGGACTTGTTTCCCTGGGGTGATACAAGTTTTTGTGTGTGCTGATGATGCAGGCCTACCATAGGGCTTCCTTTTTGATAACTTGCAGTTGTTTTTAGCAAGAGAAGCCAGTCGAAGATTCACCCTAACTGCTTTGCATGTGCTTCTGGGATTGTAAAGAAGGTTTTGTGAAAACTCAGAATGTTTTCTGATATCATCTCACTAGGTCTGTAGTTAATGTATTTTACTCACTCCCTCTCAGTGCGTCTGCTTCGCTTGTCAAACAGAATAGACATTTCAGCCTTGAGTTCCCTGTACATTTGATGAAGTCATCAGTTATTTTGCTGGATTGTTTTTGAGCCTCAGTTTATTGGAGAAGTTTAGTGCTTTGGAGGGAACAGATTTTTCCCACCATGACAGGATATTATTCTCAGTCCCAAATATACCTCGTGCAACCTCCATTCCCCTCTCTGCAGGCTTAAGCTGGCAGTTCAGTACCATTTCGTAGCCATTCTGATTGCAAGCAGCAAGGCCAGCAACATAGTAGGGTGGGAGCTCATCATTTGTCTTAGTGGCACATCCTTCTGCCTACGGCCTTGAGAGGGGTGGGCATATTTGATAGATTAATCTTAAATCAGTTTCTTAGCACCCTGCAAGAAGGAGGTTTATCACTGATGTACTGTGGCATTTGGAGGCTGAGGTTAACTTTGCTTCTCTGTTTGTTCCCTTACTCCCAGGATTGCAATAGAGTATCTTTGATCGCTATATTAGGGATGATTACAACTTTAGAAGAATTAATTAATTATGCTTTGCTTGATTTTCTACTCCGTAAAGTAGATAAGGGGTGTATTTTGTGGGCATGTTATGAGGTAGTTTGAGAACCTCCCAAAGAAAATGTTATAGGAATAAGAAATAGGAATTTTAACAAAATACAAACTGAAGTTTACCAAAGTAGAAGGTTCTTCAGCATTTATGATTTTTGTTGTTACCATATGCGTGGTTTAACAATTAAATATTCTTGCCAGAATTAGGAAGATGTTATCTTTTTTTGACTTTCACAGATTATTAGAGATTTTTTTTACATCTTTGAACATGTACTCTGTTTTTTTTCCAAATATTGTCTAACTCTGATTGCGATTCATTTATTTTTATACCAAAATACACATTATTAAAAGTAGAAAACCTTACACTTGTGCTGTGCATTTCTGTAAGGTTTTAGGCATGAAAAGGACAATAAAGTGTGGCCTGAATTCTTATTTGCTATATGTCAGTGCAAGTGTGAATGAAGACTGGGCTACACTTAGTGGTGAACATTGCTTAGTCAGAAAATGAGCTCGAGGGATAAAGTGGTGTAGTGTGTACGATTTGATTCAGTAAGTGGAAAAATTTGCTTTGGTAACATATTAAGGGCACTGAAAGTACAATTATCTTACGAAATTCAGCAATTTAACTGTGAAACCGACATCTCCTCACTTGGTTTTACATCTTTTCAACTGCTTTCTTCGATATGGCGTTATGAAACCAATTACAGGCTGTACATCTACCAGATTTCACAGTGGTGTGGTTTATAACAGCAGTTTTTGATATCCATGCTTACTTTCTGACTGTCTTATCCCATTGCTTCTGTCAACACTGAGTTTGGCCACCTGCTTTTCAGAGGGGTCTCCCGGTGGCTTTTCCTGAACAACAGGTCTGCTGGTGGGATTTATCCGAATTGGGGTGTTTCTTTCTCCACGTACTGTAAATAGTGGGAGTGGTTGTGGGTGCCATCTGTGCACCCTGAGATCCTGTGGGGCGGATGCGTTGGATATGTTTCCACGTTTGTGACCCTTGAATCTTTTAAACTAAGTAGTGTCCATCCTGAATTGCAATTCTGCTTTTTGTTAAGGGGTGGCACCGAGCTTTTGTTGTCCAGGGAGGTTCCAGAATTTATCAGGAACATTTATGTATTAATTGATTTTGTCAGTATGAACAACTTTAGCAAGTAGTATATGGGGCTTTTCTGCAAGCATCCCTACTTACTTTTGATAAGCATACCTCATTAAACCCATAATTTGACAAATATTCTTGCTTGTGTTAGTTTAAGAGTAACAATAGGGATAAAAATATTATTTTTTTTCATATAGGTTTTCTCATCCATAGAATTCAAAGCATTTTATAAAGAAATGTAAGTTTTGTTATATCCCTTTGTAGATGGGGAAATGACTGTAGCAAGATTAAATGTCTTGAAGACATGTTTCACGTAAGAAACAGATGTTGCCATAGACAGGGAAGAGATCCTTTGGATCTTCATTCAGCACTTTCTTCTGTAAATAGAACTTAGGGAAATTCCTAATCCACATTTTTATGGTATGGCCTTTATAATAGGATTCTTTGGCTGTGACTGTCTTCTAACTGAGATGAGCAGCTGATTTCCTATTCACATAAATTGCTACTTAAGCAAATCACAGAGGGAGTTTTTCCAATGTGGTTTGTTTGCTTGACTCCTTTATGTCTGAGATAGCACATGGCATTTTTCCAGACACCAAAAACATCTTCTGAATAACAACAACAAAAAGAGTTAATGTTATAAGTTAGGGTAGAGCCCTGAAAAATGTTGTTATGCATCTTTCTCATGGTGGAAAGCGCATATTAACAGGACTGGTATTTCTGCCTTGTTCAATCATCTGGCTCATGATTGTAGTTTACATGAAAGGGCAACTGTAGAGAAGTATTGCATGTTATTTTAAATTAATTCTAATGTACTTGAACAGTTAGAGGGGAAATGAGCATTACATGACCAGGCAGCTCTTTGCAGAGTGTGGCATGAGTGCCACTGCCTGATACTGCCCATTCCACTTTAGAAATCAGTGGCTGTACAATGTGCTCCCATAAAAAGATGAGTTCAGCTTACAAATGTTTGCTCATGAAAACATAAGGTGTAATGCAGAGGAGCATGAAGGACAGAAGGATGAAACAGGTATAGTGCCTAGTCCCTTGATGCTTACTGCACATGGCAAAGCAGGACTAAGGGTGCAGCAGAGTTTCTTTCTGTAAAGCCAAATTCTGCAACTAGTAAAAATTTACAAAATATGGGGGGAAAAAAGTCATGAAACTGAAAAGAGGAAACAGGGCTTGCAATAGACTGAGGAAGAAAATAGGTTATGTTACTAAGGGTTAGATTATGTAGAAGTTGGGTTATCAAGGGTATCATGAGATACTATCTTAAAAATAAACTCTTGTACGCTGCAGAAATAAAACCGGGGCATGGCACACACATGAATCAGAGGAATCACTGTATCACTGGACTCCCATTCCAGAGACTGAGAGAATATGCTAAAAAGAAGAGGTTGTCTCTGAAAATGCAAGACCTTCAGATCTTCTTTTTTGGTACTGCAGAAAGGCAGCAGCACTCATAGTTGTTTATCTGTCAGGAGACTGGAGAACACCATACAGATTCAAGAGAAAAGCTGCCATACGTACTGGGAGGGAGGAGAAGATGCTCAGAAAAAGAAACCTGTAAACATAGGGCCCTGTTCTCACTTCTGTCATTAGCACCAGTGAGTGTGTACACTAAAAAACCTATAGAACAGAAACTTCATTTCCATCTTTCAGGATGTGGAACAAAAGACTTGAGAGCAGAGTCACAGAAATAGGACTGAAAAAGACCTCAGAAGCACCTGCAGTTCATCCTCCTGCCCAGCACACAGGACCCACACACAAACCTCAGGGATGCTGTAATTCGAGGCTTTATGTTGGAAACTCCACAATCTATCCCAGTGCTTCACTCTCTTAACCTTTAAAAAGGTTTTTCTCAAGTCTAATTTGAGTAATCTTTGCTGTAACATAGGACTGTGAGGATTTATGTCTCTAGTGTGGGATTCCCAAGCGTTACTTCCTCCACCACACTGTCAGTGCAAATCCACCAGTGCTGTGTCTTTAACCATCCTGACTGCTGCCATCACTTCCCTGGGTCAGGCTGGAAGAATCCAGACTGCTCCAGTCCAGCAAAGTGTCTTTGAAAAGTTAGGTACTAATTAACAGTCTGGAAGCTAAGGTTTAGCTGTAACTGCCCAATGTTCCTATGTTTCTACCAGCACAGGAGGAGCTATTGTGATTCTCCATGGTGGAACTTCCATTGTTCTAGTTTAGTTAAGGTCACAGCTTGTATTTAACAGGCAATGAGATGCCTTACCAGCAGCTATCAAAAAGGTCAGCTTTGCCTGGCTAGTTTAGAAGGGCTTGCAAGGATTTTCCAAAGTTACACTTGGAAAGGATCAGGAATAAATCTCAGAGCCCTCTTATAAAAGATGCTTATTTACACAGTCTGTTCTCCTTGGGGATATTAGACCAACCCTTTGTACTTGATCATGATGTAAACAGTATGGTTATTGCCACAGTAAATTGCACCCAAGTGAATTTGTGTTTTATTTCTGTAGACTGAGTGAAGTTGTATATACTGAATAGCCCTGTGGTAATAGATTAGATCCACACAAAAGCCGGTCAATAGCTTAAGACTTCCATGTGTGTTTGCAAATAAACAATTTTAACTGGAATTTTAGAAGCAGCTACTTAACAGCTGACACCCTTAGTGCCTGAGTTCCCATTCCCAGTAAAATGGTTGCTAATTGTGGGAATCCAGAAAGATTGTGTCATTCAGGAGTCTGGAGTGGAAGAGTGTGAGGGGAGGAGTTGCTTGATTAGGCTAAAATGGAAGTTAAAGAGATTTAGAGCAACATTAAGAGCTGAATTAGCTGGAGGTCTGCAGTGGTGTGGGGAGTGAAGTCAACAGGACTACTTGTTTGGGTAAATCTTTTAGCTGAAAGAACTTCTTTTTTGTATTTGTAATACTCTGTGTAAAACTACTGTGCTATTTCTGTGTTTGTGTAAGAATGGTTTGTATTCTGAAAGCCATGGGTACTTATGAGACAGAGTCATTTTTTTGTATCTCTCCACTTTGTTGACAGTTTTAGGGATATTTTGTACACATCATATTACTCAGAAAAAACACAAATGATCCACTTAGAAATGGAAATAAATAATAAATAATCTGGTCTCCTGTAAATTGGACTTATAAAATAGCTTGATTGCAATTACCAGCTTTGCAGTAATCTTGAAGGAATTAAGATAAAATGGTGTTATCATGAGCAATAGTAAAAATGAGAATACACACACATTTGTCTTGATCTTGTGAAGTGTAGAACATTCTTCTCTCCTCTGAAGGGAGGTCATGGCCCCCAAAATGTACAGTCATAGCTCTGAGGGAGCACCACACTGCTGTGACCACAATACTAGATTGTGCTCTATCACTCCTTAGGTTCAGAGATAATCAGTCTGGACAGTTCTTCTCATTACTGTTTCATACAAACACATACTCTCTTCTCTGCACTCCTTTGTTCTTTTCTCCAAGGCCTGAGTTCTTCTGTGGGTCCAGGGAAGAAGTATGGAGGATACAGCCTCTCTTTTCATTAAACGGGTTTCCAGGTTAATACATATTATTTCCTGGTTAACACCCGGAGTCACATGGGTGAGCTGGAGGGTATGACATGGTTGTGACAGCACAGTACCCACATTTTAACTCTCCCTCTCTCTTGACTATGTGATTCATGTACCAGAAAGTGGGGTTGTTGTTTCAGACTTTGCCCCCTTCTCTTTTTGACAAGTGACACTCAGAAGTGTTTGCCCAGATGGAAGAATCCACCTCTCCAGTCTAGTAGAGTCATTCCCTGCCGATAGCCTGTGTGTCATCTGTCACTGCTGCCTTTATCCAGTGTGTCTGTCTTAGAGACCAGCACAAGAAAGGTACAGTCTTGGAGTGATTTTGTCAAGACTAGGCTGGTCTGTAGAGGCTATTTTAGTCCAAAGGGAAAATCCCAGTGAAAATATTCACCAGACAAACTTTATGAATGATTGCACAATGTATGTAGATGAAGCCCAACCCTATTTAACCTATGGTCTCTTGGAAATTAGATCATGATGGGACACACCACTGAACTGTGACTGTAAAAGGTGCCAGTGGAAGAAATTGCAGGGAAGGGCATATGGGCTAGCAAGGGCAGCTGGTTATAAAGGAGGGATGAAGGAGGGGTACATCTGTCTTTTATGCAGCAATGCACGAATGCACTTAAGCATGCCCTTGTTAATCTTACGGATAGGTGGATTTGATAGATAGATAGATAGACAGATAGATAGATAGATGCATATATGCTGCATAAGAGTAAGAAACTAAAATAAACCCCAGCAACTCAGCAATGAAATGGCAAAAAAAAAAAATAGTACTCTCATTGGCAGTCATTCCAAGGTTCTTATGCTTGTTCTTAACATTTACAAGGTTGCTTTTTACACTGAAAAATGGATGAGCGTTGCTTCTAATGCTTCTGTTTAGGTGCAAGAATGATATTGGATTCGTGTGAGGGATGGAGAGCAGAATAGTGTTGGGTATATTTAGATTCTATTTCATTTTTATTTCATATACAGTAACATTACAGAGAAGGGCTTCATTCCTCATTTCAAAGAGAAATCCATCAGATAAATTACATTCACTGTGGGGAGAGGAATTTTGTCAAAACCACGATGAAAGATGCCTTTCTGCAGTAGCCTTGATATGCTAGGAGGTGTGTTTCCTCGATGTTACTGATAGGTGTATTTTTTAACTCTGGGTTCTGCGTGTGGCAGAGTTTTCTTGGTTCTTCCAAGAGGCTGTCTGAGAAACCTCGTGCATAGGGCAGGTAGATCTACGCAGCTCAGAAAGGATGTTTGCCAGGCCAAGGTTACAGGGATCTAATTTGATAAAGCAGACTGAAAAAAAATACTATTTAAAACTTTTTTTTTGAATGCTAGCATTATTAGAATATTAATAAATACAAGGGGGCACTCATTTAATGTAGCTCAGGATTATGTCAGCTAGAGATTTTGATGCAGTGCATTAGTATCACAGGTGAATGATTCATGACATTTGCCATCCTGACCTGTTGATTTAAAGATGTGATTTAAAAATGCAGACTTTCAGAAAAAATAGTTATAAATCTGATCTGATTTTTTTATATGTTTTATAAATCTGATCAGATACTTATTTTTTTCCAAGGCAACAATATAACCGCTCCCAGATGCAACTGTGTATCCATCATAGCATTTGCTGTTTATGATCCCTTTATGCCATACTTAATCTCAGTTTAATTCTTTGGTTGCTTTATTGGAGAGTAAAAAGTCCTTTGGTAGTATAGATATACATACATTGTTATAAAAAATACTTTTCATATGCTGGTATTTTCTGTCCTTGCAGTCAAGTGATTCTGTTATCATAAAATCTCCTCTGAAGTACAAAACCAAGGCAGTACAGGGATCTGCAGCAGTGTTTCAGGAGCCAATGAGACTGGCAGCTTACTGTGAATGTTAACACGGTACTGCTGTTTGTTAGCTTGGAAATACCATTTGCTGTTTTTTCCCTGGTCTGAACGTCTTTGGAAATAGGATGATGTAGGGATTTTCCTATTCATCAGCTTTCTGTTTTTCCTGTGAATTTCCTTTCTCACTCTAGGGCAGTCATCCAGGCCATGGGTACTCTGGTCACCAGCAGCACTGCCAGATCTCCTACAAGAGCAAATCTGGATCCTCTGTGTTATCTCTTACACTTGACCTTGTGAATGAAGGACATAGGGGTGAGAGGAGTTTGTATGAGAAGAAGGGATTTGGTCTCATGAAACAGTTCTAAAACAATGCCCTACCTCGGTTTACCTGCAGGGATGAAGGAAATCTCCCATTTCTAGAACAGTAGATGATGCTGGTCCTTCCGGTTGGATGTCAAGCCTCTCAGCATCTGAAGACCACTCCTTCTTTCTCCCTTATATCCTTGTCAGTCCATACTTCTCCTCTGATGAATTTTCAAAAGTACTTACCTGAAAATAAAACAAACAGGTCAACTAGTGCATTTTCTGGGTGATTCTCTGGGAAGCTACAAGGCACTTAGAAAATGTTTAATATATCTCTTTTTGTAATTTGGCTCCTGTTCAGCCTTCTTCAGGTCATCTGATCTCTCTGTCTAGATCATCTAACTTTTAAAAAATTTCTTCACAAACACTTTATAACCATTTGCCTTGATCTGAAATACAAAATAAGAGACAGGAAAAAAAAGACAGGGATGTGCTAGATAGGGGAAAGGGGGATTGAAGGATGTACTATTCAGAGGTTTATATAAAGCTTCCCTTTTTGTAGTAGTTGTAATGGTAATTTCAGTCTTGACTCTCTTATTGAACTTGACTGTATTCATTTTGTTTGTTCCTGGGCTATCTTTTGAAATCAAGTTTTGAAACCAAGCGCTGTTTGTTACCCAGTCCCTGAGTGTTCCTTACTATCATTTCATGATCTGCGGTAGGAAGGGAATGATTCTGTACATCTAAGCCTCATGACCTGAATTTGTAAAGCTGAATAGCAACACTGCTACTGGCATGACTCACTATTATTTTTAGCTCTGAAGGAAAGACAGTGGAGCAAAGGTTTGTCTTTCCATACCAGCTGAATCTTTTGTTGAACAATCTGATATTGCTGAGAGGCTTAACGTTCGTGTTTCTGTTTTTACCCAGACTTCTGCAAGATCATAGCATCATAGAATCATACAATCATAGAATCAGCTGGGTTGGAAAGGACCTCCGAGATCATCATGTCCAACCCTTGATCCACTACCACTGTGGTTACTAGACCATGGCACTAAGTGCCACATTCAGTCTTATCTTAAAAACCTCCAGGGACGGAGAATCCACCCTTCCCTGGGCAGTCCATTCTAATGCCTGATTACCCTCTCTGTAAAGAATTTTTTCCTAATATCTAACCTAAACCTCCCCTAGCAGAGCTTAAGACCATGCCCTCTTGTCCTACTGCTGGTTGCCTGGGAGAAGAGACCAACCCCCACCTGGCCACAACCTCCTTTCAGGGAATTGTAGAGAGTGATGAGGTCTCCCCTGAGCCTCCTCTTCTCCAGGCTGAACAACCCCAGTTCCCTCAACTTCTCCTCATAGGACTTGTACTCAAGTCCCTTAACCAACCTCATTGCTCTTCTCTGGACCTGCTCCAGCACCTCAATATCCTTCCTGAACTGAGGGGTCCAGAACTGACACAGCACTCGAGGTGTGGCCTCACCAGCACTGAGTACAGGGGAAGAATCACTTCCCTGGTCCTGCTGACCACATTGTTCCTGATCCAGGCCAGGATGCCATTGGCCTTCTTGGCCACCTGGGCACACTGCTGGCTTATGTTCAGCTTCCTGTCAATCCAAACTCCCAGGTCCCTTTCTGCCATGCATCTCTTTGGTTTCTACTCATAATAGACTTGCTCCTTGAGAGAATGGCTCTCTGCTCTTCTGGTACAGTACAGATCCTTGCATAGGACGTAGACTTTGCAACTGTTGCTAGAAACAGCCAAAGTGGAAAATGTGACTGATTTAACTGAAACGGCAACACAGAAGTCTGTGGATTGGGTTTGTCCTATTCAAAGCTTTTCCTTTCAGAATGTTAATTATTTTATGTTTAAAGAAAAATTTTCAGAAGTGAGACATTTGGTGGTAATGATATAATAAAGAAAAGATCACATTTTCTTGTGGGATAACTGCTCCATATTCAGCTTGGAAAAGTACAATGATTTCTGAAAGTTTTTGCTCCTAATCCTATAGAGTGCTGTAAAGCCTACCAGGCTGCATGGCCTCTGCATTTCTGCCAGGGTTACCTGGGAAATAACTGGTCATTACAATCCTCTGTTGCATCCAAGCAGTTCCAGTTTCTAACATTGAATTTTGAAGTAAAGGTGACTGGTGGTACTGTCAGATTTGAAGAAAAAAACCATGTTTACACCTTAAAAAAGCAGTTAAGTGACTTTGGAGTTTAAGAACTGCTTAAGCACTGAAATAAACTTGAAGTCCATAAACCTACAGTGAAACAAAGGCCCCGAGCTACTGTGAAGTTACAGGGCAGCCCACAGAGGTGCTACAGCCTTTGGGACACTTGCTAAGAGTATGACCAATGCAAAAACCTACATTCTGATTATGTGGGGTTTAGGTCCTAGACCATAGCTCATAATGGTGATGCAGTGTACTTGATAATGAGATTACTGTTTTTATGTTAAGTTGAAGAAAAAAAAAAATTTTAATCTCAGTGGGAAACTACACATAACAAAACCTTTTAATGGAAAAAAAACCCCAGGATTTACATCTAATTGGAATTATTTCTTAAGAGGGACATATGATGGTGAATGTCAACTGAGTGATGCTAGTATGTTCTCTGTACTGAAGCCTTGTTCTGCTACGTATGGAAGACTTATCTGAGCCAAAAAGGGAAGTAAGGGCAGAGAGTAAGGAAGAATGTGCCTTGCATTATCAGAGGATTGCAAATTCAGATAAAGTAAGACACAGACATTTTGTCAAAGAAGTCGGGTATGTAAGTTTAAAGCTTGCTCTAGGCAGTTTAACTTAGCCAGCACTTCCAACAGCTGATAACCTAAAGTGACACTGACCTTGGCAGACTTACAAGGGTAAGCTTTGCACAGGGATGAATTATTTCTTGATCAGTTGCTCAAGTATATGAGACACAGTCCAGCATTCCTTCAGTATTGATTATGGGTGGTTGTTTTATCCCAGAACAAACATACTGATTGCAGATGGTAGAGGTAGAATCAGTCTCTCTGTGTATTTGAGCTCTTCTCTATCCATTTTATGATATCCCGGGGCACAGTGACGCTACTGAGCTTGTGCTATGCTTCTTTCTCTTCTTGCTTTCTTGACTCATTCTTTTTTAAAGCTGTAATGCAGGGAATAGGAAATACTGGGTTTATTCAGTAAATACATGTACAATCAGGATTTTTGGCCAAGCTGTCTTTTTTCTGGCCTTGTTCCCTTAATGTCCAGGGGATGCTTCATGACCTTGTCATGGGGCCAAACAGCTACAATCGCACAGGTAGTTTTCAAGTATCATAAGTGGCTGCTTTGAGGTTGTCAATGTTTAGAGACACCGTGGAGGCAATTTAGCTACAACGTCACTATTTTTAATCCATCCTCTGTGTACTGAATCACTGTACCTCTTGCTAAATCTGTCAGGGTCTGTGGGTGGTAAATGCTGCTAGGATGTAAATCCTTTTTCTTGTGAGAAGCTACCCAGACTCAGGAAATAAAGTGCCATGGTGGGAACAGAGCTTGGCTGTACCCTTCCTGTGCTCATTGTAGTGATTTCTATTAGTGAAATTGGGCAGCTCCGGAGTCACAACATGATTCAAGCCCTGGAAGGTCATAATTTGTGGCCCAGCAGACAAAGCTTGTTGGTTTCTTGGATTAACTGAATGCTGTCAATGCCAGAAGTCCCACAGATAATCTCATTTTAAACTTAATAAATCAAAATGCCTGTGATTAAAAAAGAAAAACACAACAAAAACAGTCCCCAAAGTGTCATCTGATACCTATGGGAAAGTGACAGCTGAAGTGTCCCTTCTAGGTCTTCTGTTGAGTGACTTGTTGGGTTCATAGATACTTTTGCACATGCTACTTTGCCCATCTGTTCTCCCTGCTTCCTCAGATCCCCTGAGCAGGCAGAGAAGCAAAACTCAGATGACTTCTCTTCTCTCTGCTCTTCAGAGAAAAGAAATTGTGTCAACTACAGTACACTGTTTGGATGCAAAAAACCCTTGAGATGGAAGGTAAAAAAACCCAGATAGTATCCCTGACATGCGTAAGGCTGGTTACAGAAAGGTTTCCAGTCACCTTGGCACCTTGGTTTTAGCAGTGGTCATTGAATTATAGACCTCTTGGCTAATGTTTTTGGAAAGCTGTGTTTTTTGTTTGCTTGTTCCCCGGTTAGACATTTAAATAAAGGATGTAATACTGTGGTGAGAAATGGCTTAATTTATATAATTTTCTCTAACAGTGTGGCCTTTAAGTCAATAACATGTTGTAAGACTCAAACTCTTTGTGAGCTAAATCTCTGTTGACAGCACATGATTGATTCAATTTTACAGATGGGACAGATTTCCGTGTTGTGTCTCAACCTGTCTTTTGATTACTTGCACACAGGCCTAGCCACTGACAAACCAAAAATGTTAATATGGATGAATGCTCACACATATGCCGTACACATATGTGAACACCCACTCCTTTATGCATTGCTTCAGGAAAAAAATATACTTGTACACAGTAATCCTGCTCTTTATACACGAGTACTATGGAATGCAAAGTTATGCAGCCAGAAATGGGAGCAGGGGTTTGAAACGTCAACTTGTAAAAGAATCGAAAATGCATATTGAGTGGTTGTATATTCAAGACAGCTGAGTACGACAGGGAAGGTCATCGATCCTTCTTCCTTCAGGAGGTCATCGCTTGTTAGCTCTGAATCTGAAGCTGGTTTCACCTGAAGGCCTTCTCTTACCTTACTCTTATGGGATACCTGTCTGTCTCATAGCCCTAGGCCACTTGACACTAATTCATAATAATTGCTGTCACTGTTGAAGGAAAAACCGGTACTGAATCAGCAAAGAGAGTGAATTGTTCTCCTGTCCCTGGAAGTTTTACATTTAGCAACCAGTTTTCACACAAGGCTGCTGCTGTGACCTCCTCTGTGGATTTTCTGAATGTCTGGTTCAGTGAAGACCCCAGGAGTTCTGCTCTGGATTGCATCAGGAGTAAAATGTCACAATTAGGTCGAGGAATTCATTTTTCAAATTTGAATAGAAGAGTTTCTTACCATGGAATCATAGAATATCCTGAGTTTTAAGGGATCCACAAGATCATGGAAGTCCAGCTCCTGGCCCTGCACAGAACCACCCCATGGATGATCCATTTAAGATCATACTTCTAGAGATACTTTATAGACATTGAAAGCATTTAAAAATATAAAATTTAACTCACTTTTCAATTATATTTAATCTTAATGACAATTTAGAAGCTGATTTCTGTTCAGTAGACTTCAGTTGTAGAAGGATAATGCCTGCAAAACAAACATGTTCTGCCCTACCTGATCCTGTAACTTGTAAAACTGAGCAGGGGAGACCCTGGGTCTCTCTGAAGGCTAGATTGTGTCTCCAGTTTATTTGGACAACTGATGGCTTGCATTTCGTTTAGGTTCTAGAGTTTGTCCTCTAAGCATTTATTTTCCCATTTAATGAAAAATCTTTGCCCGGGGCTGAGCCCTGATACATGAGGTGGCATTTCAAAATCAAATGTTAATAATATAATAAAACCCCACTGGACACCACTGATTTAATTGAAGGACTTCATTTTCAGACATGATTTACCCCAAATTTCTAGTGTAAAAGTCTATGAAAGTTGCAGTTTTGCATTATCTTTTGAATCAGTATCCTGACCTAAGACACCTTAATCATATGGCACCATTAGTGAGGAATAAATTCTGGCCACTGTACTGAAATCTCTTTAAAATGTGACCATCTGCCCAGTGTTCTGCAAAGGCAGGAAATATTAATTCCAGAGTATTCTGACAGCTCTGGATTTATAACACAGCTGAATCTCACCCAATATGTTAACAAAATTGAAGCTGATGTATATTGAAAACTGCACAGCTCAATAGGGCTTTGCTTTCTGAACTGTTTTACCCTTGTATAAGTGTATTAGACAAAAGGAGTATATTTTGAAATTAGCCATTCAGTACAAATTTGCATGAAAATGGTACTGTTGGTACAGGATTTATTATGAACTGTTATATAAATAATCTGCTTTTAATCAGACTCTAAATACTTATTTATGCAATATAACAGTTGAAAAGTTAGTATGTATTTTAAGACTGACTGTGTTCAGCATCTTTGCTTTGTACAGCAGAACATTTTTCACTTAACAAAATATTTTAAAAAAACAAAGCAAATACCAAGAGACATACTGTGCACACACACTAGATTTAAATATAAAGTTTCAAGTCACATAATGAGTCAGCTACAACCAGGAAACTATTAAATCTGACAGTTTTTTAGTAAATGTTCTCCTATTCCTAGACTTTACAAGGTTATTTGTCAATAGATAATGCTGTATATGCTACAAGTTGAATGAACTAAGCTGAAACGTTTTCTAAATGGATACATTTTAAGCATTAGAACTACACATCAGAGCTACAGTCTGATCCCCTTAGCCAAGCCCTTGAGAGGACTCATCTTCAGCTGCGCTGTTCAGCTCTGCTTACTTTGTCTGCAGAACTGCTCACAGACTTGGGTGCTTGCTAAACAAGGGCAGTGCCTATATTGTCTTGCTCTTTTAACAGCAGTGGCTCTTAATTTTGTCCTTCTGTTTTTGAGTCCGGTACCTGACTCAGAACTGAGAACCTCTGCCACACTCTGGGTGAGGTCATGTATCCCTTGGTACCACAGATGACTGTGTCATATCAGTGGATTCACCTCTTCTTAGACCATTATTGAATCTTGCTCCAAACATCAAGTTTAACAGTAAAATTGCAGGTTTTTAATAGGCAGTGGAATAATCTTGACGTTGCTCCAGGCTTGGGTTTGTGAGATTTTTATGCAATATACTTCTGTAATGGAGCAGAATATTGTATTCTACCTACTCATTCTCAGGTTCTTCGTGTAAATATATACTCAAGTGTTTGCTGGAGGCAGTGATTTCTTAAATCAAACAAGTCGTATTTATTTAAGCATGGATCTTCTATCCACTCCACTAGTGCAGGTGACAGTTCCTAAGACTGATTGTTCAGGATGAACACCTCTCCCTTATTCAAAACCTACGTGGGTATGTCTTCTGTATGTGCACTTCTACCATTCTGAAATGGTCACCTCTCTTGCTCACAGATATTGTCCCTGCTCTGGCCTTGCCATGTGAGTTCTTCAGGGACTGTTTGTGCCTACAGGTACCCTTAGGATCAGTAGCCACAGTGTTTGATTTGTCCTGTTCTGAAGTTTGTGTGACCACATCGAAAAGCTGCTGTTGGAAGTAAAGGAGTGCCTGTTCCATAGTCTACCTCAAATGGGCTGACCCACTGCATTTTGCACTTGTCATGCAGGAGCAGCTGAGATGTCCCTGTGCACTTCAGTTCACTGGGACACAGTGGTGAGAATCCCTCCCATATCCTGCCTGCAAGAAGAGTGTGTTTCAAGGGTGGAAAGCTGTGGCTTTATATTTGAAATCTGGAGGAATAAATAGCTGAAGTAATTGTTACCAAATTGTGTTTATATTCTGTTTTGAAATTAATATATGGGTTTTTTCAGTGATGTGTTAGCTGTGCCAAGTGGAAAGACTCCTTAGGCAAAAGATCTGACTGTTTAGAAATTGTAATGGTACAGAATAGATATAACATCTAGAAGATTATAGTTTCATCCTTTGGGCATGTCCTTGTGTAGGCTGAAGAAATTAGTGAAGCTGGTTTCCCACCTCAGTTTTCCTAATGCCTTGTATATGTTTTATACAACATTTTAGTTTTATAAGCAATCATTCACATGTGGTTACTGGTTGTTCTCTTTCTGAATCTGGAAAGTTCTGCCTTGTTTAACAGGTCTGGAGTTGATGAGATTAAAGATTTAAATTGTGAAATATGTTAAATAAAGCACATTTTTCTTTACAATCATCCTCAAAACTGAAGACTCAATATATTCTTTGTTTTGAGTGCTTCTTGAAGATTAACCCTTTCTAAATCACCATCTTCTAAATCTCCTGGAAGGAGGATGTGATCACTTGTAGCTTACTGTCTCTCCTTATACTAGGTACAGTCCTTTGAGATGCAATGAGGCCATTGGTAATCAATCCTGCATTCATTTTCCAACAAAAGAATTAATCTGACTGATATTCAGTAGAATTTTGCATTGAGAGAGAACTGCAGAAATAATGTGAACCGTGCACTTTGACTTTCACATTTTTAACCTCAGTTTGCTCTTGTGCATCTCTCTAATCTGTAAAGATGTCCAATGCTACAACTTTCTGTGAAAAGAAAGGTCAGGAAAGCAATCACTGACCATATGTATTCCCCCTTTCCTCTGCAGTGCATTAATCAAGAGTGCAACACAGCTGAATTTTTTACCGATGCTTTTCCCATTTTATCTTATTGAGAAAATTCCTATAGAAAATACTAGATTGTGACATGAACCTTTTGTTTCATTATGGTAATAGTAAGTTTTGAGATCACAATCATATTCCATTCATGATATCTCAGCAGAAGAGGTGGAATTCTGAAACCCTTTGTTGTAGGTGCAGGTCTTGTCTTTGGCATCTTGGTCCTGGGAACACTGAGGGACTGCAGCTGCTGGGGCCGTAAAGGGGTAGTTGTGGGAGAGGGTGGAGCCTTCACACTTCTTGATTTGGAAGATCAATTTGATTTTGGCTCCTGAAACAAACCTGTCATACTGGATCATTGGGAATGTGTTGCTCTTTCCCTGGGTTATAAACTCTGTAGCTTCCTTGTCTGTCTCTATGTTTAGTGTGAAAGAGTAGTTGAGCCAGAAGATGAGAAAGGTGTAGCGTGCTTTGGCTGTGACTTCCAGCCATGGAAGAAGCCTTTAACAGTGGAAGATTGGTTGTGTTTCATAGGAGGCATAAAACCTCGTGGTGTTTGCTGGTATTTATCTTTTCTCATTGTACAAGACAGAACTGAATCTTATCAAACTACACCAGGCAGATGTTTTCAAAGCAGAAGACTAGCTGTCTGTTCTGGTCCTATGTGGATGTCTGAGAGGAATGTTTTAAGTCAGGGTAGCTGGAAGATGAGCACTCCACTTTAGGTCTCATGTTTGACTCATCAACACTTCACAGTCAGCTGTAACAAATTCCACTGTCTGGTCTAGTCTAAAGTATTTTTTCTTTTTTTTTTTTTTCTATTTGTGAATCTACATCCAAGTCTGGTGTTATGTTATGCAGGCACGCATTTTAAAGGGGACTTCATTTTCAGATACTTATAAATCCTATTAGTCAATCTGGGGCTGACCAGATGGAAAGCAGCTCTGCGGTGAGGGAGCTTGGGTTCTGATGGACAACAAGCTTGACCATGAGCCAGCAGTGAGCCCTTGCAGCCAAGGCAACCAACAGCATCCTGGACTGCATTAGGAAGAGAGAGACATTGGGGCACATTTCATATGAGGAGAGGCTGAGATTACTGAGACTGTTCAGCCTGGGGGAGAGAAGGCTCAGGGAAGGTCTTATTGATGTATAAAAATAACCTGAATGGAGAGGAAAGAAGACAGAGCCAGACTTTCAGGGGTGCCCAGTGGCAGCACAAGAGGTAATGGGCACAAACTGAAACACAGGAGGTTTCCTCTGAACATCAAGAAACAGTTTTTCACTGTGAGGGTGACCAAGCATTGGTTGCCCAAAGAGGTGGTGGAGTCTCCATGTGTGGAGATATTCAAAACCCGATTGGACACGGTCCTGGGCAGCCTGCTCTAGCTGTTGCTGTTTGAGCTGAGGCATTGGACTAGATCAGAAGGTCCCTTCCAATGTCAACAGTCCTGTTATTCTGTGATAGACCACAAATATACACATCAGAAGAAACCTCCCAGTCAGAGCTGCCTATCAGCCCTGTCAAGGACACGGGAAGTGTGTGACACACAGTCTATTATACGGACATTGTGTAGTGATGGAATGACTGAATGTGATCGCACAGGTCATGTCCAAAGTATGTGGACTTACGTCAAGTTAGGTGCAAGGCTGAGGTGTATACATAACATAAAGAAGCAGATGGAGATCTGAGTCCTGCTGTTTGAAAATTTAAGTGTATCCAACAAGATTTGTCCACACATGTGTCCACACATGTGGACAATTTTTGCTCATGTTCAAGAGTCTAAGTGATTGCAGCCTGGAAATATGGCCTAAGAAATATTTAATTTTGGCCACATACAATCTACCCTTCCTCCCCTTTCTTTCCTATCCCTTCTAGCCTTAGTCCAGCATGGATGTAGTACTTGATTAAGGGAAACAATTTAACAACCCTTTCAATACAGAGTTAAAGATCTAAAGTGCAATGTAAGTAAAGGGAATGACAGCAAATAAAAAAACAACTATAAAGACATTAGACATGGTAGCACTTCTGTGGTTTGCTCTTACTGTTACCATCGTTGTTATTGCTATTATGACTGACATGGTTGTTTTTAATGTAGTCTGGCTACCATACTCAGCTGAAATTAGGAAGTTTGTTGCATTGGTGTCTTGATGAACACACAACATGACCGTATGCTGCCTTGGCGCAAGTAGGACCAAACTGCTAAGGCACAGCTCGTATTCTTCAGTGTCCTTGTCTTGCTGCTTTCGTGATGGGAACAGATGGCATAGCAGGAGTGTTCCCAGCTTGGTTAAAACAAGATGCAGAAGGTCAAATGAACTGGCTTTTATTGGAATATGCTGGCTATTACAGATAGGTGTTGTTTAACAATCAGTTCTAGATGTAATCCTCCATTACACAGATAGGGTCCAAGGTCTCTCAAAGATGGCAAGCATATGCCACACATAAACGAACTGAAGTTTTTAAGAAGATGCAAAGTGATTGATTTCATAGACATACGTGCATTTTGAGACATTTCTTCCCATATCTGGTTCTGAACGTGTGGATACGTTTTCGTCGTGTAACAATAAAATGACTGCTCTGTTGGCAGCATCTCACAGTTGCTTACATAAAACCCATGATGGCCTTGAAACCTTGAATCTGGACAGAGGGATAAAGAAAGCTATATTTTAAGCTCCTGATTCAGTGACCTTAGTTCAACAGTGACAAAAGATTCCTGCCATTTAAACAGATATTAAATGGCCTCACAAATGTAAAATGGATTTTCCTATTGCTCAGATGTCTGCATCACATATGGTCTCCTCATGACCTTTCACACTCTCATCAGAGGTGCCCGTTTTGGATGAGATTGTGGAAGCTGAACTGTACTTGTTTGTTGAATTTAGCTATTTGGGACCAGACAGTGCTGCTGGGATGATGGGAGAAATTTGCAACACCCTCTACTACGTGCACTGTTATTTCACTTCATGGCGCTTTACCGCCATTCCAGAAGGAAAATCCTTTTAATGCTTTTTAGACTATATTCAGTGATGTTTTGGCCTTCTGTATTTTGGCCTTCTGTGTATGCTGCTAGAGGTAGGCTAATTCATGTCGGCATGTGATTGCTTGCTGTACTTGTTCCTGAAACTGGGGGGGGGGGGGAGAAGAGGGGGAATGCTAGGAACAGATCTGCAAAATGAGATTTTATCTCATTTTCTTTTTGATTGCTTTTGCATTAGATTGATCTATATTCTTTTCTTTGTTCTGACATGCATTTCTTGGTCTCTTAATTTTCCGCATAAAATGTAAATGGTTACTCGCTGATTCACATGTGTATGAAAAGGTGAAAGAGGTCAGTGAAGAGAGTAATGATGAGAGGGAGAGGAAAAGTGCTTTTGAAAATATGTTTCTAGTTTGATTAGGTTTTGCCTCCGGTTCTAAACATGAAACCTTTGCAACCTTTTAACTCTTGTAACTGGCTTAAGTCATATTCCCAGTGAATTCCATCTTCCAGCCAGCACACCATTAAGCAGGCATTTTCTAGTTCATAACTGTAGTAGAGACAATACAGCAGACTTTGTGAGGAAGGCCTTGTGTGACTTCAAGATGGTCTGTTTTTTATAATTATCTTAATTGGTGTAGTAAAATATATTTCTTTTCTCTACAAATGTTTCCTTGGTGTATCCTGAAGGCAATCGCAGCTACAACAGTATTACTGCTGCTCTGAAAGTCACAGCTGAATATGTCAGTGGGAGTCAAAGTAAAAGGTGCAATAGAAATGTTATGAATTATTATTAAGATACATGAGAAAGCTCTGCAGGGAGGAACTGGAACATCTTGGGAAATGGTCTGCAGTCAGCCAGCTGGGAAAGCTGAAGACAGAATGCTAATAGAAATGTTGTTTTTAAAAATCACCATGACATCAACATTTATATCAAGTGCCTTGTGCTAGAGCTGGTTATATAACTGTGATTATATTAGGTGTGATGAGCAGCTGTGTAGTCAAGAGGGGTTGTGCTGTGTTGGGGAAGGTGGAGTTGGCAGTGATCCCCGTAGCTAAAGCTGCTTCGGTAGGAATACTTGTTTTTATAACTTTATACAGAAACATTTAACTGAAGTTTTCCATTCTTGTTTTATCTCTGGCTTCATAGCTTTGGATTTCAGGAAATGTTAGAACCAGATTTTAAAATACCTAATTGTACCCAGTGTGTTACTTCATGAGTTGCCTGTACAGAGTTATTTCACATATGTTAAAGAAAGATAGGTTCAATTGATCAATGTTACTGGTGTAGGTTCCAGTAGCATATTTGCTTAAGTTATGGGGGAAAAAAAATCCAGAACTGAATCCCCTAGCATGCAAGAGAAGCATCTTGAGAGAGTATGTTGAGTACCATACATCATCTAGCAGTCAGTCTGGTATTTGCTTGGCAATATTTTCCTTCATTAGTAGGAAGAGAAAGGGAAGCATCCCAGTTCCAGACTAAGTAAACTAAAACATAAGTTCTTGCAATTGTGAAGTAAAGCCCCTCTGGCAAAATTTCTTGGTTAGAAGGATGATAGTTAAGAATAACAACATATAAAGTCTTTATATGGCAAGTATCTTCTCAGAAATGACATAAGCAATTCAGAAGTAGTTCAGGGACTAGAACAAGTGATGAATATTTCACTAAATGTACTGTTGGAGATACTAGTTACAAACATACTGTATCCTTTTTTATATCCTCTAAGCAATATATGCTTTAAGGCAGATTTCTTCTGAAGAGCCACGGCAGGAATGGGATATAAAGTGCAGATGCTACTCTGCAGACGTGTATTTTTAATATTTCATATTTTTAATGACATTTATAAGGTCAGCTGTCTAGGGAACATGATAGGGTTATGCAAGATGTTGAGAGGTCTGAGAAAGCTCTGCTGTCATTTCTGGAGAACTCAGGTTTCATGCCTCTTCTTGGCAAGGCAGCCGTGACACATATAAAACCTGTGTTCACACAGACATCACACATAGGAAAGAAGCTGTGTGTTTCCTTTTGCAAACTCCATTAAAAAGTTTATGTCTAGATAGTGAAAATTTCATACTGCTACCCTCGTGTATTTATATATTAATATCTGGTTGCAAAAGGCATGCTCTTGAGTAGCCTGAATTGCTTCTAGCTACTCACTGGAGCTGAAGAGTTGCTGCATTTTTAGATTAAGCAACAGTTAATCAAAATTGTTCTCACCCCAGTCAGATTTTTGTCCTTCCTCTGCATGCTTTCCATATTGAAAGGAGGCAGTTATGCCATAAATTACATCTTTTCACAAAACCTTATACTGAAATAGAATTTGGTCTTAAGGCAAAGTCACTGCTTCTTGGAATGCAATTTCTCAACTATAATTATTTTCATTAATTTCTCTGTCACTGTCAATAGCTTTTTCTTCTCTAGAAAGACATTAGAGGCTCCCTCTGGTGGCTGCGTTAACTTCATTTGGCTTTTTTTTTAAAAAAAAGGCTGGAAAAAAGCGTACTCGTAAGATTGAAAGCCCAAACCAAAAGAAACAATAATAATAATAACAACAATAAATGCAGCTGTTGTACAGGAGCAGGAATGTAGATTCATAGTGAAAAGGGAAAAGGGAATTTCTTGCAGGCATAGCTGAAGGATTTGCAGCACCATGTAAGCATTAATTTAATACATTCATACACCATTGCTATTGAACAGTATGCTCAGAGAGGAACAGGACATGATTTTTACTGTGTGAAAATTCGGCCCATTATCTCACTTAGCATGGGAAACTACTTTGACTTTTGACTTTTTTAAAAAAATAGAATTGTAACGCACAGAGGTTTTTTGAAATAGTGATGCAGTCTGTTGCACTCAAAAATGCATCACTCAATTCCCATTAGTTACTTATTTTGTGTTTATTCCTCTCCCAGGCTTTCCAAGCATATATAAAATAATTCAGCAGTTCAGTTCTGCTGTTTGTTAGGAATCCATCTGGCAAATTGTCTGGATGCAAGAAGTTAAAGCTAATGCATTTCATCTCACGGATGAAGTGCATGCACAGTCTGATGCCAGAGCTCAGCTGCCACACGCTCCCTAGGTAAGCTTGGTGGTACAAACACCAGCTCAAACAAGGCTCTGTCAGCCTAAGAGGCAGGACTGACATCTCCCCCAGTTGCCAAAGCAACTGGTTTTGAGTAGTGCCATTCCCATTTGTACACAGGGAGCTTGTGCTGCCCAGTTCATTCATTTTCTGTAGCTCATGAGCATAAATCTTTGCGAGACTTCAGGTTGAAAGCTGTGCTCCTCGCTCTTCGTGTTCTGCCTCACCCCCTTTCACACTCTGGTCCTGAAAGCTGCCCACAAACATAGCAGTCTGTTCCGGGTTACACAAAGACTCTGGTATCTGCTTTTTTCTTTTTTCTTTTCTCCAGATATGCCTACTAATTTAGACTGTGGGGAGGGACTTAAGATAAGGGTGGTTCTCCTAGGAGAAGAATGTATCCACCAGTGTGCAAAGACTGGAAGGCTGCTAACTCAGAGATCGTGTACACCTGCCCTACGAGGGTTGGGTATCGTTTCTTTATCCTTGCACAAATGACTCATCTGTGATAACTCCACTCGGGGAAACGTCAGGTCAGTTCACACACATGGCCTGAAGATATTCATCTCTGCTGATGGCCATAATGGATCCACCTGTGCTTAGAAGGTGTCAAAGACTCTTGAAATGTCCCCCGATCCAGTAATAACCATCTAGTGAAGAACTCCCCATCCCAGGGGAGGTATCAGAGGTGTTCCCACCTACCCTGAGCCCACTAAAAGACCACACTCAGACTTCACTCAGTAGGTTGAGGGTCTCCTCCCTTCACTCCATGGTACTTCTATCACCACCTCAGTGGATCAGGACTACAACCACCATCACAGTTGCAGCAACCAGTCTCACTGCTGGATGAGGGTCAGTGCTGGAGTGAGGCTGCAGTGCTGGCACAGGCAGTTGGAGCAGGGCTGGGACTGGAAGGACCCACAAGACACCCGCAGGATCCAGTGATGAGACCTGGTCGCTGCAACTCCTTGTGCTGATCTGGCACAAGATGATGCATTTCATGAGAGCAGTAGGTCTAAATGCCTGAAGGACAGGCCTGCTTTGCGAGTGGGAGAGATCTTTAGGTCAAACCATGTAGCAGTATCTCAGTGTAGGAACTCATAACTACCTCTGGAGGTCACTCCCACCTGGTGTGTGATGATTGATATGTCTTTGGTGAGCAGCATGTGGGCTACGAAGTGGCTTGAGTCAGAAATCAGGAGCAGAGGTCCTGCTTTTCATGCCAGGAACAAGTATTTCTTAACAATAAGCCAGATCAGATCAATGGCAGTCTCCCTGTTTTAAAGTACAGTGACACATTCACAGAAAATTAATCACAAGTGAAGAAAGGGTTTTTTTCCAGGAATAAAAAAAATTAAGTAGAATAGTAACATTTTTCAGGCCAAGGTTATGGTGAACTATGTCAGAGACCACCAAGTGTGGCAAGATGCTTACTTGTCTGTGGATTTTAACAGCCTAAACTCAAAGACCTCATGGAGAACAGCCCTCAAAGTGGAAAGCAGCTGGCCCTGGCAAAGGATAATTTAAATAAGTGGGGTTTTGAGATGGGGTTTAAAAGACAGCTGGACATGAATGGGGAAAAATGGGGGAAGAGGGAGATGTCATAAAAAAATAAATTCAAGCTTGAGAAAAAACTAAGCAACCAAAAGTACATCCTGGGGAGAATGTAGAAGAAAATTAGGGCACAGAAAGAATGGAGAATGGAACATATGGTGAGGAAGAACAGGCTGAGGGGCTTCTACTTCACAAAGAAAGGAAAGGAGAGCAGTGAAGAGAACTGAGGCTGTGCTCTCACCAACCAGAGCACAGCCCCAGAGGGTCTTAGCAGAGCTAGAGTTGGTCATGGGGTCCATCAATAGCCCCAGAAACAGCCAGAGAATGAGCCCAATCAGAGCAGGAGGAGACAGAGCTAAAACATGGGTCCAGGGTCCATCCAGAAGATGGGCCTGGAGACAGGCACACCTATAGCATAGCCCAGACAATGTCTGGGAGCCTGGGGCTGAGCTACCTGGAGCTCTGGGGCCATGGGCAGAGAGTGTGTGAGGATTTCCAGGTGGAGCCAGTCAGTGCCATTAGGGCCTGTCAATGCCCTCGGGGTCCTGGCAGAGATAAAATGAGAGCAGAGACATTACTGGGAATAACACAGAGACATGGGATTCAAGGCAGTTCTAGAAAGGCAGTTTTGGCACCAGACACTAGATGTCAAATCATGTTGGGTGACTCCCATCAGTCAGAACGAGAAAGGAAATTATTTTAAGAGAGGTTTTTGAAAAGTGGCACCCAAGAAAGCCACAAAAGAAAGCTGGGTGAGGATAGAGGAGGTATGGAAACAAAGGGTCATTGTTATTCTCAGGAGGACAGTAAGATTGGTAATGGTGAAGAGCAAAGGGGTGACAAAGTGTGGTGGTCAGGGAACTGATGCAGGGATTATTCTTTTTCCACCAGCATTATCAAAATTATCAACAACCAAGCTTGGAGTTTTATTCTGAAACTGTTTTTGAGTTATTTGGGGCCAAAAGTACCCTTGCATCTCGTGTGTAACAAAGACAATTAGTCTTGCCTAATCCAGCAAGGCCTGAGTTGGGTGGTAAGGCACTGGCACAAGTTGCCCAAGAAGTCATGGATGCCCATTAAGTGCCCATAGAAGTGTTCAAGGCCAGGTTGGATGGGGCTTTGAGCAACCTGGGCTAGTGGAAGGTGTCCCTGCTGATGGCAGGGGGATTGGAGCTAGGTTGTCTTTAAAATTCCTTCCAACCCAAAGCATTTTATGATTCTGTAATTTCTGACATTCCTAAAGCAGTTCATCTCTGGTCTCAAACAAGGTTCAAGACGGTCAGATTATGAAAAAAAAATCTTTCTAAGGTGGTCAGAAACAGAAAGTGGGAGTATATTTAGACGTGTTCAGCTCAGTTTTAGTCATTATGTAGTATGACACATTGGACTAGGTACTGGCTGCCTGGGGTTTGGCTTTCTACTCACCACTATTCCATTAGCCCGTGCTATTTATGACCTCTCTTTGTTTCAGTGCCCCTCATGTAAACTGGTAATATGTACGCCTGTCTTCATTATAAGGTAATCTGTAGTCTGGTTATAGGAGTTAAAAAATCATTTCTAATCATAAGATTAGGACTGGCATGCTGTAGTCACAAAAGCTACTGGAAGGCCGTGTGTAATTAATAAGCTGCTTAACTAACTCGGTTATTTGAGATACATTTATAGAAAGAGGCTGTGAATGTAAAGTGTAGGTATAATAATTAGGAAGAACAAAATTGTTTGAATAATCCAACTGCTCCTGCAAGTCAGGAAGCTTGATGTGTTGTTCGTATCAGGGAGGCTGCAATTCACTGAATGCTGGAAGGCGGGCTCAAAAATCTGCATAAAAAGAAATGGCCAAATATTTTGTAAAAAGAAAGTAAGATTTGAACAGAGAGACCCAGAATTAAATCAGGCAACCTATTATGTGCGTGGCTGGAATCTGGTGTAAGGAGGGAGCCAGACTCCTGCATTTATTTAAGTCTGCTTACTATATAATTCAGGATAGTGAGGTAAACTAAGGATGAAGCATTAGCTTCAGCATAGGATGTCTTATTCTGATCACTGGAGCCTAAAGTTATTAAAAGAACAAACACAATTACGACATCCTAGGGGACTGGCACACACATAAATCTGGATATGCTGCCTGTTTCTTGCAAAGCATACGTATGGATCTGTGTGCCGACTGCTTTTTATTTTAACTAGGTTTGCTGCAGCTGTTGCTCTGAAAAGACCCATCTAACACTCTGGGGGAAAAAAGCTGCAGAAATCCTCAAATGAATATCTATTAAGGAAAATAAGTTTTAAATAAATTGCTTGTTTATGTGGTTAAAGCTCTTGTCCCTTGAATAAGAACAAAGAACTATCACTTTGCTAGCTCTAGACCTTTCCTAGTTCCCAGTTAATCAACTTACAGTACCATAAAAATTTAATAACAACTTATTCTTCCCATAGTTCTTCAAAATGATGAGAACCTATTTTCGTGATAGGTAGGGATGTGAATGCTTTCTGAAGAACAAAAGCCCATAATCTTTAAATTTAACTAATATATGTGATTTTTGGATTGGCTTTTATGAAAATATTTTGAGCTCATGATGGTAGCTCAGCAATACCTATTATCTGTGCACATGAATGCCATATCTCTCAATCTTTCAACTGACTAATAGTGATGTGTATATGTTATATAAAGTGTATCAGACTTAATCTGACAGTCTCAACTTCAGTGTTGTCAGTGCTGAGTACGTTATGGAGTGTATAGTTTTTAGAGGTGTCATCAGAAAAAAAACCACCCAGGTTCTTCTGATCCAAAAGGATAGACCATTAACCCTTGGGAAGGCTCTCACAGTGTGTTGCCAGCCTCCAAAGTTGTTCTGCCAGGCATTCCCCTGGCATTGATGCCCTACTCTTGTTGCAGGCACTACCTATCCTCTTAGCTCTGTTGCGTGTGACTGAGGGTTTTCCCCTCCCTTCTCACTTGTCCCTCTCCAGTTCCACGTTTTAGCCTCCTGGGAACCATATTTGGCTTCTTTTTGTGTTCCCATCTCCTCCTCTCTTACATCCTGGTGGTATCACCATCCAAACAGCTATCAATCAGCTTCTAGGCTAACATATTTTTGTATATTGCTACATCCCATCTCTGTACCTTTGCCAAGTCACTCCTGCTGTTCCTGCTCCAGTTTCTTTGGTTTCTCTTCTGTCCTCAGCTTCCTCCTCTTCTGTATAATGTCACTACCATATAACTGAAAGAGATTGACTTTCAGTAGTTCCCTAAAACACTATCTGTAATACCCACAGATTAAAGGGGAAAGAAAAAGAGAAAACCCCAGGATGTGGGCAGTCAGGGACTTGGTTCTCTTACTTCAATAATTCACGAGATTTTAGAGTTGTTTTAAGGTAGTGAGGTTAAAAACCTTGGAGGTATGACATAAAATAAAGCATTGCTCTATTAAAAGAAAGATTGTGTCAGGCTAATCTGCTAATCTCCTGAGACACAGATGGTTTCCCAGGGATGGGAAATGCAGCAGATATCGTCTGTCTTGACTTTTGCAAACTGCCACCAGGGAAAGTGTTTGTGAAGATTTGGATTCATAGAAGAATTGAAGAATTGATAGGAAATCGGCTAGAGGGGAAACAGCTTGTGTTGAGAGGGGAAATACAGGACCAGAGGGGACTTCACACACCAATAATTTTTTGATGATGCCGTAAAAATTGAGAATATGCCAGTGGGATTTGTCATTGACATTTTTCTGGAATTTTTTTTTTAGGGGGTTAAACATGATGGCTGTGTAGTGATACAGTGTTTTAATTATAAATGTTTCCATCTTGGTCACTGCCTCTTCTGGGACTTTGCTCTGAGTTGCTTGCTCTGATGCTGTGAGCAGCCTGCCATCGCCTTGTGGCCATTGGGCGGCGCTTGGGTAGGACCGTACGATGAAAACGGGCACACAAAGATTAAGTTGAACACAATTGTGAATCAAAAAGAAAGGGAAAAAATATGCTTCTGCATCATCTTAAACTACCACTGATTTTCCCAGTCTTTTTAGCATAGACAGAATAACTCACAGGAAAGAGCACTCTAAATGAGTAACTTAAGTTAGAAGTGTTTTGGTATGATGACAATACTTCATTATTAGTGCCCAACTGGATTTCTGTTGCCTTTCTATACAATTTAGCAAGACAACTATGTTTCATTTTTCTTCAGACAATGCATTCTCATGAAGGGAATCACCAGACTAAAGCCTGTGCTTAATGCTAACAGTAATAGCAAAACATAGAAACATACGGTCACTTTTCAATACAGAAGGAAATCAGAAGTTCTCCTTGGGTCCAGATTAGGACCAAAATCAATAAGGGTGTTGGGTTTTTTCCAGTGGATATTATCTGCTTGCTCTCTAAAAGCTTTACTTGAGTAGAAATGCTTTGCAGTGTGATGTGAAGCAATTGTGAAAGGTGCAATGCCAGTCCTCATGTGGAAAATACCTGGTGAACCAGCAAAGCCATCTTGTCTTCCTTTACATCTTCTAGACCTGTAGGTAGATAATGTCACAACTTTTCAAGGCTAAGCAAAACAAGTACCAGCAAGCAAAACATACACAGAGGAAAAGGTGAATAAAAAATGGATGGCTGCAATGAGATCCCAAGAGGAAAGGTCATAGTTTCACGGGTGGGTGCATATAGAGAAAAGTCAGTGTAGGGTATAAGAACTGTCAAAGCACCCAGAAGCACCACAGGATTTGTGATAAAGAATCAGTGCAAAAGCTGGAAACAGTGTCTGCTCTCATGCTTTAGGTATGTACCAGCTTTTTAAATCCCACGTCTCTCAGTCTTCTCTAGTGTGCAATTCATATAAAAGTTTAATATTACAATATTCACACATTAATCCTGATTGTCCCTATATACAGTTCTGCCTGGTCTTGGGAAAGTATAAAATCAATTTATATAGCACAGCTGAAAAGCAAAAAATTGTTGGATTACCATACTGTGGTATACAATAAAAATACAGCGTTATCTAGGGAAGTCTGTAGTTGATTAGAACATAAATACCAAACCCCCAACTCATACCCCTGAGTATTTGATTCCTGCATCTTACAGAAAAAAAAGATCTCTGCTGAACAATGTGACATTTCATCACTTTGGATTTGCTATGATGAATAATATTATATGCTATTGGCTAGAAGAAATATTACTATAGTAACTAGCTCATGATTCTTTTTGTTTTTTGTTTTTTTGCTATATTTCCTAAGGGTTGCCTGTCTAGACTAAAATTGTTCAAACTAACGGTAATTAATTTTTTCCAGAGCTCTAAAAATACGGGACAGATAAACAAAAATACTCAGATACTGCTTTTTAAAAACACAGCAGGCCCATAACATTCTTGAAATTATGGGAATATTGGTTTATTTTATTTGGCACTTTTTTATTAGTAGCTTTCTATGTTGTTATTAGTCCGGTTTAGTGACCTAAGGCTGTATTCCCACATCGAAAATATTGCAACTCGAATGAAATCCTTAGACATATAATATATAAAATGTTACATCTGAAGATGAAAACATAAGTGGGGTTGGTTGGTTTAAATCCAAGTACTGAGTTCACTTACTCATTTGAATCAGTAAAAACAAAATCTTGGCATAAGAGATATCTTAATATTTTATATTTTGGATTTGTACATATTTAATTCCTTGTGATGATTCTTATAGGTCACCAGTCAACAATCACATGTTGTCAAATATCATCTTTATTACAGTGCCTTATCAGGGAAATGAATGGGAGGATGTGTTAGGTATGTGCCCATTTATTGAAGCATATATAGAGCTTAGCATGCCTTTACTGCATCCTTGCTTTTGTTGTGGTACAAGATGTAGTTTGATTATTTTTTAAAATTGACTTGTTTCAAAAATTAGTCATCTATGTCAAAGCATGTTTGTCAGGAATTAGAATTCATAGATATTCGGGGTTCGGATGAGAAGTGTGGAACTACCATTTCCAAGAAGAAACATTTTAAAGTAGTTTAAATTACTTTATTTATAATAAGTATGCATAAAGATAAGCTTATCTAAGCCCATTTTATATTTTAAATTCACTTAGAAACATGAAATATTATTGGAGATTGAAGAATTCAATGCTTCTTTTTCACAAAGTAGAAAAAAACCCCTCTAGTTTTGTACATTTTAAATTTCTTAGAGCTTGCAACTTGAATAAAACTAGTCATTAAATTGAACTAGCTGAATAAATTGAGATAAAGAAAATATTCACCTTATATTTGCAGAAAGCTGACCAAACTCTGTCTTCAGGTCTTTAATTATTTCTGCCTTACTCTGGATTTGAACTGACCTCAGTTTAGGCCTCAGAGGTCAAGTTTTATCATTTTCAGTGGCTTTGTTAGAAAACTAAATATCCCATTTAAAATTTTAGGAACTGGGAGGAGGTTGGGGGAGTTATTGTATGTTAAATTGTCTTTTATTTACTCTTAATCATATCCCAGGATATCCATGGTAACTTTCTGTAGCAAGAACACAGAAGAAGGGAGCTCTGTCAGCAGAACCACCGGCAAATTTACTTTCTGCCTTTTGTTCTTCATTTGAGTGATGGGAGGTTCAGAGGATCACAGAGCAGCATATGACATTTCATAAGGGTTCATAAATTATGCAGTCAGACTTGTTGGATTACAAAAGGCTGGAAGTAACAAGTGCTTCTTGCATTATAAATGAAATGGCTTATTTACTATGATGACATAGCTATATTAATTGTGAGAAGTTATGATTAAAGGGATAGGCCTGCACTGTTTAAGATGTTAATTAGAAGAAACTCATTTTCGAGAAGAAACAAATGCATCTTTTTAGTTTGCTTTGGGTTTACTGAAGTGCTTTGATGGTTGCATTCTGAACCATCTTCCTTTTCCAGCCAGTTTTAAGTGGTTTTTCGTCATGCACTAGCCTAATGACAAGGCAATAAAAGAATCCTGTGTCAAGGTTCATGTTCAAAATCAAAAATGGTGATCGCCTTCGTTGGTAGAAAATTCAGCTTGTTTCCCGCTGTATGACACTGGTCAGGCACCAGCTGGGCTATGCTGTCATCCGTGAGTGTTGAACAGTAATTGGAGTAACTAATTGGAGGCACGACCCCTGAAATAAAGATGCTGTTATTACATTTGCAATTATCTATGCAGGGCCCTCGAACCTGCCCTGCTGACACTGCAGCTTGTCCCCAGTTCTCCCTGGTGATATTCCCATGCAGAAGCAGTTCTGGCATGGTTCCTAGACCTGTTTTGTCCTCCATGGGTGTTTTGCCCTGCTTATGGCTCCTTACACTCCTTCCCCTGTGCCCACTCTGGAGGGAGCAGCAATCCTTAGGCTTTCTAGGGAGATGTCAGTTTGTTTTAGCACAAAAATGCCCAGGGACTTGTCACACCTGAGTAGAAATTTTAAGGTTGAGCTGACCGTCACTTTTAGGAGCAACTCTGAGTGACTGCCCCTTTCCAAGTGCTCACTGAGAAGAGGAGAAAGGGAGGTGGTGAGCATGGTGGTGGGCAAGATTTGGGAGCATAGAGGTCTTAATAGGAGCGTGCAATGGCACTGATTTTCTTTTTTTCTGCTATGACACTCGGGTTATATGGAGGATAATGAAGCTTAATGGTGTTCTTGATTTATCAGCAACTCTAGATCAGTGTCCTAAGCGCAGTACCCACCCCCAAAGGTCTCTTTTGTTTTTTTGCTCTTTGTTCTGTTTCTTCTACAACATAATTTGAACTTCTCTGTTTCTTCCGGTGGCTTGTTAGGCTCTCCTGGATAAGGCTCAGCCAAGTGAGGAGGGAGTGCTATCTTCAAGGATAGCAAAGGGAGTTGTGATTCACATCTTAAACAGGGCAGGGTTTTACAAAGCTGCTGAAGTCTCAGGGAAGCTAGAGAATTAGTGACCCTTAAGGGATTAAAGAGAGTTTACATTTTAGCAGGCATTTCATTAATGAAATCATAGGTTTATAAATTCATTTAACTTCCAAGGCTAGATGCTAATTGAAGCACATCCTCCCTTTTCTTGTTACTGGGGTACATGGATAGTTCAATTAACGTCATCAACAGTGAGGAAGCATAAACAGCCAGAGGCACAAACCACTGTGCCTGCATGGCTTTCACAGAAACGGGGCAGAAACTCATAAGGGATGAAAATGACTTTGTACAAGACAAGCAAACCCTTGGCATGTTTGCACTTGTGGCCCTTCTGTTTTAGTCCCAGAATGGCTTTTTACTGAGAGCTGGCCCAAGATAACCTGCTCCTGCAGTGTTTACGGACTCCTTATAAAATGTGCGTGCAGGCAGTCTGGTCCTGCCACAGGCTGCAAAGCCTTTCCCTTCCCCTACCCTGGACTGAGGTAGCAAGGACTTGCTGATTTAGTGAACCCAAGTGCAGGTGTTGCTGTACAAGAAGCTCGTTCTCCTTCCTACTGAAGACGAATACTGAAAATACTCTATATCTTTAATATTATTACACATTATGTGTCACTTCTCATTCACTGTGTGTATGTAACAAACTGTAATGAGAGTGATGCCTCTGTTCAAGAATGAGTGCAGCCAGTTCTGAGCTCACATCCATTATCAGTATGTCAGTGAAATGTTATATAGCAGCCTTAGAGGCAAAGAAGTCCATCAAATCTAGATTAGAAATGACCTCACCATCACCACGAATTTACAAGGAGTTGTAAGACATGAAGGTGAGGGAAGAGGGAAACAAGGAAAACCAAAAGTGAAACTGAGAAAAAGAAGCACAGAAATACAGATTTATGGAATGAACTGAGGGATTCTTCCTCCTGCCTATTTAGGCATGTCTGAAGTTCAGTTGTGGCAATCATGATTTCTTGCCATCAGAAATATGTAATTTTCCCCTGACTTCCAACTTTTCAAGCTTTTCATTGGGGATGAGATGAATCATTATGTGTTTAAGAATGTACAATGCTGAATTCTAGAAATAGTCTGATCAAATTATTTACAAAGGCTCATTTTACACCCCAAGGAGGGCATTGCTTATTTTTCAATCTTCTGATTAATTTGACATCATTTATCTAACTGACAATACCAAGAAATTTAGGTAAATTTATAATCTGCTTGTGTTTCATCTAGGTTAAGAGCATTGTTATTTTCTGATGAGCTCTGGTTGGTCCAACAGTAAAAATATGGTAAATACTACAACCCAAATATATTCTGTATCAACTGCATGCTTTACTGGTGATGATAACCTGATGTACTCGATAACCTTACCAGAAGGCATTATTCTTCACTGTATTTTACACAATGTCCATTAAAGGTCCCAAAACTTGGACTAAATATTAAATGATTTTGATTAGTGAAATAGTCAGTTCCAGCAGTAATTGTGTAGTCTTTACTTTAGGGATTTAAAGCCCTACAACAGCATACCATAAAGTTGTTGATATTGATGTAGTGTTGATTATGATGGCTGCTGACCATAGTAAATTTTTACTATATAGGTAACATGAAAATTTACTGCTTTATTTGACAAGTGTGTTGTATAGTTTTTACTAGTAGGTGGTGATGATTCCCTGTTCTCTCTCTGCAACCATGAGAAAAAGTCCAGTAGTCTTCTTTTCCCCAAAGATTCATAGAGGGGTTTATAAAGAAACAGAATCCATTGTAGTTCCAAGTTATTTTTTATCTTATTTGATATACTTTTTCCTGAAGGGCAACACTTTTCTATTATAGCCAAAAGATTGGTTTTTGCTTTTATGTAACTTTTATGGTTTCTTCCAAAGACTTATCTTGTGGCTCTGGCTGAAAAATTTTTTGGCTGTTTTCATCAGGTTCTAAAGGGATCAAAGCATAAAATGTCTATAGAATCTCATCTGTAATGTGGGATTACTCTTGTCATTAGAAAAATACTATATCACAACTTTGAGTAGCTGCTCTTAAATGCATAGCTCTGAAAAAGGAGAGAAACCAAAGATCATGAGAAAAAAAATACAATCCACCAAACCGTATCTCATTGAAGACATATATTTACTAATTTTTGATAGGGTGGAGTTGAACTATATGAGATTATATGGAAAGGATTATTATGTAAAGGTTTCACTAAAAAGAACTGAAATTCTCAGAGATGTTTGAACAATATTGTTCTTGAGTATTGTACCAGAAATTTCATACTTAAATTGGACAAGACTGTTGAACTTAGCTGTCAGCTAAGTAGCCGTTGCAACATTCAGCACACCTCTTGTGCGACAGAGGAGCAATCCTGGTGAAAATCAGAGCAGTTCCTGGCTTCTCTAGGTGGTAGTAGTTGCTCCTTCAGAACCCCTAGAGTGCTCTTGGTGCATGGGGAGATCCTCAGCACGGTGGCCAGTCTCACTGCACCTCCCACACACATCCTTGCCTCCTTCTCAGCCAAAACACAGTCTGAGGTGGCACAGCACTGAGTTCACTACTTTATGCCTGGATCATATGCACCTTCATAAAGAAGCTTCCCATACAAGTATCTCCCACTGACTAAGATTTGGGCCAAGTCTACTGTTGGTGTCTGTGGAGAAAAGATGGGGTTAGAGTTTTGTTTGCCATCTTACCATGAGAAGTTAGTGTATTGCATGTGTAATCTGCCTAACTGGCTATTCCCTGAGGCTTTTTCTTTCTTCCTTGCTTCAGGAACAAACCAAGGAAGCAGTGATCCTGTGCCGATTCCTTGTGTCATCTCTTATTCAGTAGCTGAATAACAACTGGCTACTGACTTTGTAGAAACTAGAGGGTACATAATTCAATTTCCCCCATTCGTGTTCCAGTTTCTACTTGGGAATTCCCCTTGGGGTTAGATTTGTCTGCTCACAAACTGCACTCAAGAACCTAAGAGACCAACTTAATGCAAAAGGATCCCTAGGAGGAATGAAAATCTTTGCTTGTGAAAGGTCATCAGAAAAGTGGCAATAGGGTCGTAAAATTAGCCTGCACCAGGGAAGAAAACATTCTTGCTTTCTATGTTGGGTTTTGTACTGACAGTTACAAAATCTCTAACTTTGCATGTTTGACTTAATGAAAACTGAGAAACAAGCTTGGCTCATTTATTTTACCAGGCAAATTGTGTGTGACCTCAGCTCATTTCTTTTTTCTGTTGTTGTGGAGGCAAAGTAGTAGGCAGTTGTGTACTTTTCCCTGATGCAGCTAGTAAGAAAGAACACGTATTTCAAGGTGTGTTATAATATTCCGTGCCTGACTGCAAATTCTGAGATTACTGAAGTAACAAAATTGATCTAAATGTCATGTTATCCCTTGGTTTAATGGAAAATAATTAAGATCATCGCTGACATTATTAAAGGATGTGGGTTTGCTGTCTGAAGCATAAGAAGCTTCTTTTTAATCTCCAGTAAAAATGGACAGCCCTTCTCTGTTAATATTTCCTGCAGTGTGTAATCCCATGAATGTAATGACTGTACTTCTCCTTGCTCATCATGTTAGCAAATGGTAGAGAGTCTCAGGCAATTTGCACTTGAGGACTTGAGCTGTGAAGCTCAGAGATGTGTTTGACTTGGTTACTGCACTGACCCTTCAGTTCTCATGATAAACTTTACTGGATGGAGGAGTAAAACCGCATAAGAGCAGATGCTCTGCTGCTCTTGTGCTGCTTCAGCAGAGAAGGAATGCTAGTAAAATCTCTTTAAGTGAAGAGCCATGGGCACTGGAGCACTGCAGAGGGTCAGAGGCTGGCTGTAGGTGATGACTCTCTCCAGCATACATGGCACGTAGGCATTCCTGGCCATCAGGTCACCTCCTGGAAATTGTAGTGTGGTTGGGGAGTTCAGCATAGAACCTGGGCACACATAAAATCAGCGATGTGTGGAGTCAGAAAGATGCAATCTGCTCTGGTGACCCCACAGTGTTCCCTGCCTCTGCGACCAGGAGCAGGTAATTGGACGTACAACGCAGTGGATTGGTGTGGGCCTCTTGTATTCTCCTCTAGCAGCTGTCAGCCAGGGCACTGAATGGAGACATTTTCTGTTCAAATGCAAGAGCCCTTTATCACCTTCAGTGCTCTCCATTTGGCTGCTACGGTGTCACAAGGAGCCCTTCGATGGAGGGAGTGATTTAGCCTTGGGAAACAGAGATTTATTTTAAAAAGTCCTTTACTGTAATATCTTCCTTCTCTCTGACTGTACCATGGAGGCACTCATCCTTATCATGCAGGAAGTAGCTGAGGCTCTCTGATACTATTCTTTTAAAATCAAAACATTAAAGCTACAGTGCAATGATTTTCACATTTTCCAGGCATCCCTCCTACTGGCATTAATTGCCCCCCTGCTGTTCCTGTTCCAAAGCTATTTGCTTTTTCAGTATGCAGCGCTTGTTCAGTGCTGCACTAAACCTTTGTTGCTTTGCAGTAAAAAAAGCTTCCATTTATGCAAATGGCATTGAAATGAGTTTGATAAAGTGATAAACAGTCACATTTAATGATTGCAACTGTTGGGGTTTAGTTCGTTATTTTACAGTTAATTTTGGGAAAGTAAAGGGCTTTACAAAATCCCTTCTGGTGTCAATGCAGTGATACAGCAGTTCCATGACTGTGTTTTAAAAGTGTAGTAGGGCCACCAAGCTGATGTGATGGGGGAGTCAGATACACCCTGTGGTAGATCTCCCTTCAATCTTCAAATCTCCTTGTACTTACCAGTTCATTTTGTATTTGAGTTACTGTATCTTTGGATGGCAGTTAGGTTTCATGCCCCTTTCTTTATTTCCTCTTCCTCTCTGCTTCTGACACATTATTATTCTTTCCACTGACTGTACCAGACCTCCAAAATCCCATAGTCCCCAAAAGTAATTACAGATACATTACTGAGCAATCCCACTGGGAGGTTGGGTCAAGTGCTTTATTTTTATCCAGGTCAGCTACCGAGGCGTGTTGACTTTGCTTCCTCAGTAGCTGCATGAAAAGACAGGAGTATTTCTGTCACCTGAGCATTTCATCTGTAGCTGGAGGTTAGTCCTCTCCTGGATCTGGAGTACCCAGTACCCAAGCAGGGTTACTAGTGGTCAGTAGTGGAAGATACAAGGTCCCCATGACAGATGGATAACACTAGGAAAAGCGCAGCTATGGCTGCATGAGGAGTAAATGAACACAGTTTGATTGTGTGTTTATCTGACATAGGGTTTGATGACCTACAAGCTTGTGCTGATCCTGGAGCTCCTGAACATGGATACAAGACACCCAGTGCAGGTGTTTTCTTTGAAAGTGTGGTGGTCCGGTTTCATTGCCAAGAAGGATACAGGCTTAACGGTACTTCCAAAAAACTTTGTGTGAGACACTTTAATGGCTCCCTGAGCTGGAAACCAAGTGATAAACCTGTGTGCCTACAAGAAGGTAAGTCAGTTTTCTTCAAGCAGATCTCACATGTCCATATACCATGTCTCTGTATCTCTGGACAAAACAGAAAAGGCTGGAGTCCATTTCACTGTGTCTTGTTGGATACATACTTTAGTTTCTCATCCATAATCCTCATTTGTTAGTTAAATTTGTGAGACGAGAGACTGTGTGTGTGCATGCACACGTGTTGAAAGGGACATAAATGTGAAAAAAAAAGATAATACGTGTCTCCTTTTAACAACTTACAAATTAATGCAGAGAAAAAAAACCAACCTCCACTGTAAGTAAACTGTTTATAACTATTTATTAAAGCTACCCACTTAACATTTCCTTCTTCAGTGTTTTACTAGAAAAATAAAATCCGGTTCCAATGCTACTGCTCCTGCTAATCAGGAATTTTAAACAATTGTGTTTTATAATGTGTGCATGAGTCAAGTAGAAAAATCAAATATGCATAGACAGCAGAAGTTTAAAGTCAGAGTAGAAGTTTACTCTGAGATAATTCAGACAATTATGGCATAAACCAATTGATTTTTATTGTATTCTATATTTGAAATTGCATTTGGTTTTAAATAATCAGGGCATTAAATTACTTTCTTCTTCTAAGACTTTGATAGAAGCAGGATTAATTTGAATTTCATAAGTGTAAATTTTGGCCAAGGTACAGGCAAGCAGCACAAATTATTTATTTCACCAAGTATATTGAAGATATAGCTTGTCCTTGTTGTTGATTTATTTTTGGTCAACAGAGCTATTAAAATCGACAGACACGAAAAGTGTTAGTTAAATCAAGTGTGTACATTTTAGTGTTGTGACTTCTCCACCAAAGTCATTAAGCATTGCCTCATTGTCTTCAAGGTTGAGCAAGATAAATTCTATTTCACCATTTAAAATCAGATAAATTTATGGACTTCATTCAAAAGTATTCAAAGACTTAAGTGGCTCATAAACACACTTACTGCACAGGATCATGCATCACTCAGCGTGTATAAAAACTGCAAGTACTTATTTATGGTAGTGGGTGAGTGAGTATGAGAAGCCTGTACCAGGACAGGGGTGTGCAAAGGGATGTGCCCCAGTAGGATCAAGCAAGGCTGGGAGGAGCACACTCAGGAGGTGCATGCGAAGGGAACAACCCGGAACAATGGCCTGTGTGCAAGTGGTGCATGAGATACTGCAGAGAGTAGCCAGAGGCAGTTGGTAACTAGTCCATGGGCTTTCAGGTAGCTGCCTGTTGGCAGGAGAGGTCTTGGTAAAATATGGTCATGTGTGAGGCCACAGGCTACAGGCCTGTGAGGGGCACAGTTGTGGGCTGTGCCGTGGTTCGCACTGAGAAGGCAGCTGATATCTGGAACATAAAGGCAAAGGGTGGCCAATAACACCTCATCATGTGGCCTCATGGGTCAGCTACAAAGAAACAACCTGATGCCTTTAAAATAACATATGTATGAAAATCATGCCCTCTCGTGTACAGACATTTTTCATAAATTACCTTGTCTTTCATCTCATGGTTATTTGAGAACAAATACATGTAGAGTGGCAGCAGCGTCTGTCTAAACTGGCTATTCAAACTACCAGAAAAAGCTTTAATGCTTGGAAAATCTGTTTTCTTAACCACTTCAGGTAGCTTCTAGGAGTTTTGATGTGCATCTTTGAAATGTTACCTGTATCATCCACTGCAGTTGTTAAAATAAAAATTAATGTGTTTTATTAAATATTCAATATTCAGTGGAAATCTGTGGAGCAAGTTTCTGATCACAATGCCATCAAAAGCAAAACTGTCACCAATGTCAGTGAGTTCAACACTTGAGCCAGGTGTTTTCAAAAAAGAAAGAAATTGGAAGATGAGAATGTGATGGATGATGTGACAGCAGTTGCTTAAGCGGCAATAATTACTTTCCAGCACAGAACACTTAAAAAGAATTGCTAACCAATGCTCTGATCAAGCAAAGTACTTAAGCTTAACTGTAATTATGGGATTAGTCTTGTTAAAATTCTGTGCTCAAAATTAGGCCTACGCAAAAATGCTTTCTATTATTTGGGCCAAAGAGTAGGACCGTGATTTAGGATTTAGTGAAGCAAGTGCTTAAGTACTTTCCTGATTAACATTGTAATAATACTCAGGTATTATTAAAACAATCCTAGGCTTTGGCAGTAGATA
This sequence comes from Manacus vitellinus, assembly GCF_001715985.3. Classification (NCBI taxonomy): domain Eukaryota; kingdom Metazoa; phylum Chordata; class Aves; order Passeriformes; family Pipridae; genus Manacus; species Manacus vitellinus. The sequence goes on from NW_021940864.1 coordinate 5,349,334, forward strand.
AAAAGAAATTAGATTGCAGAATTAGTTCTTCTATCCGGTGCACAGTAGAACCATTGATTCAGAAGAAATATTAACAAAGGCTCAGTGGCAGTCCATGAGACCCAAGCATTTGCTTAAGTGATTTTTAGAGTGATCCTTTTGCATACTGGGAGCAGAATCGTGAAAGAGGGCCATGGTAGAGAGGTGGACAGTGTAGGAACATGGCACATCTGGAGAACAGTTAAGAAAGAATAATAACAGAGTTTGTAATTCTCAGCTGTCTAATGACATACATAAAAGTCTACATTGCAGAAATTCTGTAATGATATATGGAAAGAAATTTGAAATTTCTGGCAACTCCTGGAGAAGGAAGAAGCTAATGTTGTACCATTCATCATTACCTATCACAAGGCGAAATAAACTTTATGCTGCGTTTACCCATTGACAGCGGGGGCTGACTGCTCTGTGTGCTGTGCTGTGCTCTACACGCCTCTCATCCTGGGATATATAAGTGTCAGATATTGCCAGCTGAGCTTGCACGCTAAAAACACTCAATACTTTGGAGTTCATTTATTCTCAGGAGTTTAGATTCAACTAAGGATGATTTTATGTCTGTATGTTACGTATGTTTAATTGTCGTTATGTGTTTACCAGAACAATCTCTAATCACAAATGGATGCTATTTGCCAAAGGAAGTAAAGCAACCTGTTCCTGAGAATGTAATTGATTTTAGAACTAATACGTTTGCCTGGAGCTCTTCACCCAATCAATTTGATTTTATAGGTCTGTCATTTCTCGTTAAGATGCAGGAGATTTTAAGTGTCAGTACGAGAATGAAGTTGCACGAATAGATGCCCAATAAATGCCCTGTCAAAAATCTGTGTGCTTTGAGTTACGTTCTCTTGTTGATCTACAACATGTTGTGATTGTAACTTCCATCAATTCTAATATGGTTATGCACATAAATACCAAACCTCTAAGGTGGGAATTTTGTATTTACTGTTTAAGAGCAGTATGTCATGTTGTTCACACTTTAATCTCATCTTCTCCCACTGTGATAATGTGGCTGCTGAGACTGTTGCCCTACTTGGAACAAATGTTAGCTCTTTCCTATGAGATTGAATCTAAATTTATAGTCTACATGGAGATGACAACCAAGCAAAGAGCTGTGCCCTTCTCTCCCTGTGCTTCTTCAGGCAGATACCTTTGAGATGTCCTCAGTGCCTCCTTCTCCCACTGACAGGGGAGATAAACCTGCGGTGAAAGTAGTGGACTAGTACATAGTTTGGCTACACCTTTCCTGTAGGACATTCATCCCTCATTTTTCTTTGCCTTTGTCCCTGGACCTGTGAGATGACTGAAATATTTTTATTTCCCCATCTCTTATCTGTCTTACCAGCTGTTTGCTGGTTCTTAAACCTGGTTATGAGCACTCTATGTTTGTAACCAGGCTGCAGAACAATAGCCACAGGTCTTAGGTAAAGTCTCTCTGCACTATTGTAATACAAGCAAAGACAGTAAAGGGAAAATGTTATTTAATATGCACTAAACTACTGTGTTTGCCATTCACAGAACTATCCTAATAAAACAGTACTATGGATTTAACACTAGTAAAAAAGCAAGAGACAATATTGATCTTAAATGTTTACTTTTAAGAGCAAAGGGTCCAGATGAGCTGTCCGTGCATTAAACCCATTCTTCATGATGTTGCTTTTATCTCTCCTCTCTATTTCTCTCTGTTCCAGCCTGTCAGTGATGTCACTAGATGTAGTCAAGGCTGATTTAGAGACCACTCCACAGTGAGATCCATAGGAGCAGTGGACCTCTGTGTTTGAATTGACATAAAGACTAGTAAACAAAACAGTACCAGAGCACAGACCAGGACACTGTTTTTCGATTGTGCACACTCTTACAGTGTTAGAAAAGTCCCTGATGTGGTTTTGGCCAACATCCAGTAGTACTCCCCTAGCAAATCCTTCAAGCACCTTCTGGATTAGTATGGAGCAGGGACAATTTTTGGATGGTAAGGGCTCACGTACAATAGACACAAGCCATCCCAAACCAACTGGTACCTGTGGATGATGTGGCTATTTCCATGGTGTCTAGGTCATCCCTTCCTTCTGAGTAGCTGTTGTGGCCCAAGTGCTCCTGGGAGGAGGTAGGGTGGTCCTCCTTCCCCACGGGCAGTTCTGAGAGATGATGCATGGTTTGCACATGAACGAACACACTATAACTGTAGTGATTAACAAATTTTACTCTTCAGACCAATATTCCTGTAATGGGGGACACACTTAGTTTGCTACAGGTTAGAGCTCCTATCGTACAAAAGCTGCATCTTCCTGAAAGTAAGGTCAAGATGAGCCCTTGCACCTGGCAGGGTGTTGAGCCTGCTGGCTGTACCCCAGCTCTTTCTGCCCCTGCAAGATAAGAAATGGGTTCTTTTGGCTGACCCATTTTAGTACGCACATGGTAGATATAAGCAGATCATGTAAAACTGCCAGAAAAGAGTGTAAGTCATAGCCTTTGCTGTTCAATGCTGGCTAAAGACCATGTATTTCCTTAAATGGTTTAGCAGCTTCCACGGATTTGCTGAAAAGTACTTAGAATAAAGTAGTTTATTTTCTAGGACAGGACATTTTAAAATTCAGTCACTTACTTTCAGCTTTTCCAAGCAGAATTGGTGCCAGCTAATCCAGTTGTTTGTGGAGAGGTAGCTACTGCAATTTATGCCTGACTAAGTGCTAAACAATATGAATTCAGCCAGTGGGAAAACATTTGCTTGCAAGGCATCAGGAATAAGAGCTGTAATACTGTGGTCCAATGGTCTGGCATTTAGCTGGGGCTTGTAATAAGCCTGTTATCAAAGCCAGACAGGATTTTGCAGGCAAAGGACAGTGCAGTGAGCAACTTATCGCTGTTCTTTGCCGACATCTAGACGATTGAAACGATTCGATCTGTACCTGTTACTTGGAATAATGGGGATGAAGTTGCTACGATAGATCATAGTTGTGGAATCAGTTTCCCCCACTTTGAAAGTGAAATCTTGTATTTTACTGCACCATGTGTACACATACCTCCTTTATTTGTATAGCAACAGAAAGCTGTTATGTCAAGAGAGTGAGCTGTTCATTGATGTTATCTTCTGGCATCTATCTCCGACCTCCTCCTGTATGGCTGCCAAGCAGGTTCTCCATCTATCTCATCTCATCCTCAAGGGTGCCCAGGACAGCCTCTTCATGGCAGTATTTAAGGCTTAGTGTAAGGCATTTCCTGTGGGGCATCCTCTGCTGTCTCATCTGCTGATTAACTTGCTAGAGAGAGTGAGAGAAAAGTGTTTGGCCTTTGAAAGTGATGTCTGCACCCTTGTCAGTGTATTTTATAGCCTCCTGTTAGGGTACACGTCCTCCCAGACTTGGGCCTTTATAAATGAATAAATTCTAGGAAAACTTCTTGCTGCAGTTTCTCAGCTTGCCTGGCAGGCTGCCAGCCCTTCCCATTACCAGCAGCAGGAGGCACCTGCAGCAGCAGCCAAGAAGCTGAAAGTAAAAAGAGAAATGAAAGAATTTTTAACTAATAATATGTCCAGGCCCAATACTGAAAGTTAGCTAAGTACAATGTATTTTAGAAAACATCCCTGTGATGGGAGGACACAAAGGACAGTGTTTCCCAGTTTTAACTGGGAAAGTGATACTCTCCCACTTCATGTTAGTAAAATTTAGTGATGGAGTCTCAGAGTAATAGATCACCTGAGTTTGCCTAACTAAATATATACATTATGAAATACATTTGCTCTTCGTAGTTTGTGTGTGCTATGCTAAATGACAGTTTATCTTGTTTCTACTTGTGCTTCTACAGAAACAAACAAGCTGTCACTATAGCTTTACTTTGTGCATACTCACAATTAATTGCTAAATAAAAATTTAGATTTGCCTATTCCTCTTTAACAAGAATTACCCATGAAAGTGGCAGAAAGTTTCTCTTTTATGCAGATCTCAAGGGACTTCTGAAACTGTTTTTTCCCCTAATAAATATTGCATTCCTAAATTAAGATAATTGTCTCTCATGGTAGAAGTGTTGGGGGAAAACAACTTAACACAGGCTTACAATATATTTACTGTCTTCCTTTTATTTTAAATACTTCTCGAGTTTTGATGCCTGGAAACTTTTATCACTATCTCTGTCATGGATTGACTGCTGGCAGACAAACAGAAATTCTCTCACAATATTTAGTCTTTTCGTCTCTTCTGTTTAATCTCACTTTGCATTTTTAATGAGGATGAACTTTGAGTCCCCTGGTCTATTCCCTCATACCCTCTTGGCTTGTTTCTTAATTATTCAGTATTAGCAGAGGGATTTTTCCCCTACCTCACCCTTCCACTTTCCAAATCTTTCAGTGTCCTGGGTTTTATTCTGTATTTGGTGTCTTTAGCACTGGTATATACAGAGAGATATATGACTGTCTGATACATGTACCACAGACAGGAAATAGAGCCTGTGCCTGTATATCACTACAGGTTTGTAGTCCCTTGTTGAGAGTCTTCTACAGGCACTTGAGATCCTGCTCAGGACCTTAAAAATCGTGTCCTCTGAAGGCATATGAATGCAAGTACATAAAACTATCTGATTTAAAACATAATCCATGAGATTAATGTGAGGACATTCTCATAACGAACTCTGTGGAATGGAGCTGGATAAACCCTTGTAAATGTACCTGATTTTCATCTGTGTCTCTGCTAAAACAGCAGTCTTTCTGTGTTCCTTGTGCCATATCTGTATTTTATATTTTCTTTCATCCTGTCCTCAGTGCTGTCAAAGAGTCTGCCTTCACATGGGACCTTGGGATAGTCAGACACTGTGCTGAAATTTGCACTCATGATGAATGGAGGGCCAAAACTAACAACAGTCTTCCAAAAAGCACCTAATTTTGTTTGTTTAAAAAAGACTGGGGAAATGATCCATTATTATAGCACCTTGGCTTCTTCTGCAGTGCTATAGACTTTGTAAATTGTGGTTGACTAGGGAAAGGGCATTTTTACTGAAGTGCATGTGTTTTCGAAACAGTTTAAGCAGAGCAATTAAGTTAAATGCTAATTTTTGTTTAAGAGCTTGATTACTGAATAGTTAGCCATGTTTTTTTAATTAAGTTACTATTTCTTTTTTTTATGAAGTCACAGATTGCCTTGTTCCTCATGTTGAAGATGCAGAGATTCATAACAAGACATACAGGACTGGCGATAAGTTAATAATCAGCTGTCATGAAGGATTCCAGATCCGTTACCCTGACTTAGACAACATGGTTTCCATATGTCAAGACGATGGAACATGGGATAACCTACCTTTATGTCAAGGTTTAGTACTCCAGCACGTCCTGTTTTATAGCTCATGCATCTTGTGATAGTTTGCCAATATTTTTTTCCTACGGTTGTAAGAATGTCAGTGATCTGATAAGCTCCACAGTGCAGTATTTGAATAATGCTGCTGCTAAGATTTTTTTTGATTTCTCTTCCCTGTTGCTCACTGCAGGAAAGAAGATGCTGCTTTCTGAACATACCCATACTTAAAATACTACTTTAAATATTGCTTTTTGCTTGTGAGTCTAAAATCTGACACAGATACATTGCATTAAAAAGAAAAAAAAAATTAGGGTAATTAGTCAGAAGTTCAGCAAAAGATCTAATGGGCAACTGACATTTTTTCACTAATTAATTTGTGGAAAGATTTAAGCTTCTAACTGCAATTTGTCTTTCTTTGCCTTGTGCAGAGGGCAGGGGTAGAGGAGAGAGGCTGGAACCTGTTCTTCTGTCAGAGTTTTCAGCAGAGTTGTTGATTAGGTTCACAGTCCATTAAACCTGCAGGTATTGACTGAAAATTCAGGGTATGCACAGGAATGATTTTGGCCAGAAAAGCCATTAGCTATAGGACTAGTAGTATCAGCAGCATGGGATCCCAGCCCAGCTTAGACTGTGAGAAATGACTGGGGGTAAGCCAGCTTTAGTGAATGGAAATTCAATAACCCTAGACTCCTTTTACCTTCACATTTCTAATACACACGTGTTAGCACCACTGACTTGGTTTTAACCAGTTCACATCTTGATAACAAGCTTGGCCCACTGAACAGCATCGAGAGATTTTAACTGTCTCTGCTGAGCAGAAAACTGGGTTAATCCTAACTCTCCTCAAACCCATATGTCAGCTCCTAAAGCTAACAGTTCTCTGTAGGCACTTAATTACACTGTCCCATCAATTTGCAGAGCGAGAGCAGGCAGTCAGGGGAACTGGGACACTTCTCAGGAGTGACAGCACATCAGACTGTCCCCCAAGGTCCTGTCTTAGACTATGGCAGAAATTTAGGCATATTACCAGAATAGCTCAGTGTTTCAGATGCACACATTGAATAGTGCTGACATCAAAGGAGAATTTTCATGAAACTGTAGAAAAGTGGACACTGGTTTTGGGGTATCTTGTCAGCAGTGGAATCATGTGTGGCAGTATGAAGTGTACAGCCCATGTTTGAGAGTGGGTGCACCTCGCATCTAATTAAAGTAGATTAAGACTCTTAGGGGTAGATGGGATGAATACTCAAAAGATTAATTTGCAGGTACTGTATTTGCCAAAGGTCCATGTGGACAGTTTGGGACAGACAGTATTAATTGTGTAAGCAGAAGATCCCCAAGTACCCCTTGGCTTGTTACTTTCTTCTTGTATTTATACCTTGAAACCCAATCAACTGCTCCTACTCAATATGATATTAACTGCTTTTCAGAATAAAAGCACTGCTAATAAAAGTTGAGAAATCAATTGCACAAGACCCAAGTGCTGTGATTACCAGACAGGCAGAGAATAGGTAGTTCAAGTATCTGAAATATTTTGCCAAATTCTTGCTGCAAAATTGTCCCCAGAATTTTTTTTTTGCTACGTCAAGCACTAATAAGATCAAAGCCACTTGTCTACTTGCACTAGGTAGCCTGTCAATTACATTTCTATGGCCCTTTGATTACAACAGGCAGGGGAGTCTTATGACACTAAGATGCCTTTTTTTTCTGCCTGAGCAGTGATAAAGGATTACAGACCGTATAAGAATCCAACCTCTATTTTTGCAATGAGATAATAAAATTAATTACTGATCTGGAATGATGTGAATTACTTGGCAAAAAAGAAGCCAAAATCAAGTTTTCAAGCAGCTTGAGTTGTTTGGAGACCTAGGAATTTTCACAAATGCTTGGCTGTCATACAAATTCAAGTAAATCTCTGCCCTGCATTACAAGGAACATAATGAGCATTAAAATTCTGAGCCAGCAGGACAAAATTTTCCCTGATACAGTTCAGAGGAGAATAAGCTTGGTCTTGCTCAGGCAGTCTGTGCTCTTTCTGTCCCAGTGGAGGCTCCTTATGTCATCCTGCTCAGTGGACTGCTCAGATTGCAGGAATTAGTGTGTTATGTGTGGGGCATACCTGATCAGGGTATGAGCAGCAGCCCGTAGATAGGACACTTGAAGCTTTATTTGAGTAGTGACATAACCAACCAGTAAAAAAGCAATCAAAACCTTTGCTCTGGTAGTACAGCATGCTGCAAAAAGCTTTCAAGCTTTTTGCCTTGTTTTCTTTTGGTTTCTTCTCTCTCCCTCAAACTGCTTGAAATGCTGTTAAGACTTTCTCAGTTCTCAGACTGATTTTATTTCCCCCCTCAGGCTTAAAATTAAGGGTGTCCTATGAACATCCTTCACAAATTCCTAGTAGTGGCAAGAGACCTATTTATGGGTTGCTGTAATGCAGCTTCCATTAGTCACGTAACTTTAAAATACTATTTTTCATTCCCTGATTACTAGTCATCTTTTCTCCACATTACTGCAAATTAAAAAATCAACAGTATTAAGTATTACCCAGAGGGTCATTTCTAAGGCCACTAGAAAGACGTGCCATCTATTAAATTCACTGCTCTCTCTTGCCCCAAATATGGCTGGTGATCATTTAACCATCACTGCTCAGTACCATCCATGATACAAATCCCTCAGAAGTAATGCCAGAAGTAGAACTAGAATGTAGTCTCTGATTCTGACTACGTTTACCATTTCTGGTGATAACAGGTACCTTAATTTTTTGATAACCTTATCTGAGACCTTGTTCAGTGTTTATCATGGGACTGCTCCTAGGAAGTCATATTCCTTTAGACTTTCTCAAACTGGAATTTCAAAATCATTAATTCTGCTTGCAAATCTTTTACAGTCATGTGCACTTTGTCACAGGAGCAGTTTTAATATTTAAAATAGTTTACATGTCTGTCACTCTTAAGAGGAGGAATAAAACTCATGGTTTATATAAATGACAATCTTTCTTTATTAAAGATCCTACCTCAGAAAGAAATTGCCATCTGCAAAACTGGTGAATGTTTGTTAAACAAAATACTGTCAGCTTCAGTAAACCTTTCCTGGATTTTCCTGGAAGTGAATCCCACGCTGGCAGAGTGTGTGGGCTAAACAATAAAAGGGTTTGAAACAGGATAATGAGGCATATATATCTGAGGGAGATCATGCAGACATGCCATTCAGAGTGGAGAAGATGAAAAATATCACACTCCTTGATTTAGAAATTGTAACTGAGATGTGTGAAGATGACTGAGATAAGCACTTCATAATAAAAGAAACCTCCCTCTTCTTAATTTGCAGGTTGCCTGAGGCCATTGGTTCTTCCTCATAGTTACATTAACATATCTGAGTTCGAGGCCTCCTTCCCTGTAGGAACAGTGGTGTATTACCAGTGCTTTCCTGGATATAAACTAGAAGGGACAGAGATCCTTGAGTGCATGTATAACCTTATCTGGTCAGATAGCCCACCTAGGTGCCTTGATGTGGAAGGTAAATGTCTTCTTGTTTGTTTATGTTTCAATTTTGCAAAACCTGCATGCTCTATATGATTTTAACTCAGGGCTCTAACCACAGTTCCACGATATGTGATGTTCCCACTGGCTGTGCAGAGCCTATCTGGTTTTCGTTGCACGCAACCTTTCCTGTGGTTCATGGCACCATCAGCTCTCAGTGTTCCCTAAGAAATGCTTGTTCTCTCAGAGTCCGAAGTGCAAGAGAGAAAGCTCCTAATGATGATTGCTTTGCCCTTAAAATGTAAATTCTTTGCTGCCTTTCTAATCAAAGTACTGAAGAAGTTAGGGAATTCACATTCATTGCTGTGCAGATGGTCAGAGTTCCTGTACATATGGATATATTTCCATGATAAACTGAAAAATACTCCATAGAAACTCTTAGTTTGGGCTGTGCCAACTGCAAACATTATTCAGTGCTACACGATGCTGCACACTTCAACATTTGTTGTCTCTCATAGTAGTTAACGTTAAAGAAGGATTGGCAATTAAAATGACTGAGCTAATTTATTGATTAGGAACATAAAAACCATTCAGTGTGAAACAGAGGTAAATTGTACCAAGCCAAATGGAATAATCTGTGACTAAACCTGCAGCGCTGGAATGGAGGATATTGTAGTGCTTTTATATTTGCATCCCATACATTTAGAACAGAGATACCGAATCGATTGCTCTGTACATTGTCAAAACTGCGTGAACTCCCCTCCTCCATCTTCATACCACGTCTTGAATGAAACATCCTAGGGAGTCATCAGAATCCAAATACATCCTTTGCATTTCATTCCTGTTAAAGGACTACGTTTTTGTTCTATTTCAAGCCTGTAGGAGGCTATCTATATGTAGAATTTAGCTAAAAGCAATTATAGGATTTCATATGTGATGCTTATGTCACTGAACTAAATGCTAAGGATTCTGGAAGTGTAAAAATTTGCCAAAAGCTTCAACAAAGTGATACACTGCACAAAAATAATTAAATGATCCTTATTTTTAAGTTACAATCCAAGTTCCAAAATACAAAAATGCCTTTGCAATTTTGGAATGACAAAACAAGATGGGTTTTTCTATTTATTTAACACACCATAAAAGATTAATCCGCAATCAGCTCTATGTAAGACTTTTTTTGGAAGGCTTGTCTGTTGTTGTGTGTAGCGTGGAAAATACATTAAAAAATCAGAAGGGCCCTGTTAGGCTTAATCCAAACAATAAAAATGATTTGATAAAAATGGCAGTTCTTCAGTTAGGAAGGTAAGAGTATTAAAATACAGAAACTCAAGTGTTATGAAGCAGAAAAAGTTCTGTCTTACCCTCACTTAATACAGGTGAGCATTCCACCTCCTACCAAAATACCAAAGAAAACTCACGTCCTCACTGTTTATTGCTTGTATTATGAAGTCATGAGAGAATCTTTTTCTTGATAATTAAAAACATGAGATAAGAACTGCTGCCCTAACAAGTCTACATTTTAAATAACATGTCAAAAGTCGTCATCCCCACTCAACTGTGATGATCTGTGATTGAGGGATCGGTGTGTGCCAGACACTGGGCCAAGGCCATCTAGGATGCCTCCTGAGTTTTGCTTTTGGTTCAGCCTCCCTTTTAATCACTTTCTTATGGCTGTCTTTAAATGTCAAAACTTTCCATGGTGATTCCTTGTTGGCATCCCATCAGTGCGTGTGTTGAGTGAACCACAGGAGACCAAAGTCTAGAGCATAATACTTGCAAGAGCTGGTTCTGCTCAGCTTTGGTGCAGAATAGAAAGCAGCATCACTGAAAGGTCACCCCTGACAATTCCCTTTGTAAACTCTTCTGTAGGGCTGCTTCAGAAGGTATGTAGCGAATTTCAAAATTAAATCCAGATAGGGTAAATCAACTTGAGATGTTTTTTCAAGTGATTTATGAAAGGAGTGCTAGTCTCCAGGAATCTTGTTACAGTCCACTACTCTTAATTAGTGGACCAAACTCCTTCCCTGCATATTTTTTATTCTGCACCTTGCATTCCAATGTCAAGCTCATTTTTCAGCATTCCTTTTATGTGTGCAATGTAATCTCACCAAGCAGTATTTTTCACAGAGGAAATCTGCAAATAACAAATTAATTCCATTTATTTCTTTCCATGTTCAATTAAAAATGTATTGTAATGACATTTCCTGCTCAGTATTTTAATATGGTAATGATTAAAAGCAAATGACTGTTAGGAAGCTATTGCTAACCATTTTAGAACTTTTATTCTCCTATAAGCAATGCTGCTTACAGCTTTCTCATTCAGATATATGTTCTTCTTGAAGTCTCTACAGAAGGGATTTCTTAAATTTGTGTGTAGTAACAAAAAATACTACATGTCAGTCTTGTGAATTTTTCCCTCTTTGTTAGACCACATAAATTCTGAATGAAGGGTTTGTAGCTCCATTTGAATGAACGATTACACCAGGGACCACTCAGCTCCTATCATACAGTAGGCTCTCTAATGCTTTCCAGCCTTATCCTCGATATTGCCAAGCACGGATCTTCCACCAGCTCCGTGGTGAGAGAAGAAGGGAAGAAGATTTTTTTTTCTGATCAATAAAATCAGTGTTGCTTCAGTCACAGCAGTGCATAGACACTGTGTCACCCGGTGCTGAAGTGCAGCCAACAGTGCAGAGCTGTGCACTGGCTGCTCAGAAACAGCTGTTTGCATCCAACCAGGGCGGTGGTTATGGCTCAGGGAAATAAGGATGCCTTCGGCTCACATTGCCAAGTGTTTGCTGGTACCTTTAAATGCTTGTACCTTTGCCAAATTTAAAACATTTGGATCGTTTTTCGAGTGTCTGCCTCAAGCAGAGTCGTTTGGGAAACTTCAGCTGAAACGGTTCAGCTGTATCGGAGAATGATGGTAAAGGAAATGGTGCTGTTTTACCAGAGCAAGAAAATTTTGCAGGATAAGATGAAGCATCTTAACACTGAATTTTCTTCTTCTTTAACTTCCTTAATTTCCTCTCTTTCTAGTGGAATTCCATAATTATGCATAAACTTTTTAAACTTTCTTTCGTACTGAAACTCAGTAGATGCTTCCAAGAATTATAAAAATCAAAGGAAAATAGTTTTGGGTTTTTCTTTATTTATATGATTTTTAAATTACCAATTTGGGGCTAATCATCCATCTGGAGAAATTGATGTAAGTTAATTTTTGCCTTCTGTAAAATCTGATATGCAACACATGGGTGCAAAATTAATGGAATTGAAGAATACCACATGGGGTATAAACATGAATTGTAAAATAAATCAAATGGCTTACAAAAACATTGGAGGAGAGCAAACACTTAAAAACATACTTGCGTGGAACTTGGTCAAATGAAAAAAGGAAGTGTTTTTAATATGATACTTTAAAGTGCATAAAGGTATTACTTGGGATTTGGAGAAATTAAAAAACCAACAAAAAAACCCCCAAAAAACCCCAAAAACCCCCAAAACAACAACCCTTGGTTGTGAGTACTTTGGGAACATGATCTGCATTTGATTACACACTTTGCCATCTGGACTCTGTATTTTAATTTTTCATGTCCTTTGGAAGACTTCCAAGAAGATGTAAAGAATATTTCTTATAAAAAACTGGGTGGGAAGCAGGCAAAGAGAAGAAAGGTTGAAAGAATTTGATTATAATGCTAGAAAATAAAGAAGTTGTATGGATAGTGTCATTGGGAATTCCCTGCTTTGTATTTAAGAGTAAAAGGGAAAACAGGTTGATTCAATTTGCAAACAATGGACATGATCCTGTTATCTGGAATGTCTTGTTTCAGCATCATCCCAGCTGAGCAGATAAGCCAGTCCTGCAGGAAATCAAATATATTGCAATATCAAAACTTCTTTCTACATGCTGGGACCAACAGATTCTCTAGCTGAGGTTAAACTTGAAAGAATGTAAAATAGAAAATGTTTCAAATTTTTGTAGGTAGATTCAAAATTAAAATGAAACAAACCTGAGGAAGAGACAACAAAGGGGAGAACCAATGAATAGAAGAGAGGAAAAATAGAGAAGAAAACTGAAGGCATTGCAGAAGTCTAGAATATAAAATTTCTGGAAAATAAAATGCCCTCATTGTGAGGGGAGATGAAAAGATACAATGCAAAGCAACCACAAATTACAGAAAGGATCCTGAAAATTATAGAAACTATGGAAGAAAGATAGGAGAAGAAAGGTATTAAGAAGATTTCACAACGAAGCCAGAAAAAGGTCAAGGGAACCCAAAACCCCTCTACCTGGAGCACCAGGAAATTTCTGGAGAATAAAAGGGGGTTAGTCATGTGAAAATGAAAAAACAACAAAGTGTGCTACAAATAAAATAAATGTTCTGGAAAAACAGGTAAGAATACAGAACAATTAAAAATTTTACTTCTCATAAACTTGTGGACAGACATTCATAGAGAGGGGCTGATAATTCTGACTTAGAACCTAGAAAGTAAAGAGCATGAAAGAAGAGGGTGATATTGCCAATGAAATGCTGTAGCCCCTTAATAGTTCAAAACAAAGTAGCTGAAACTTTGTAACCAATTATACACAGGACAGTTTGAAGGAAAGCTTCAAAAATCTTCATTCTAACAGTTGCTAATGCCAAAAAGAGTGATTGACACCGAGCTATATGTTTGATAAACTAGGCCCCTAAATTCTTTTAAATTCTTGATGGAACATAAAGCTACACACTGAGGGAAAAAGATAGAAGTCATCCTGTAATCAGTTATGTTCAGGAGACAGAATAAAGTAAGCAATCCTAAGCTTGTGATATTGTACATTGGTACAAATGAATTTCTCTCTGTGTTTCTTTGTTGACATTGAGAAGGCTTTAGATAAAGTCTGACATGACAGACTGATGTGTATCCTCAGGGAAGATAATGTCGATGCAGCAGATCTCCAGCAGATAAAAGTCCTGTAAAGGGAGCAGAGGGCAGCAATACAAGTAAGTTATGAAACACTATGGTATTAAGAAATTAAGTGAGGTAGATACCAGGATTCTGTTTTATGTTTACACCTACTTAGCTTGAAAGGCAGGAGGAAGAATAAGTTAAATATTGCTCAATGCCAAAGAGGTCATCCATGTTAACTGAGTTAATGTTAACATGGGACATATTGATAGCCTTGTTTTTAATAGCTCTGACTACAGTGGTGTTTCAGAATGTATTCACTGCCTACAGCAATACTTGTTGCAGCTCAGGAACTACAACCAGCAGTAAATGCTCAAACAGCAGCAGACAACAATATTTTTAAGCACCTTTACCAGGGCAGGACCTTTATGTCAGTGACACCTTTAGCCTGATGCCCAAAGGATAAAACAGGCTGATAGTGTTGCACCCTGAGGGTGCTTAAGTTATAGAAAGCAAGTGTGATAAAGTTTAAGAAGACAGTTTTCTTTAGAAAAAAGTCATTCAGTAATTGTTCATGTTTCTGCACTGTAGACAGTTAATTCATTTGTCACCCAGGAGTGCAGAAATTATATGTATCCAACCACTCCTGTATGAGTATGGAAGTTGAGCACTTTAACTTGGAATATCTGGATTTTTGTGCTGTTGGAAAAGGCTGCACTTCATCTGTACACTTTTACTCACAGTTAAAGAGGTGTGGAAAAGAATTGAATTCAGAAGGAACACAGAGACAAGAAATAATAGACAGAGAAATCATGTTCTTCTGTGGACTTACTGCTTAGTAAATATCCAATCTCTTAACCCCAGCAGGTGTATTGCAAAGTGAAACACAAAGAAAACCAGACCACAATTTGAGACAGAATGGATACACAACAAAGTGGGCTTTTTGCAGCTCTTGTAATGAGGGATAGGGGCTTTAGAGAACAGTCTCCAAGCTGAAGACATTGTTTGAAGATAAATAGCTTTATATTTCTAAGTGACTGCTCCTTTTTTGCATTGCAGAAATCTTCTTTGATCTTGGCAGGGATTGAAATAGATGCCTTCTTCACTGTTCATAGTTTTTCAAGAAAGCAACAGAACAACATCTTGTAATCTATTTCTTTTATGTCTTCTGTTTGTGCTTGATGCACAGGACTGTCATAGTAAATCATTGTTTTACACCTGCTCTATCACCTCTTACCTTTCAGAAGCTCCTTAGCATTTCCAGAATCAGCCAGACATCCCAACTTCTTTATGGAACCATAATTTCTGCCCTGAAGTTCCACATTAGCTGCCAGATGTGTGTAGTGTTTTCTCCATGGTGCTTTAAATATGTGGCAGATTTTGTGGGGGAAAGCATACAAAATTTCTCCCTGAGGGCTGTTTTATAATATTGATCTTTAACTGTACCTGGTAAGACTCCTTGGAAAGGAAAAGAACACTACATTGTCTACCTTGAAATCAGGCATATCTGTGCTTTATGGACACGGTCATTAAATTTGGCAATCACAGAACATCTTCCACAAATGGAGGGAACTGTAGCTGTGGACTCTGAGCATTAGAAAGTCTACTCGCTGTGTAGGTTTGTTCTTTCCAGAGATAAAACCCACTATTTAAAGGGTGGCAGTTTCACCAATCAGTGTAGGCAGGCACTTGAGAACTAAACATAAATCAAATAAACTGATGCTTTTCCGTGTCTTCCTAATCTTGTAAGCTGGTTTATGAACTTACAGTGCTAAAACCACTGCTGGGAATGGGACCTTGTGCTTTTCCTTATTCTGGGTGGTACAGCTTGATTTCATCAGCTTTCAGCTAAGCCCTGGAATACAAGCTTGCCTATTGCAGCATTCCTTCTCTCCATCAAGCTTGAGGGATTCTTGCTTTATAAACAAAGAAAAAAAAGCTATTCAAAGAAGAGGGATTATAGTAACATAAAAGCACTGATATGTCCAGCTCACAGTGAGCACTTGCTTCTTTGGATATCCCTGACAGATGCCTTTATCTGTCTGGTTTTCTTAGCCAGCTTCCTGACAGCTCGCTCGCTCCCTCTCCTCCATCTCCATTCTACTTCTAAGCACTTTGACCTTTTCCAGACCTGAGGTTATCCTGTGATGTCTGTCAAACACTCAAGCCTTGACTTATTTTGGAGTTCTCTAATTTCTTCCTCCAAAATGTCTGTGTTGTCCCCAGCATCTACTTCTCGAAGTCCTTAAAAGACCATTACTGATCATTAAGTCAACCACTCATGAGAAAACAAAGAAACAAAACTAGAAGCAAGTGATGAAGAAAGCTAAAACGATCTACTATAAATGAGACCACAGTGCTCCAAGCACTCATAGGTTAATGATGAGTATAAATATTTCTGGAATTAAAATTATAGGCCTATTGCTAAAAGAAGTCCTAGCTCTCTAACTGCAAACTTGTCATCAATTTTTTGTAGTTTAAATGAAACTGGCACTGTTAACTTCTAATTTATAAGAAAAAGATGACTTGGGGTGTGTTTCATCCCATATCTCTTGTGAAATCCATTTGAAACTAAATACTTTCCCATTGATATCAATGTTTCACAGGTTACAGTGCTGGGAATGGCAGATTTATTGAGGATGAGTGTGAATTTGGTGTGATGCTCCAGTAGGAGCTCAGCTGACTGGAACTGCAAAATGTGCTCTGTAATTTGCAACTCCAGTAACAAGGAAGTTCTGTGTACAATAAGTGATTGCAAATCACCTTCTGTTTCCATTTAGGAATCAGCTAATGTTAAATTATTATTAAAATATGTTTGAAACTACTTTTATACTGTTTCATTTAGGCTCATACAGCTGGTTTCAATGACAGCAATTCTCAGCAAGGTGGTGTTTGTCAAAGCTAGACCAGAGAAGCAGTTTTTCATTAAAAACTTAATTATTCAATTCATTTCGCACTTCGTAGAAGGTGAGAAGTTCTCACTGTGTGCACATTGAAAGGCTGACCTCACTACTGTAGGTGGTACAGAATTACCCAGGAATGACTGTCGAGGGGAACATCAAGCAGCCTGGAAACCTGCAGTATGTTCCTGCCTGCTGGAACATCGAATTGCTGAATGGTCAAAAAGAAATTGCTTACATGTCAGGTGTCTTTTCAGAAGAAAATGTGTGAGTGGCATTGTGAAGGTTAAGTAATTGAGAAAGATTGAGATTGAAATGAATTTGGATAATATTGACTAAGAATACAATATTTTTAATAATTTTTGCTGTAGGCTTTCAAGAAATAAATTTGCTGACAACTTCAGAGTTCAAAGTAAGCATCTTCTATCTTCATTGCTTTAAGTCATGACTACTGTCAGGCTTAGTAGGAGTTACTTTATATGAGTGCTCACTTAGTTGTTTCCACTAAACTTTCTGTTCTGTCATTACTCTTGGTGCTATTGTTTTGCTATGGGAATGAATAATCAGAAAAGTTCCTCAAAGCATGTCTCCACTTTCAAAACACAAATTCAGTGGCCTCCAACTTTGTTCCAGTACAGCTATAAGATGCATGAAGTCTCCCTTCACAGTGCTGGCAGCATTTGTTATAAGAATGTATCGTTAGGATATTGTTAAGATGATGTTCATGATAAATGAAAAGATTACTCTAGTAATGCTTCCTGTTCTGCTTACTTTCCCAAAGAGTGCCATTAAAAATAAAGTCTCATTAAGCAGCTGTTCTAGAATGAGATGTTTTGACAGGGCTTATTTTAAAGCAGCTGGATTTACTACTTCCTTTTACAAAACTCTAAATTTCTTCTTCAAACTTTCACTTGGATATGAGCAGTTGAGTCCAATAGTTTTTCTTCCATCCTACTTATAATACTGGGCAATTTAATGGGAATTTTTTTCAATTTTAGAATTAAAATATTTTTCATTTTGTACATTTGTATAAATTGAAGTCTAAGTATAGAATAGAAAAAAATCTTTTTTTTTTAATATTCAAAGTGCAGAAGTAATTTTCTTTGCTTCCTCTTCTTCCTGTTGGCCATCCACTCCCCATTCCCCCATGCAGTTCCCTATTTGATATTGCTCTAGAAATACTAATTTTTCTCTACCAATTTTTGTATTGAGATCTTTTTGCCTAATAAATCAGTAAATTCTCTAAACAGTGCAGTGCCTTTGGGTTTAAAAATCCACAACTAACAGCTACTCTTTTTTTGAACACCACTGATTTAATTCCTTTTTTGTTTGTTGTTTTTTACAAACTCATAACTATTAGGAAACATTTTCTTTTGTGAAAGAGGCTGACACTTGTGTTCCACCAAGTGAACATAACAGAAAGGTGTTATATTCCCCTCCTTACAGACAGCCTTATAATGTGGTGTTATCTGTATGTGAGAGGACAAAGAGCTTGAAACTGGGGCTCTGTACTGTGCTGTGCAGGTGTGATTCATGTGCTGATAATACCTGTGGAAATGGCCAGGTCTGTCAGGTGAACTGGACAGGAATTCTTGAGGTATATGAGAGAGTGGCTTCTGGGTTGATTATTTTATTCTGAGGGTCTGAAGGGTGATGACACTGAAGTTACCTGGGAACCAAGTTTTATTAGTACGGTATTCATAAAAAAACAGGAAAAGAAAGAAACATAGTCTTCATCTTCTATGTTCCTGTAAAAAGAAAAAAAAAAAGAATTTTCAGATCCTACATATGCAAGCATGTGTTTGTAAGAAGGCAGGATATGGGAAAGGATCCTTCTGTATGCCCCAGAAGCCAGCCAGTAAAGCTTCAGGTGGGGACTAGGCCACCCTAGATGGGAAGGGTCAGACCTGCTGGGATATATACAGCTGTGGTCTCATGGAGTAAATGACAACTTGAATTAAACATTAGTTGGAATGCAGTAGCCAGATGACAGTGGCCAGATTTCTGGTGATAATTAGTGTCCAGATATGTACAAGAGCGACAAATGAGGGTCAGGAGAAGCTCTTGTTCTCTTCCAGTTTTGTGAGCAAACCAAACAGTGTCCCACTATCAGATTACTATCTGAGCAAGATATACCAGCATTTTCCCCACACACTGACAGGAACTGGCAGGGTTTTATCTGTGTCTTTCTCATCAGGAAGTTTCATCTTAATCTATTCTCACTCTTTGCATAATTAGCAGACATTCACGATGTGTTTGGAAGTACTGTTATTTTTTATTAGGTGCAAGTATCTCTAGTCCTGTCCATCTCTGTGTCAAACAGAACTAGCTGGCCTTGCACTAGGGTTTTCTGCTAACCCAGATAACCAAGCAACTACTGTTCTACATGAAAGGTGAACTAGTAGCTTGAGGAAAAAAACCATAGTACACAAAAAAATCAAAGGTGAAAAATAAGCTTTTTGCTTATTCCTACTCCTTTTGTTTATGAGTAAGTGACCTGTATTTCAAGACATTTTTGCTTTTATTTTTTGGCTCACATACAAAAGCTGGGCAAAACCTGAATAATTTACCACTCGTCTACTTTGACCAAAGATTAAACCCACTCGCCACTGAACTGATTGACTAGAAAAAATGGTTTTGAGCACTATGAATGTCTGTAACTCCACTGTGATCTCTCCCCCAGGGGCTTTTAAAAGTCATATGATGTCTTTATTCTGTGCCATCAATGTGCTAATGCCAAAAAATCTTCCCTCCCTCCTACGGTTTCAGTGTCAACATTTCAGAATTACTGCAGCATCTTTTGTGCAGAGTTTAAAAAGCTTCTTGACCATAGTGGGGAGGAAAAATTACTGGGTGAGCCCCATTTATTTCTCCAGTGCCTGGGTAGTAAGCACCCACAGCCTGTGCCTCCCTCACTGTACCCTCCGTCCAAGGGATGCGGCTCTTGCCCTGCGGAGACTGTGATGGAGGGGACATGCCAGGGGGCAGACCAGCCTCTGCCTTTGCTCCAAGCCAGTATGCCACACTGTTTGTAAAGCAAGGCTCAACTTCCCAGGTTTTAAGCTCTTCCTGAGGGTTCTAATCCATCATTAAAATCAGAGCAGAAAGCCCACAGAGGGTCTCAGAGGAGAGCCCTCAGCTCTAGCAGCTCCTAAGAGCAGGCAGGGAAGTCCACCAAATCAAATCAGGAATTCTTCCCTTCAACTTACTCGAGTAACAGGACTTTTGAGCATCTAGCAAGGGATCTGTTTGCTGTATAAACACAATTGTTCTTTCTTTTTGATGAATGATTCAACTTTTCAGCTGAGAATGCTGAGCTTGTTGTAAAAGTTCTTGTAAATCCCCTTACAGTCTGTGGCCAATTACTCTACAACGACAGTCTGGAGGCCTTGGATCACCTGCTGCAGAACCACCAGCAGACACAGTCTGAATTATATCCATCCCTCTGACAACATCCAGAGTTAAGGACACAGACATGTTATCTTTTAATGTTGGTCATCAGAAGATACTACTGGATCATCCGTGCTGGATGTTGTAATTAGTGCATTAAAGTCTCAAAAGCCTTATACAGTGAAGACGCTGAAAGCTATCGGTAGTAAAGATTTAATGTTGTATTTAAGAACAGTACATAGGGCTTTTTTTAAGCTGTGAGAGCTTCCTGACATAGAATTCTCTTGTTTCTGTGATTATCTATTGTGCATACTGCTGTTGGCTTTGACAGTGAAAATGTACTTGTCAGACACACTTTTGTTTTAATCAGTTTGTAGGTGTTTTCATTCAGTGAGTTTGATGCATTTGCCTGAAGTCCATGGCCTGTAATTACCAAATATAATTAGTGGTCATCACTAGGAATGCTAGAATTTTACCTTCCCTAGAAAACTTCAGTGGTATTAGGTTTGCCACCGGGGTCTTCCTCCATATTTGATCTGGCACATTCCTTTAATCTGTTAACCAGTATCATACACTAGCATTCAGCATAAATAAGAGATCTGACCCTGTAAGGTGACTAGCTCTGCATGAAAAATTCTCTGTCATTGGGAGCCAAGAGTGTTCAGTGGCCCTCCAGAATTACATAATCTTTCTTTTCTGTGATCAAAACTAAGGCCACTTGGTGGCTGTTCTTCCACTGTTCAGATGTTAAGGATCTTGGGTCTGGATGGCCATGGGAATGGAGTGAGCTGAGAAAAGGACTGAGTGCACGACTAACTGCCCAGAGCTCAAAGCAAGTTTGTTTTGGGTTATTTCTGATGTATCTCATTTGATTTGATTTGGAAAAAGAGGCTTTGAGCCTGAGCATTACAGATTGTACATGGGGGCCAGGTTGCCCGTGGACATTTTGAGGGATCCTGAAACTGGATGAACATAAAGTTCACAGGAGGTGCTGAGGGATACCCTGAGTGAGTTAGAACCCTGACTCTTGACAGTCCAACTGACATAAGAATGAAGCACTGTTTCATTTGAGCTCAGAGCCCTCGTTTTCAAACCTGTTCCATTCCATTGTATCTGCTGGTTGCAAGTGTTTAATGCAGGAGCAGGTATGACTGCTTAAAGCTCGACTCTAATTCATGACTAATGCTCAGCAGTGCCATAAAAAAAGTCTGCTGGAGTTCCCAGGCAGCACCAATATATGAGCATTTCCCTTGAAATATGGATGTGTCAGTGGAAGGGGTGCCACTCCTTTTTACTACTGGGGAAGTGTCCTACACAAAGAGTGATGCTCTTGTTTTCGAGTGTTATAAAATACATCTCCATTTGCAAACAGACTGACAGCTCCATATCTGGGTTGTCTCCCCAGTGTATTACTTTTAATCTGCTTGGAAATGTGTCATTCCTGAGCTGATCCACGCTGCTGGGATCACCAACTTAGAGGGGTTTTTCATTCAGAAGGCTGTTTTGGATCTCAGTGATGTTAAGAGGTTAGGGATGATGTAGCAGGTACATTGCTGTAGGGGAAAATTAGTTTCTCTGAGTGTTGCACTTTGTGATAAGGTGTGCTCTACTTGCTCATTGCTAGAAAGGTACTGGGCACCTACACATCTCTTGAACATGGCTGTTGCTTGGCAAAAATCAGTAGCAAAGAAACTTAAATTGCTGTCTTCCTTTGTTCTCATGCTCTAAGCACAGGTAATAAAAATATACCAGGTTTCCTTATGGCAGGCCAGAATCGTGGCTTTTACTGATCACTTTCTTTTTTAATAGATGAATGATCAAGACAAAAGGTGCTTTCCTGCTGTTTCAATCTGACACCCTTGTCCTAGTCATAAGAAAATTGTTTTCAGTCTTGAGTTGACTTCCCAGTAAAGCATTCCTCTTTCTTGTGGGCCTAGAGACTTTGGAAAGTATGCAGAGCATTGAGGATGTGAATTTTTATGTGAATTACTTGCTCTGATTTCAAGTTATTATTAAGCCTTGCCAGTGAAAATGCAAACAAAACCATGTCTCCAGGGGATGGGGAATAGACATTGCTGCACATTGTAATCAGCCTCTCTTGAAGATTCATTTAATATCTTGTGTATTTTTTTATGAAATGTATTATTCATGTAACAAGATTCAAGAGAGAAGCAGCTGAATTGTAATTTCTGGGAAGATTCTTCTTCCAAGAGATGTCATTTTCATTATTTAAATCAATGCAGTAGGTCTTGCCTGCATGAGGGAGGCATGAAGTGAAGGGAACAGCCTGTAGATGGGGCACTGAGCCAGTCAGCTACTGCCTCTGAAGGGAAATAAAACAAGCCATCCAGTAATTTAATCCCCTTTTGGGTCAGTATGTAGCCATTTGAAACATCGTTACACTTTGTAAGGTTTTTTTGCTCTGTGTTAGAAGCACTTAAGAAAACAGTAATCAACCAACACTTACACCTTGGAAAAGTTTCCTCTCTTATAAAAATACTGCTTGCAAGCTGCTCTCCCCACTGCTGTTTTCTAGAGAGTGCTCCTTCAGTTCTCCATTGAGTCCATTGGCCTGAGCATGTGAGATTACATTGCTTTTCGTTTTGGGGCCTACAATAAAAGTCCCACATGTTTATATTGCAATTCTCTCTTATTGACCTAACCTTAAGTAAACCACTGTACTTAATTAACACAGGCTCAACCTCTGTTTTATTTAAGACTTCACTCTACCAGTGGTCCCACTGAGATCAGTGGGGCTTTTCAGAAATAACAAAACACAAATACCACCAGTAGAGTTTAAGCCCATCTTAATAACATTACAGTGATACAGACTGTATATGCTTAAGCAACACTAGGTGCTTGAGCATCTCTTGTAACGCTGCTGATGGCAAACTTATTTTTAAAAGTCAATATTTAGGAATCTAATTGGTGCATATAACCATTTAATTATGTTAATGAAACAAAAAATAGGATGTTACAGCTGAATTTGAGATGCGTTATAAGGAAAGTGATTCTCCTTATTTTGACTGTCTCCCTCCAACCCCCTGTAGCCATCTGATGGATATGGGTCCTCTTTTGTCTTCCTCTCACCCTCCTTTTCCCACAGAGGACTGGAAGCTTAGGCCTTTAAACAAGCAGGTGACATCAAAGCTTGCTGGTGTCAGTGAGAGCCAAAAGTCACCCCCTGGCATGTGTTGCTATGCAGGAGGCATGTGCATCCATCTGCTAGAGCAGATGGGCACCTGGGCTCCCTGGCCAGTTGTCTGGTACCACCGAGACAAACCCAAAACTGCAGGAAGCCTAAAGGGAGCCTGAGGTGTGCCCGGTGCATTTTGACACACTGAAGCTACCCAGCAGTGGGTTACTGGTTTTAATTATCCAAATTAAAGACATTTAATTAATGTCTTTCTCCTTTTCTCTTTGTTTGTTTGCCTAAGTTTGTCCACTACCTCCAATGGTGAGCCATGGAGACTACATCTGCCACCCGCGGCCTTGCGAGCGTTACAACCACGGGACGGTGGTGGAGTTTTACTGTGACCCTGGTTACACCCTCACCAACGACTACAAGTACATTACCTGCCAGTACGGAGAGTGGTTCCCCTCCTACCAAGTATACTGTGTCAAAACAGGTAGGGGATTTACAGTCTTGTAATCCTAGCTTCTTGTAGTCCCTCCTTTTGGAGCAAATTTGTAGGTCTGTAATGCCTGGTGAACTTCTATTTCATGGTTAAGTGATGAACATTGATTTTAAGATGCTGTTAAATATAATACATTTTCAAGATACTGAATGATCCTAAACCATTTTGATTATTACCTCTTCAAGTGTATTTTTAAGCATCCGGATATTTTTATATGTATGTAATCTAAAGTCATTATTGCATGTATAAAAAAACAGTCAAGGGGAAAAAGCAAGATACAGCCCCTGTGACAGCTTAATGTTAAGGTTGCTTTTGGTATATGGCATTGGGCTTATGTGTGCTTTTACAACATGCATAGAAAAAATGTCTTGTCCTAACTGGCACTTCTGAGTATTGTTGAAGTATTCATACAAAATAACGATGGTAATAATCAAGCACAACTCTCGTACTGTCTTTTTGTTACAGAACAAACCTGGCCAAATACACAGGAGACCCTCCTGACTACATGGAAAATAGTGGCGTTTACTGCTACCAGCGTTTTATTAGTACTACTACTGGTTATTTTAGCCAGGATGTTCCAGACCAAATTTAAGACACATTTCCTTCCACGGTTTGTACTGTTCTTTTTTATTTTGAAGATTGATGGCCTTGATTCAGTTTTCACATTCAGCACTCTTTGCTGAAGAGATGGAGCAGCTCGCAAGCCTTGCAGATACTTTCTTCTGCTCTGAGCAGAAGTCTCTGAATCACTGGTGTGGAAGGGCACCCCCCAAAACCTACAGTAGTCCTTTCTGCAACTGAGATAAAAGGGAAAGTTTGCCAGATTCACTTTGGGAGTAATTACAGCTCTGCTACTGAGAATTGCTGCTTCTGCATGTAAAAATAGCTGCCAATATTTTTAAATACTCATTTTCAGGTGCGGGGGAATTAATTTTTTAACTACTGTAGACTTAATAATGTAAGTTTTAAGAAAGAATTTATCTTCTCTCTATGGACAGATTTATATTAAAAGTTTGCTTTACCTTCATTAGTATTATTATCATCATGATTCATAAATATCTCCCATATCTTCCTTTATTTCCATAAAATACCATGCAGCTATGAGCATTAGTTATTGATTCACATAGTACTCCTCATGAGATACATCTGGAAAAACAGAGGCAGACATGCTGAGGTTTAGGCAAAGCTAGAATTGTATTGGGGCTTAGACGTGTTTCTTATTTTCAGTCTGTTCAGTTCACTATGGACCTTGACTTCTCTCCTACACTTGATTTTTCTCATTTCTTTATTCTACCACGAGCAGAAATGAGAGCTGAAAAAGCTGTGTGTCAGTAAATACGTCCCCATGCCAATGCAGCAGAAAGGACTTTGTGTTCTTAATGTTAAATAGATGCAGATTGTATAAGCAATGTGTAAATTTATATACATATATACATATAGGTGTCAATATATACAGCGTATGGGGAGTAGTATACTAATACCTATGCATACACCTATATCACAAGGAAGATCTTTGGGGTAATGGGCTGCACTATGGATAGGTCTATAGACTGTACTTATCTAACTTATTGAAATGCTTTAAGTCCTCTCTTTTTCAGATATTTTCATGTCTTAAAGGTACCTGGGACCAATTCCCTCCTGCCAGGACTATACTGTGATTTAATTGGCTACTAAACAGATACTTCAGAGTTTAACAGACCTTCCCAATTAATAGAAATGTGTTTTACTTAAAAAAGAATACAGCTTGATACTGGTTAAGGAAAGGAAGCCTCCATCCTTTGAAAGTAAGACTTGAGGGAGGCCACAAATCTGGCCACCAAAGCCCTGTCATCCAGCAGTAGTCATCTCAGTGCCTGTTTACATGGGCTGTAAACACTTTTGTGCTCTAGCACACATCTTTCCAGGGGGTTCAGGCACTTTTGGCTGGTGAACTACATCTGTGATCTTATATCCATGATACCTACTGCGCACAGCACAGCAAATGCTGCTCCTTATCTCTTCCAAACACCTGTTTTCCTCCCTTCTTGAAGTTCTCCTTCACATTAGTAGTTTCATTTTTCCGATTGTAAAAGATTTCACCTGTCAATCCGAAGAGAGTTTTGCAAAACCATGAAGCAAACATTTATGCGAATGTTTATGGCCCTGTCGCTTCACTTTGCATGACCAGAAAGTGCTGTGTTTGCTGAAGTTCAGCATTTGCTCTGAGGTGCTTCTGACATGCTCCTTCTCTCTGTGATAACTCGTCTGTGTTTGACGTAGAGGCAACCAAGAGGGCTCCATGGGTGACCCTGACTTCGTGGTGGTGGATGGCGTTCCTGTCATGCTGCCCTCCTACGATGAAGCTGTAAGCAGCGGCTTGAATGCTCTGGCACCCGGATACTCAGCCACCACAGACCAGGGGCACATTTTGCAGGCAGAAGATCAGAATCCTCCCGCTTACCCTGGCCCCAGGATTACAGACATGCTGCCTAGCGAATTTGAGACCTGTGACAGTAGGTCGGGTTCCTCTGAACTGCTCCAAAGTTTGTATCCATCCCTGACGTGCCAAGCGGCAGCGCTTCCCGCTCCAGACCGAACTGACGTATCCCGTAGCACTGACGGGGAGGCTGCATCCACGAGTCCGCGGATCGATATTACAGATGGTGAGTCTTGCATAGGTGCAATAGGTGAGTCCATAAACAGGAGACATCGTTTGTTTGCACTGGTGGAGCAGGAATACACCTACCTGACTTGCTCATACTTTCTCCATGTTTTTGTTCGCGTCTTAATTTGGACAATTTTTTTTTAAGTCATACAACTCCACGGTTGTAGGGCTTTGTATCTGTGGTATGTCCTTGCTAGCTCTGGTGCATGTGATTTGAATCCCAGGCCAGAGTGTTCCTGTCCAGACCCCAGTCTCATCAACAGGAATGTCAGGAAGCACCTGTGTGCAGCAGCAAAGCCAACCATTGTCTTGCCTATGCTGATCTGTTCATCTGCTCCTCAACTCCTACACTCACAAATCCCTCACATGCCACGGCTTTCACAGCAAAGAACAGGTTTTTCTCCCTGAAATAGAAAATAAATCATGTTTTCATACTGGGTCAAAATTAGCAGCCTTTATTATCAAATTCATCATGTCTGTGCACTGAGCAGAGGGTTCCTTCCATCTGAGGCACATGCACATTAAGCCATGGGTGTGGAACTCACAGCAGGAGGGGAATGTACCCACAGGACCATGTGTGAGGAGGGAGCTTGCCATGTGTTACTGCCTCCATTTAAATCGAACATGGGCATGCTCCGATACCATTTCACTGAGTTCTGATGGTGTGCTGCTCAGAATGTTAAGGAAACTAGATAGCTTTCCTTGGAGACACTTAGAAGGAGAGGCTCATATCTTTCTCTCCACAGTCACTGAGCTGAAGCCCAGGGTCCTATATTCAGTGTGGAGGAAGGTCTGGGTGGAGGAATTCTTCCTGCTTCATAAGGGTTAGGATAATTTTGGTGGTATCACAAGGGGAAGAGGACAGTTAGGAGAAGAGGAAGAAATTACGGTAATGTCAGTAAAAGTAGTCCCTGCCTACTCTGAATGCTGTTTCAGTGATTAATGTAGTAGCAAGGATGTTTGCATTTAGGTTTTTGTGGGCCTAACTTGTTTGAGAAAATCTGGGTAGTTTTAGTAATAATTTTCATATAGGTGTCAGAGCATGAGCGGTCTAGAATTTGCAATACCACATGTCTTGTTCAGATATTTGCAATGTCCATTTCTGTTTCTGTAGAATTGCTAACAATAATACTCTGCAAAAGAATAAAGGGAAAATACAGTCATTGCTATTTCTTTGTTTCCCCTAGAGATTCCTTTGATGGAAGAAGACCCTTAGCCTGCACTGAGTTGTGTCTTCGTCACATTGCACTGTTGGGTGACATGAAATCATGAGGATTTTGAGACAGAAAAGACTATCTGTGGATTTGGGGAGGGTATTTTCCTACTTATCAATCTTCCACGTGATGGTGTCACCAGATTGGGTGTATATCTTAATCCACAGCAGGGATAACAGCATCAGCATTTGGAACAGCAGCAGTTTTATGAATGAATCCTGGGGATTTGATGAGAGCAGATGTAGAAAAAGAACTGTGGCTTTTTAGAAATGAAATGTATATCTGCATCGCAGAAAGTCATATGGTTCTGTAAGAAATGCTATTGGATTTTGATACTAACTGCCTCACAAAAGCATGTCAAAATATGTAAATTTGCTTATAAAGACTGCTTTAAATGATGAATGGACCTCTAGTTTATGAAGAATCCTTGCAAGTTTAAAAAAATACCGGTACTGAAACACACACACACACAAAAAAGAGGAAAGATCCTCTTTGGGTTTCCTGTGATAACCAGGAAGCTTTTGATTTAGCTGTTGGTGGTTTTGGTTCAGACCATGTCTGCAGAAAATATAACAGAAATGATGGGATTCATATATACTTTGATGTATGATAGCAATTATATATTAAAATATATATATATTTAAAAACTCTTAAAGAGAAAGAAAAGGAAAGACTCCCAGGTCACACAATGATCTGGAGATTTTTTTTTAAAGGTAAGGCAGAATTTATATAATAGACAATATTCAAGGTAAAATATCAATATTTGTATTTATGCAAGACTTCTGTAACTACATTGCATTTGATAAATCCTACTATAAAATGAGAGATCTAGAACACGTTAAAAATATGAACTATGTGCTTAAGAAATGTTGAACCACCCTGCTTCAACCTTTCTTAAGCTCTTAAATGTGTATATTATATATTATATTATATATATATATATACACACTCTGGAGTAATCTACAGTCATAGCCCAGAGCACTGCCTTGTCCCTGTACGTTGTGGTAGTATTCTGAGCCATTATTGTAGAATACTTAAAAAAACATAATAATAAAGTTCAGTTTTGGTTCTTTTGACTTACTGGACTGTTGTGACGTTGGCCTTTTTTTTTGCTTTTTTTCCCTTCCTCACTTCTTTTACCAGCTCCTACCCGAAGGCTGAGAAGGCAGCAAAACACCTGCTCTGGTGCATTTTCAGCTTTATATCCCTCATCCAGCTGCAAATGGAGAGAGTGGTTTTGGTTAAGCAGAGCACACGAAATGGGTGCAGCAAGGGCACAGCTTCTGTAGGTGCTACACGGCTTTTCTCTCCTCTGTATGCTGTGCCAAGCATTGTGCTAAAGCCTGTGTGGTTCACCCTTGTGGTGCTACAGGCTATTCGTTCTTTTTCAGGAAAATTCCTGGCTGTTTCATACACTTACTGAAATCCAAGCAGATTTCCATGTCTTTATTTTTGGTACTGAGCGAATGAAACATATGTTGAACCGGCGGTGTTTGAAGGAATAACTCGCCGTATGTTAATGACAGAGATTGCCATCATGTGGGCTAATCCAAACCAAAGGGAAAAATAAGGCTGAGTTCTGATTTTATGTACAAAGTAAATTAATAATATCTCTATTGCCCTAAATAGAGGATCACTACAAGTTGCTCTGTTATTTTTTCATGATTGTTTAATGATTTCTTTGTATTGTGGTAACATCTAGTGGCCTCTCTCATGAGTCAGGCTAGTAGAATTATAGATGTGCTGCAACCATTCAAGAAAGTGTTTAGTAGCAGCCTGTCAGCAATTGCATATTACCACAAGGAAGCAGAAGGAGACAAAAAAACTGTATGGTGCAGAAGCAATTATTAGAATAATGCCAATTATTCTATGGTAAGATGGATGAGAATGTAGTAATTGGTATTGCAGAGTATAAGACATACTCTGCATTATCCTCTATTCCTGCTTACAAAAGACTTGCAGTTTTTTCTGCTGAATTGTCTCAATTGCAACTGCATCTTCAGATTGATCCCAGAGACACATCTATCAGGTCTTAGTACTATTTTAGCTACCCCTTCCTTTTTAGTCCCCATGCTTTCCAGAGGTGTTTGCATGACCAACTGATGTTCAGGATTGTCACTCCAGCAAATAAGACGGGAGTGCTGTGATGCCAGCCTTGAATTGAAGCACATCTCAAGCCTACAGTCAGTTAAGTGATTTCTGTTTCATAATGTCATTGAAAAGTATTGAATTTGCTTTAGATGCCTTATAAAATATTATGAAACCTGTCTTTGCAAGTCTTTTAACAGCTTGTGAAATTTCATTCCTTATTAAATTTTTGGACTTCCATTTATTAATTTCTCTTATGAAGGCTTCTGATTAATGTTTGGAGCTCTGTGGTTTTACGGATTTACACTGCTGTATGTATTGTACTGCAGTCATTTTGTTAAAGGAGCCAGACATGGTAACTTAAGAAATGTAAATTTATGACTTATTAGACCATTTGTATTTTAAAAAGTGCAGAACTGCAAATACTCTAGAAAACATGGATGTATTAATGTTGTCTGATAGCCCTTTGATAGCACTGTACTAAATACAGATTTTAAAGGTAATAGAGTTTTTACCATTTTTTGCTTCTGATGTATAAGACTTCCAGAAAGGCTGTTTTGGGGGGATTACTTGTGTGGTTGAGTTTGGGAGTTTTACATGCTTGTGGATTTGGGGAAAACAGAGGACTGATTCTGATGTTATTTTTTTTTCACATAGGGCTTGAATTCTCATGACAGGACTGCCCACACCTGGATCTGCACCCGTGCCCCCACCCACAAGCTGATGTCCTGGGCTAAGGGCTGCCTCCAGGTGCCCTCCCGGCCTTTGCAGCAACCAGACCACCCTGCCAGCCTGGAAAACTCTGCAACTCCCTGGCCTAAACCTCAGGTCAACCTCGAGCTCTCCCTGAACCCTCAGCAGCCAAACCTTCAGGAGGGAGGATCCTTTTAGGGCCTTGAGAGACTACAGAGCTGGTAAGATCATGATGGTATGTTTGCCATGTAAATGAAACTAGATGGGAGGATGAGCACATCTTATGCAGATTAAGCTGTTTTCCCTTGAGCTATCTGGATGTGAATTAAAGCAGGCCCAGGAAAACCCTTGTTGGTGAGGGGAGAAGCAGCATGTTAGTGAGGATGGACAACCTGTGTGCCTTCGGCAGTGAGGGGAAAGGCTACGTGCTGACAACTTCAGGAAAATAAAACAAGAACTGGCTTCACCCTGCCAATATTTCTAAAAATGAAAAAAAGTGGAGGAGAAGTGTGTTAGCCTTCAACACTGACTTGACCTGCAGAGTGCTGGATGAAGGGTGGAGGTCCAAGGTCTCGCAGGAGCTCTGCAGGGAGTGAATCATAACCTGAGCATGAGTCAACAGGACCTGGCTGTTGTGAAAATGTTAAATGTCAATATGAGAATGTTTACACAGAACTGTAACTTATCGAATGCATGAAGCAATCCTTCAGCTGCACTCAGCACTAGCAGGGCCTCAGCTAGAGCAGTGTGTCAAATGTTGAGCAATTTTTTTCCTCTTCAAGGAAAATGTAGAGTAGCTGGAGGGCAGCCAAGCAGAGAGAACTGGAAGAGCCTGGCCTGTCCTCACAGATCATGTGTTCAGTGTGAACAACAGAAGGGAACACAGAAATTTGGTTTTCTGTAATAAGCATATTTTGCAAAGAAGAAGGAATTTATCCATATAAGTAGGACAAGAATAATAGGCTTAACTGAAGCTTGAGAGAATTAGGTTAGATATTAGGAAAAACATTCTAGTCACAGGGATGGTTACAAGGAGAGAGAGCTGGTCTGAGGAATCTGTAAAAAAACCTCTGAGAGATTTTTTTCAGACTTTTCTAAATAAATACAGGCCAAGAAAACACTGGGGTGAAATGCACTATGTGAGCTCTGGGGGCCCTTCCCATTCTGTTTCTGCATGATTCCCAGCTTGCGAGAACTAAACTTGACTGGTGCACAGTTTTGCCCACAGACTAATTCCAAACTGATGGTACTGGGCAAACTGGTCAGTGCTCATCAGAATCACAGCCATAAATACCCTCTATTCCATCAACAGAGGCTTTTGTGTAGTGTGAGCTGAACTCCAGTAAAATCCTGTGAATTAAACCCTGTTGTGTTAGTGACATTGATTTCAGAATTCTGTTCTGTGACAAATCCAAACTTGGGATTTTCTGGTCTTCATGTCTATCTTAGGCAGCCCTTCTAATACTCTCTGCGCATTAGGTGAAGTAAATCCTCTCTTGGTAATTATCTGAAGACACCTATTGAGTTCAATGAGAAGCAGCAGCTCAGGCAGTGGAGCGCAGAGACCATTGTCATGTCTGTGCAAAACTTGCTTCACGTGCCCCAGAAGCTGTTTGTTCCTCCCTGTGCTGCGCTGCGGATGGTAGCACAGCTTAGCACATCAGCTGTCAGAGAAGGAGTAGGACAGATGAGAGAAGCACATCTCAAGCTCCTGTTCTGGATCTCCCATGGACGCCCAGGGAGGACTCAGGGGCAGAAGGAATTAGAAAGCAAGCAAACATGTGCCCCAAACCCAGGGAGATGTGCCATTGTCAAGGGCACGTCCAGTCTCCTTGACACGGTTCCCAAAGGAATTGCAGCATACAGGAGAGGAGGCTCTATGGTGGAGGGAAGACAGGCCCTGCTTTGCCTGTCACTCTCTGATGCCAGGGTGTGCAGCCAGAATAGACAGACAAATCCTTCTCTCCCCAAATAATGTATATAATTTACTTAATGCATTATATATTTCTCTCCTCACTACCATTATATAGTAGCCTACAGTCCATTCTTTCAGCCTGACATTTTCCAGGACAGGAAGAAAGGTTATTTAACAATAACAGAAAGGGCATTAGCCTGAGATTGAATTATTTCCTGTTCAGGCGTCAGAGCAAACTTCTAATAATTCTCATAGACCCCATACAGATGGGATTCTTGAGGCACCTTTCCTCAGCAAGGCAAAGGGACTATCCTGCAGGCCAGAGGAAGCTGCTACATGGGGGCATTTTATAACCTAGGAAGACTGGATTTACCTGATAAAATATATTAAAGAAAAACTTGGAGAAGGAGAAAAGACATTTAAATTTGAATAAAGTCCAGGGGACATGGATAAGTTCCCCATGTTCCACAGTAAGGACAGAGGGAGCTGTTTGTTTAATACAGTTGGTTCTAAAGAAAGTCAAGAGGCAGAGAGGTAAGACAAGCTTCTTGGTTTGGTGGTCCAGCATCTCTTTTCCCTCACCTCTGCATTTCTGTCATCAGACTGGTTCTGCGTGCAATAAGGGCCTTGGTTTTAGTTTGGATCCACTTTTTCCATTTTATTTTTTTGCCTTTTTTTCTCCTCTGCTTATCCTTCTACTCTCTTTCTTGGGGTTTTTTTTTTTGGTAACTAATACTGTTGTTCCAGTTTCATCCTGTCACCTCAGTCATGCTGGGAAGCCAAACAAGTTGCTTAATTGCAGTGCAGTACCCAGCAGGACACGTCCTCTCCCTCCTAAGAGGTTGCTCTTATTTGCCTTGCTCATTTGTGTTCTCAGCAAGAGAGGACAAGAAGGGACACAGAGCTCCTCACTCTGCTGATAAATGGTCCATGAAAATGGTTAGAGCGGAGCACTAAGGGGAGCCCACATTGCTACATGTGTGATGTGTCTATATGCCTCAGTCCCAAGACTCTCAGCTTGCCATCATTCATTGGCCCAGTATTCACAGGTGCACACAAATGCTCCTGTAAAAACCTTGTAGCCAAGATTTTTAAGAACTGGCTTATATTTTAGGGGGTTTCAATATAAGACTTTTTAAAGACCCCCTCCTTTCTGAAACTGGTGAGCTCACAGCTTCAGAAAATTGGCACTGACACAGTCCAGTTAGGAAGCACAGGGTGCCCAGCAGGTCACTTCATCTGTCTGCTTCACGATGTTCCAGTATGAATTTCTTGTTCCCCGGATAACTGCTTGAACTAAGGAGCTGCCAGTTGCTGAGCTGTCAGGTTCACGTGTTTTCTTTTTTTTAACCTAATGAGGCTAGATTTATTTTTAACGTTCCTTATTACCATCCGCTTCTGACTTCCATCCATCTACTGCTGAGTACATGCTGCTCTTGCCAAAGCAAGTGTCTTTGAGCAGCTCTCTCAGCCCCTGGAACTCTACCGCCCTGCGGGAGATCGCATTTGCCACCGTTGTCCCTTCTATTAATTCCATGGCAGCACATGCTGTTTGCCTGCCTTGTTCAGCGCTCTCGTGTTAATAACTGTGCAACCAGTTGTTATTTCTTTCATAACCATTACCATAGCTGCCTGTTGTTAATAATTCAGGGTTAATTGCTTACTAAAAAGTTTAGCAGAACAATTTAGCTTCGCTTAGCCTGTTCATTGATGAAGACTATAAATGTCTGCAGTCTATCACTGATAGAGCCATTACTGGAGTTCAGTATAATTGGCTTTTACTGAAGTGCTGCAGCAGAAATGAGGGTTAGTCCAATAGGCAATGTCGGCTGCCTGCTTGTACACCTCCTGTTGGGTTTTCCATTGGATTTTGGGCAACTGCTTAGGAAGAGAACTGCCACAGTAACTTACCAGGTTTGCTTATATATACATGTTCACCTTGCACCATTGTGCAGTGTAGACCAAGCTACAGGAGTGCTGAAGCCTGGCATTAAAAAAGACATCATGGCAACTGTAAAGAGTCCAGCATTTCAGTTAGGCTTAGGGTGCTGGGCTGATCTGTCACAAATACATCTTGGTGGAGATAAACATACCTACAAGACTTGGGTGATGGTGTTCTCTCTGGTTTATGAAAAAAGGGGAAAATTTCCAAGAAGCAGCATCATTAAAGGTAATGATGCCTCTTCACTCAGTTTTCTCTGGTCTGGAAGAGTTTCCTGTTCCCTGAAACTTTGAATCTAGGAGCTGTTACAGACAAAAGGCTCTGGACATATGCACTGTTCTCAGTTTACAGTGAAATGGATGGGAACTGGGACCCCTTTCAGTAATGAGCTCTTTCTGACCATGCAGTCTGGAGTCCCCATCTCCTGATTCTAAGAAGCAGAAGAAAGGCCATGTGCTCTCATCCAAGTAAGGAGGGGTTTAGCATTACACTTCTTTAGAGAAAAACTGGACTCTGGACTCCGGAAACTCCACCCAGACTTCTGATTTTACTTGCACTATTTGTAGTGAATTGAGGCTGAGTGGGTGCATTGTAGTACTCTGCATTCATTTAAGCCTTCACAACATAGGACTCTGCCTTTGTCTGCTCTAGGCACTGACAGTTCCCTTAGATATTTTTCAAATCCAGCACGGTGCTGTCTTCATCTTTGGTTGCCTAAGTATCCTAAAAATACCTACATATCTTCATGTTAAATTATGAGCAAGAAAGTGATGAATTGTTCCCTGACCTTCAGTTTCTTCATTGAAACTGTGTCACCAAACCATATTTCATGTCACTAGGAGACAGCAAACGTAAATCAAATATCTGCCTGTTCTAGAATATCTAAGGGAGGAAATTACTTCCATCCATGAAGGCAGACAGATTTTCTTGGGAGAATTTTCTACCTTCCAAATTCAGTTTTAAAATGCTATTTCATCCTCACAGATCTGTCTGTTGGTTTCCAGCACAAGAGGCATTGCCTCAGTTTGTTTGCAGTCCTGAGAAAAGCAACAACCTGCCACTCTCTCTTATTGTCTAAATGCTTTTTTCTTCACTAAATAATTTAAAAACTATAAATAATTTATAAGAAAAACACCCAAGATAAATTTAGATCTTAGATTTCTTCATAAAGAAAGTTAGTGGGTATCCTTTCTCAATAGTTTAATTGATAATTTAATTAGCTTAAAAGAAGACTGAACCTGATGCACTTTACTTCTATGGTCCAAGACTGAACATGGAGTAAGTAGAAAGTGGCCTTTTTCCCCAAATAATCATCAGGAAATGACAGTGGGCCTTGGGTCTCTGCAAGCACCCATGTTTGCTGCTCCTGCTTGCGTAAGTTGGACTGCTGGGCACTGCAGTCCCCCCTGAACCTGGCATATTTACAGTCCCTGGCAGAATGGGACCCTCCTTGTGGCTGTGCTTTGTAATTTTTTTCCCTTGGTTTGTCCTCTTAGGTTTTTGCATCAGCAGCAATCAACACTATCAGGTCATATCAGGATGTCCTTCAGGCCCAGCTGTATGAGGTAGTGAGTATTTTCAACTCACATCAGCTCCAAAGCGAGTGGCATTGAAAACTAGGCAAATTTTAAAAATAAATAAATTAAAAAATCAAGCTTAGGAGTAGCCTCATTGTTGTGTTGTTCCCATACATTCGTTTTTCTCTTCAGATTAGTCATGCATTTGAAGAATGAGAAGTTCACAACAGGGCAGCGAAATCTCATGTTCATAATTAGGACCCTGGAAGGAAAAACCAGCACGTAAACCAGAAAAATATTAGCCCATGATTACACTGAAATCTCAAAGCTTAATGTGAGATGTATTCATAAGTGCTTTTCCTGGAAAGCAACAGCCTCTGCCATGCAATTACATATTTAAGCTCTGTGGAAAAGATTTGTTTACTGAATGAGAGAGGCATAAACCCCAGGCTGCTGGTCAGAGAGAGTCCTGAGTAATCACCTGGATTACACAGATACAACAGTTCAAAGACCTTTGACATTTGATGAGTATTTTTCTCTTTTACGGAGTGAAGAGATTTTGGACCTTAAAAGAAAAATGACCTGAGGCTTTAATTAGCAGAGCCACAGAGAAAGAAATGAAGAATGACTGTGGAGAGCAGTAAGTATATGCCGAAAGCTTACAGGGCAATGGATGCCAAACAGGCTGTGATAGATTTTAAATTCCAAATGTAGATGGACTCACATGTTTCTATATAATTCGAAGAAGACAGTAAATGCAAAAAAACTGAAAAGCATAAATTTGTGATAACTGGGAAACGCTTCATTTGAGCCTCAACTGCTTTACTTGGCGTGATCATAGAGAATTGATTCTGCTCTCTTAAAAACAACAGCTGTTCACTGCTGAAGGCTATTCCTGGATTTGCACCATATACATTAGGGCAAAAGAGACACAAGTTTATGCTACTGTAGCCCATCTGTACTGGGCCTTGACCCACACAGCTGTGTCAGTGCTGGAGCATTGGCCAGGACAGCCAGTAGCAAAGGTGACCAGACACAAAATTCTCTCAACTGTACAAAGTAAATAATAACAGCAATGTGTGGGGTTACAGAAAATGGCAAGCATGCCATTTCAGGCAAATATGATTTGTGAGGTGATGGTTGCTTCACAGGCAGGAGGCACAGAAGCCTACCCTCTACAGCATCTCTTTTCCTTAGGCAGCACGTTCCATGGCAGGAACAGGTGTAGATAAGAGCAATGTTTTAGGGCTTGTACTGATAGCACAAAATGAGCAGAAACTGCTGCCAACTAAAAACAGGCAGAAAAAGTACAGAAAGAGGCCATACAAAAGTGAAACACATTTCACGTCTGAAAGGTTGGACTCTCAGGTGGGGATGGAGCCAGAAGCAATGTGACATCCTGCTCCAAGCACTTTCTCCAGTTACTCCTGGCTGGCAGGTGCTGTCAGCATAAAAGCAGGAGTGCAAAGCACCACTTAGTGGAGTTTGGCTAAACTGGGCACTGGGTGAGGTAGTGAGCTGCAGCACAACTGCTGAATTTTTCTATCCTGGCAGGTGAGACTGCAGTTGATGTGATTTCATATTGTGGGGCAGGAGGCTGAGTTGAAGGTCACCTCTCCAGAGGTGACAGGATGGTGGCAGGATGCTGCTGGGAAGCACAGTCTCCAACACAGCTCTCTGGGGGACAGGTCTCACTATCTGCACCACTCTGAGGACCCTCCTACCCTGGACATGGGGGCCAGAGGCAGCAGCAGCAGAGGGGCTGCCACCCAGCTTGGGAATTCATGTTGTCACCCAGCAGCCCTTCCTCTTGAATCTGGGTAAAAGATTACTTCCTCCTGGTACTTGGTAAAAATGTGATCTAGTATCAAGACTTGCCTGCAGGCATCTTTCCATGTGAAAAAAAAATGTTAAGGACTTTTTCTCAAGGATGTTACCTGCTTTGCTAATAAATTACGCTGCAGATCCTTAAAACAATAATGTTGCTGGTAGTGCAAGAAGTGATGTGCTGGTTTTATGCTCTCCTCATCCTTTGTGTTTTTGAGTGGCACAACATGGCATGTCACAATTCATCTGTCATTTTTACATTTGGAGAAGTGGTCAGGATGGAGCAATCCAGCCATCCCAGCTGAATACGCAGTTGTTAACTGACAGATGTCTTGAGTGCAACAGGAGTCATAAGGCTGTCATGGAGGTGTCGGCTTTTAAATCCCAGCTGCATGCAGAACCTTGGCATATCATCAGGATGTACAGTTTTCAATTTCATGGGACATTTCTTTTGGTGTTACCAACGGATTTTGTTTTGCCTTCATCTTCCCTTTTTGTTAACACTGCAGAAACTTATTTCTTGAGGCTCTTTCCTGTCTTACACGATACCGTGTGCGCTGTGTGATTCCCAGGGTGTTTCCATGGGCAGAGACCTGAGGCTGCACTACTGCTTTCATGTATACTCACGTACAAATGGCAGACAACTCAATAACATGAAAGGTGTCACAGGTTATTTTACTGCAGTCTCAGCTCTGACAGGTATTTAGGTTAGTATGAAACTGGGTTTCGGCTCCAGTCAGCCTTTCTTTGCAGAATATGGGAACAGCTGGCTGGCTGGTGGACGCTGCCTGAACAAAGGTCTCCTTCTGCTCTGAGTGGCCTCAGGGGGAAGCTGCTGCTGCATCTGGCTGGCCTGGCAGCAGGGCCCAAAATAGGGATTTGTCCTGTACAGCTGTGGAGGTCAGACAATCTGGGGCTATATTTTACACAATTCAACTGTGGGAGTATATTTTTCTCCTACAATCTACTCAGACCTGGGAGAGGAGCAAAGCGGGCTGAATCAATTCCTCTGACACTATCCTTTTGCATATTTTTACCTTATTTTTGAGAATCTAAAGCAGGGTAAGCACAGCTCTGAGGTTTTTTGCAAAGATCTGACTGTGTTAATTTCAACAGATGAAACTTTGGTTTCAACGTCTGTTAAAATGAAAATATAATTTTCAAGCTAAAATGTAACGTGTTGAATTATTCTTATGCTGAGACTAGGAGAGCACATTAATCAATTGATCAAACTTTGCTCAGTTAGCCTTTACTGATCTTGCTTTTCTCTTCTTTGCTCAAATTAACACAGTCATATTTGTAACTGAACTCAGTGGTAGCCAAGGCTATAAAGGCAGATAAATGCAAAAACCTGCCTCTCCAAAGTCTTTAGTCTCACTAAGAATGAAGCTCACAGAAGCACACTGAGATCAAAATCAATGCTCCCTAAACCAGGAAGAAATTCATTTCCAGAGGCTCATTTTGGATTCTTCTATATGCATAAAGAGAGAATAATTAACTTTGTATGTGTAGAGTTTTATCTTTTCTTATTCTCTCCATTCTGTGGACAAACTGTTGAGTTCACTGCTTCAATAAAAGCTTTCTAAAACACCTTAATAATTCCCCAAATACTGGCTTTTTTTCCTTTTTCTTCTTTTTTTTTTTTTAAAGCTAGAGGTTTATTAAGAAGATCACAGATTTTGCTATGTTTGTTGTGAAATCCAAGGGGGAAAAAAACTAAACAATTCCTGGCATTTATTATGATAATTTTAACTGAGACTCATAAGTTAAGGGAACTTAATGGCATTACCCATGCAAGATATGAAAACCTCGTCTCCAGAAATAATGACCTTATTACAGCGTTGATCTTGTGTGGGTGGAAGCCTGCTTTGGAATAAGCCTGGGGGAAATGATTGTGTATTTCACCTGCCTATTGTACATTATAGGTGAGCTCAGAGGTACAATAAGATACACATTTGGCAAGTGGTTTACATGTAAGAAATTGGTAATTTAATGCATTAATCACCAGAGTGCAATTACAGACCTTAATTTAGAAGGTATTAGTCATTCGCCATAGATAACCTTCTGTGGCTATTAGAATTTCATAGTCTGAGTTCATTACAACTGGCAAATGTCATTTGCAGAAACAGCACACACAAGGGGCTGTTCTTTGGCTTCAAGCACATTTTTTCAGTATTAAATACACTCCATTAAATACAAGAGAGAGCACCTGTTTGGGTCTTATTTCAATAAAGATTATATCCTAGTTGCATTTCAAGGGGGCTTATAAAGGTTGCACATTATTAATGTATTTTATTAGCATGTTTAAAATGGAGTGGGATACACTGGAAATATTACCTGCACATCAGTAGAAGACATCATAGCTATTGATAAGCCATGGCAAGAAACAGCCTATTAACCTGTCTCTATCAAAATGTGAGACAAATGATTATTTGTACAAAATCTGTTAGAGCATTTACTGACCTTTCATAAATGAACCTTCATATATGGTATTTTCTTGAAATTAGTAACATGCTTAAAATTAGGTCTCTCAGTACTTAATTTCAAGAAGCTGCATAAATCTAGTAGACAGTAAAATTCTGTAAGTAATTGTTCCTAATTTTTGGTGTTTTCTTTTCCCCCTCTTTCCTAATTCCTTATGGTGCCTGCTAGGTGTCTAGCTTGCTGTGTGTATGTGACTTGCATAAGACAACAGAGGAGCAAGAAACATGTCTCTGCTCAACACAGACACCTTGGCAGGAAGACAGCTTTTGTTTTAGTTTCCATTGCTTCTTGCAAGTGACAGAACAACATGAGATGGTTGTGTAGGTGTGCCTTTTGTCATCAAAATATAACATGCATAACATGCTCATCTGCATCATTTGGAATTACATTACTTTCTCTGTGCAGAAAAGCACTGAAAGATGTCAGCACACTGCTACAGAAAATACAGCTGCAATAACAAACAACTTAGCTGTTTCTTTTCTCCCTGAGTTACACAACCACAGTAGCTGAATACACTGACATTCTTTATAGAGTCCTGTGATTTATGCATTTGAAACCTGGAGGTTTTTAATAACTGAATCAAAAAGATTTAATCCAGTGTGCAGTTGTAATAATAGTGAGCAGTGTTCTATGATAAATCAGTCAATGCACCAAACCAAAAAAAGTTCCAGGTTGGATTTTCAACCATAACTTAGCAAAAGCTTTTGCAAAAAACACTTCTGTAAATTCATGAACACTTGTTAGCAGCAGTTGACTGTACAAAAAGCAGCAGTGAATACCTTGCTTCCATGCTGAAACATGCATTATGTATTAAACAAAAAGATGCTCAAGGACTATAGCCGTGAAAGGACAGCAGTGCTGCTTACCTGCTGCTTCAGCCACTTCTAAAGCTTTTATTTTCAAACTGAAACAGGCTTAGCTGACACCTAAACTGTCCCTGCATTCCAGGCCTTGCTTCAGTATAAAATATCTCATCCTTTTAAGTGTATGGGCAAACAATGAGAGGCCTAAGCTGGCAAGATCCACAAAATCAGGACCTTGACAAGATCCTGGGTGCTTCCCACCTGCAACAACAAGCTACAACAACAGGATTATAAGTGAAGTATCCACCTTAGACACATACTGTGATGTGTGAACTGAGGGCACACATGGTTAAAACTTCATGCTGGTTTTTACTGTCACCACATAAAAAGAGGTGCTGTGGTGGTAGACTCAGTAGAAGAGAGATTTACTTACTTACAGCTAAGAGTAATCTTGAAAATATTCAGAACTTAAAGTATCCACTTCCATCTATTCAACTCTAAGTAAGAGAGAAGCAGGACCAAACAGAAAATAAGTTGTTATTTATTTGAGCATAAGTATCACAACCTCACAGTGTAACTTTGCACGAAACAATGGGCGCTCGCAGATACTTCTCTAATATCCCACGTGACCTGATAGAATCCTATGGACTTTTCCTAAAAAATTTGTTTGCTCTGTCCAGCTCCCTGTGTTTTGTTTAAATACGCTATTCCAAATTACTTGTCTTCAAACACACAGGTCCTGTTTTCAGTGGCCTTAGAAATACTGCTTCAGTGCCAGAGTGTGTTGTAATTTCTCACCTGATTTAACAGAAGCAAAACATATCCCAGGCAACCAGAGAGGTGCATTAAGACCATTAAAATACATGCATATGCAGTCACTTGTAAGTACCTAATACAAGAGTGACATAAGTACTAGTAATTAAAGGTATGTAACCCAGATTAGTATGAAGACAGGCACTTTGGTGTAATCTCAGGCCCAGTCGATTCCATACAAAGCAGAACAGCTCAAGCAGGAAAGAGTGAGAATTTCCTCTGTAGATATCCTCTATCTGGTTGGGGGTGACAACAGGGGTCATCAGAGACAGAAGCAGAGTTCACGTCCTATTAAAAAGAGAAAGGCTCCATAAGGAGCAACCTGGGTAGGAGAAGGGTCTATAACTTGGTGTGAGTTACAAGCAAGAACTGCCTCAGGCACTTAATTCCAAAAGAGGCTGAGACTTGTGCAACGCCAACAGAGTGGAGCCTCATTTTATTTAAAAGGTGAATCTTAAGACATGGCCCTGAGTTCCGCATTTCCAACTGGTCCAGATTAGGTCATGCTTTGGTTAACATGATGTATATTGGAGATCCAATGCTTTAGGCTCCTGTGTCTCCCATGCAATGTTACTAAATCCCCAGCTCGCTGCTGCTGATAAGGCCAGGCAGCCGTGTGCTGCTCTCTGCTCTCTCTGAGTTAGCTCAGAGATTGTCAATTTTTCAAACAGCATCAATTTCCAGATATATTATTTCAGTGCAACCTGAAAATTTAAATTACTATAATTTTTTAAAATAAAAATTACTCTGTCCTCTCTTTTACCTCCCCTTTTCATTCCTGGATTCCTCTTTAAGAATTACAGTAGCAGGCAAATAAATTACTTCAGTTACAGATCTGTCATTCAACCTTAACTTCTTTAGGAAACCTAAGTGTTCCACTTAGTATAAGGTAATGTAGGAAATGGAATATAATGACCATTAGAAATAGGATAAGAATGTGAGTAGAGGATCACCTGCTTACAGTTATCTTGGGTCAGATAAGTGCACATCAGAGACTCAGCTGTATTGGATGTAAGAGGCAGAGAGAAACTGGCTCTTTCCACCTGCAAAAGACCAAAAGAAACAGCTCAAGCACCAAGCAGCCAGCAAACACAAATTTTCACATTGCTTACGCTGAGGTGAGTTAGTATGATCATCTCCTACAGATTAAAATGCAGCAAAGCCCATAAAAGCTTACTCCTGTGTCCTGGCTGCATCCCTCAGTCTGTTTTCCCCTTGCCTGACCCCTTCCCATAGAATCAGAACCATAGAATGATTTGGGTTGGAAGGGGCCTCAAAGATCATCTAGTTCCACCCCTGCCATAGGCAGGGACACCTTCCACTAGAGCAGGTTGTTCAAAGCCCCATCCAACCTGGCCTTGAACATTTCCAGGGAAAGGGCATCCACAGCTTCTATGGGAAACCTGTGCCAGTGCTTCACCATCCTCATAATGAAGAATTTGTTCCCAATATCCAATTTAAACATACCCTCTTTCAACTGAAAGCCATTCCCCCTTGTCCTATCACAAGCCCTTGTAAAAAGCCCCTCTCCAACTTTCTTGTAAGCCCCCTTTAAGTAACTGGAACATGCTATAAGGTCTCTGTGAAGCCTTCTCCAAGCTGAGCAACCCCAATTCTCTCAGCCTGTCTTCACAGGAGAGGTGCTCCAGCCCTCTGAGCATCTTCATGACCCTCCTCTGGACGTGCTCCAACACTCACGTCCTTATGCTGGGGCCCCAGAGTTCGGTATCCAGCAGCCGGTCTTGGAGAGCTGGGGAGGATTTCCACTCTGCTGGGGAAATTCCCTCCCAGTGTTTCTTCCTCGGTGACTCTATCTTTTTTAATATTTTTTTTTCCCCATTCCATATGCACATCACCACCACTCTCCTCCCTGCCCTACCCCTGCGGCACCCCAGCTCCCTGTGGCGCTGCCCCTTTATTTACGGTCGCCGTGCACAAGAAGGCGGCTCGGCTGCAGCGCCGTTCCCGGCCGCTGTGAACATTGCCCTCCCGGGAGCACCTTCCCGTCCCGGCCAGCCGGGACCGCTCCTCAGCCATTCCCTGCAGGTCGAGCACGCTCTCCCGCTCCAGCCGGACGGTGTGTATGCGGGAATAACGCGGGGGGGGGCGACAGGCGCGGGGGGCGCTCCCGGGGGCGGCGGCTGCTCCCAGCCTTTTCCCCGGCGCCGCCCGATTTCCCGTGTGGAGCTGCTCCGCTCCGCTCCGGGCGCCGGCGGGAGGTGAGCCGGGACACCGGGATACGGGTGGGAGCCGGGGGTCTGAGCAGCAGCCTTACACGGCTCCTTCACAGCCCACGCCAGCGCAAGGGTCGGTCGTCACCCTCGCTTTCCCCGCTCTGTCTTTCCCTTTTCAGTCGCCAGGAAATAAGGGTATCCACCCGTAGGAGAATGTTTTGGCACCAGGGTTGCACTTCTGCATTTTTCAAAGCAGTATGTAACTTAGCATTCATTCACTTTCCGGCCCTCCCCGAGGCAGACAAGGATTATTACCCTCATTTTATGGGGAAAAAATAGGTATGTGGGGTATAAAGTCCCTAAGAGGCACAAAGGCGTCAGAGGTGGGACTTGATGAGACATGCCTGCACCTGGCCTTGGAAGACTCCACCTTGCAGGATGTCAGCAGTTCCCACCTTGCACTTCAGTGCTTCGAGTATCAAGCATGAAACGTTTTGCTTTTGCAGACACCCAGCAGTGCCCGAGTCTGGCAGGGCTGACCAGCCAACATCTGATACAGCTACGTGGTACAGGTGTTGTGATGTAGGCATGCTTCTAGCTCAGAGCCAGCCCAAAGCACAGTAGTGTTTTAAAATGGAGTGGTGAACTGCACATCTTTGATTCCGTGGCTTATGGCTGGGAGCATTCACCCAAGCTGTGGGAGAGTTCAACCCTTTCCGTCCTTTGCCTCAGGGTGAATGGGACATATGTCTTCATCCTAATTGGGAACAGGCTAATTTTGGCCTCCTCCAGCTTCCTTGTGAAGCTGTGTCATTGTGCGAGAAGCTGATTGAGATGGTAAGAGGCAGCAACTGGAGGGGAGGACAAGAAGGGCTCCAAGGTGTTGTCTAAGGATTGGTTTCTGGGTTGAACATGTGCATAGTCAGAACATGGAAGCTGCCTAGAGCAGATCTCCCTTCCCTC
This sequence comes from Manacus vitellinus, assembly GCF_001715985.3. Classification (NCBI taxonomy): domain Eukaryota; kingdom Metazoa; phylum Chordata; class Aves; order Passeriformes; family Pipridae; genus Manacus; species Manacus vitellinus. The sequence goes on from NW_021940864.1 coordinate 5,394,023, forward strand.
CCTTGACCCCATACAAAGCATCCCCTAACCCTTCAGTAGGCTGAAGCATGTCTTTGATTTAGCAACTCTTGAACATTATTCACTCAGTTGGAAGAGCTGTAACAGAAGAGGAGAGTGCCTCCAGTCCAGAATAACCAATGCTTCCACAGTGAATGGGGGGGTGTGAGATAAAATGGTTTGGTGTTGCATTGTGCAGAGAACAGAACTGAGAGTAGCTGTTTTACTTGATAGATTAATGTGCTAAATGAAGACATAGCTAGATTTCCCTCTGGAAAAAGCTGGGTAGGGACAGAATTTAAAATATAACCTGCTTGGGGATTTCTGTTTTGGCAGTCCCTAGGTGTCAGACCTGGAATATATATGCAGGTGAGCCCTAGCATGCTACTACCATGCTGTGAGTCAATGGAACAACCCACTCACCAACAGCTTCCCTCAGGAATGGTTTCAGAAAGGCTACCAGCTACTTTTCTGTCTTCTTCACAGGTCTTCATTGCATCGTAGGTTCTACAGTATAGGATTATGTCAGCCATACTAGTGAGTGAAATTTTCACATTCTTCTCCTCCACCAACTGACTCAAATTTATTCAGATCTAAAGCCTATTTCAAAGAAATTCAGAAACTATCCTTTCAACATCTCCATTACAGGAAAGAACAGAGCAGGTTTCTAATTTCACTTCAATGTTTGGCAGATTTTCTCTCTCTTTGTATTATATTTATGGTCTTTTCATCACTGGACATTTGCAGCTTGTTATCTTTTGATTGCCTTATTAAAATGTATGTGTAAAAAAACCTTGCAAAAGCAACCATCTCTTTGTTATAATTTGTTCCATTTGGCTCCACATATTCAGGCACCTGTCTCCATATTTTTTTAATAGTTCTTTATTAAATAACATTTCCAGATTGGGTCCCAGGAGTGCAGGAGGGGTGACCATGCCATTCCCCCTCTGGCTAGCCAGTTAGTCACCTTTGCTGACTTCAGGCTACCAACCCATTACCAGTTTTATGCATGACCACTATTTCACAGGCATGACAGTGCTGATGAGCTTTATGAAAAGGTTACTTTTGCAGGTAAGGCTGTACAGAGCTCTGCTTGTGACCCCAGGAGTTACTGTCTGAATGCTGCTTCTCCACTTCCTGCTGCTTCCTCAAGAATTTCTGTCTCATCTGTGAAAGCTGGCCTCCTCTAAGTTACAAATTTGACTGTCCTTCTTGAGACTCCTCTCCTATTATCAATTTGATCTCTTCCAGGTGAGAGCTTAAATCCTCTCTGCTTCTAATTATCCTGCAAGCACAAAAAAAGGACATTGTGCTCCTAAGCTAAATCCACTGTGTGAAAAACACAGTCCAAAATGATAGCTAAGAGGGAAGGGGAACTAATAAGAAGGAAACGTTTCTTCCCTGGAGTGACTTCTAGTCTAGACCAGCAGTTCTCACGTGACATTTTTCAAAGAAAAAAGGAAAACATGGACTCAGGATGTATCTGAGTGGTGACTGTGACTGCTAGGTTGTTTGTGCAGCTTTGAATGAGCGTCTCTACTGGGAAACAACAGTAGCAACAACTTGAAAAAAACCCAACAGCCCCCTGAATCTTCACTGCCCTTGCTGAAGCCCTATTTCCTTAGGAAATAAGAAGTTTGTAGGAAACCTTCTTGGTCCTCTTCTGAAGCCCTCTGCCTTCATCATCCCCTCTGAGACACAGAGGTGGGGGAAGCTGGGCTGCCTGGGGCTGGCAGATGGACCAGTGCCCAGCACTGGGGTGCTTCACTGGAACAACCAGCCCAGCTGGTTGCTCAGGCAGGGAAAGGAGCAGCCTGGCTCTAATCAGCAGGGAGACACTTAAAAATGTGCTAGGGGCTAAAAATGACTGAACTGGGGCCAGGACCTGGGGTCTGGGGCTACAGCACCCTCCCTCTGCCTATCCAATTTACTCCTGTCCTCTGGAGAAATAGCCTAGAGCGTGTTTTTTTCAAGTTTATTTTCTTATCCTTCTGGGGACTGTTTTCTTTTAAAGAACTCTTACCCTATAATTAAGGGATCACATCTGTCTTTGTGTGTTTGCATCTCATCATATAATCTGATGGGATATCAAAACAAACAAATACAAACAGGAACTACATCATTACACCCAAACCAGTGGCTGAATTTTATGGTCCTTCTGCTCTGTCAGGTCATTAAATGCCTTACTGCCTTATGTTTTTTTCCATCAGTGACAGGAACTGCCTCAGTACTCACTTGCCTTATAAGATGCTTCCTGATTTTAAGTTGGAAAATGCTATATTACAGTTAAGAATCCTAGCAACTTAAGGGAGATGCCAAAGGGGTGGGGGCATATTCATTAATCATATGATGAATGAAATAGTTTCTTTTTTAGGTTGTAATTGGCTAGAGGGGCCCCATGATGAAAAGTATGTTTACACTGCTCAACTTTTTATGAGCACAAATGCATATATTATGATGGCTTAGAGCCTGGGCCAAAGCTCGGATCTTTACTTTTCTTTCAGTAAGTAGATTTGATCTAATCAGATAACAGCAGCAATACAAATTTTCACAATAGCAGTTGGCCTTTATCTGACCGGTCTAAGAACAAAGGTTTACTGTTTGCAGTATATCTTTCAAGATCTTTTTTATGGCCTAGATAAATATTACAAACTCCTTGTCAGTGAGGCTTTCTGTTAGATTAAAAGAAAAAGGATGCTCTTTGAAGGTCTTTGGGGGTTTTTTCTAGAAATTTTACCAAGTGCCAAATACAAATAGTTCTTCACAGCCAGTGTTTATCACAAGGGTCTGGGAAAGATGCCCATAGTTCTTGCCATGACTGAAGAAAATATGAGTGATATTAGGGCATTAGACAAGGATATTTTGTTCTGCACTTGATAGAAGAAGTAAGAATGATTCTCATTTCCTTACAGAATTTTGACATGTGAATATATAGAGAAAGCTGCACAAGGGAGACTCTATTCATTTGGATGGCAGGAAAGGACCCAAGATCTGAAGAATGAGATTGAGACACATTTTTCTATTCAGGTGAATTCCAGTGGATTTTAGGCAGCCAAGTCCCCAAAATGAGATCCCAAAGGCCCTTCCTTCATTCATAAACCCACAAGGCACCCCCACATCTGCGGTGGCTCTCAGTGCATGTAAGCCATTGCACGGGAGCACCCCGGGGTGAGGAGCCTTGCACAGCAATTGCAGGTGTTGGGGAGGTCAATACAAAGAACATGACCCCTGGCAGACTTCCTCAGAGGACCCTGCGTGGAGCACCTCTAGCAGAGCTGCAGCTTTGAGTCTAGTGCAGGGCATGTGAGCCATGAACATTTTCTTTCAACCTTTGGCCAAGGAAAAGAGAGGTCCCTGATGCTATGGCCCAATTAGACCATTAAAGGAAGTGTAAGACCCAAGTGCTTAGCCTGCCTCAGTCTGAGAAGCTTCAATCTGGTTCTCACTCAAGGAAACTGCTCTAACCATAAGGCTGTAAGCACATAAGTGTGTCAGGTAACAGTACCTGACATCTGTCCTGCAGAAATGTGGCTGTGCGCACAAGGATGCAAGAGCCATGAGGATTTTCAACAATGCCAAGTGTAGGGTACTGCACCTGGGGAGGAATAACCCCAAGTACCAGTACAGGTTGGGTGCTGACCTACTACGGAGCAGCTCTGCTGAGAAAGACCTGGGAATATTGGTGGATGACAAGTTGACTATGAGCTGGCAGTGAGCCCTTGCTGCCAGGAGGATCAGTGGTATTTTGGGATGCATCGGGAAGAGCATGGCCAGCAGGTTGTGGGAGGTGATTCTGCCCCTCTACTTGGCCCTAATGAGGCCACATTTGGAGTGCTGTGTCCAGTTCAGGGCTCCTCAGTACAAGAAAGACAAGAAGCTACTGGACAGAGTCCAGCAGAGGACAACAAAGATGATGAGGGATCTGGAGCATCTCTTATGAGGAGAGACTGTGGGAGCTGGGCCTGTTCAGTTTTCCTTCAGAGAAGAGAAGACTGAAAGGGGAACTCATTAATGCATACAAATATCTCACAGGCCGGTGCCAAGAGGATGGTGCCAGACTCTTTCCAGTGGTGCCCAGAGACAGAACAAGGAGCAATGGCCATAAACTGAAACTTCAGCACGAGAAAGAACTTCTTTGCTTTGAGTGTGGCAGAGCACTGGAACAGACTGCTCAGAGAGGTCATGGAGTCTGGAGACATTCAAAACCAACCTGGATGCATTCTTGTGTAACCTGCTTTAGGTGACCCTGCCTTGGCAGGGGGATTGGGCTAGATCAGCTGAACAAGATGATCTCCAGAGGTCCCTTCCAACCCTAACAATTCTGTGATTCTGTGATTTTTTTGCTGAGCAGGGGTTGAAAGATAAACTTCTTGAATTATTTTGGAATAGAATATTGCTTGCTTAATTATGGTTGCTTAATCCAAAGCACTAGTTTAGCTAAAATCCATAACTAGACTTCAGCTTTAGAGCCCAGTGTTGAGTACAGAATTAGCAATGGATGTTACTGTCCTCTAATTCCCTTTGTCAGTACATGCCCCTGGCATAATGTTGCATCCAATCAGTATTCCTCTTGTTTTGCCAAACTGGAGTATTATAGTCAACTCCCCAAGTCAGTTTTCTTTCAGCATTTACTTCCACTTTGAGCTACCACTTCCCACAGTCACAGCCTCTAGCCCCAATGGCTTTGAGCCATTCTCAGAAAAATTGAAAGTCATAGGTAAGCAGCCCAACTGTTCTAGATACTTTAGAGGAAGTCTCAGCCCTGTAACATATAAACAACAGAGACCGGTTTCCATTGTTTGCATTGCTTCTTAGTCTCTTTTTTTTATTTCTGGTTTTGATTTGCTTTTTTGGTTGGTTTGTTGTTGTTCAAGTCTGCTTCAGTGTGACTGGCTGTTTCCACAGAAGGGTCAGTGTAATGCAAACAATATCAGAGCTGCACTAGCCAGGGATAGGGCAGATAATCATGCATGGGCTGTGTTAGGTTTGTGCATGCTTTCTAATCTTCATTCTGAGGCTTTCCTTGGGGTTACTTTTCTGACTGGGCAGCTAGCACAACAAAATTCCCCTGAAAGATAACTGAAGCCTTACCTTTAAATCCAGACTAAGACACACTGTGGAAAGCAGGCAGATGCAGTAGATCATACCAGTGTAGGAGTTCAGCCTCATTTATATCCTGGTGCACTTGGTCTGTGTCTAAGCCAAAGGATAGTGAAAAGGGAAAGACACTGAGGAAAAGAGGATGGAGTAAAGTAAACTGGGCTTGAAAGGGGAAGGAGAAAAAAAGAAAGGATTTCTTTGACTTTGTTGCAGTTCTTGTTCTAGAACTTCTGACCTGCATCAAGAGTCTTTTAAAATCTGAAAGTCCTTCTAGCTGAGATTATCTAAACTAAGCAAAAATGCCCTCACTTACTCAAAGGTTCTGTACTGGGTTTGTGTAGGTTTTGGTAGAAGTGGGGACTACAGGAGTGCCTCTGTGAGAAGCTGCCAGAAGCTTCTCCAGTGTCCTGCAAAGCCAGTGCCAGCTGGCTGTGAAATGGACTCACTGCTGCCCAAGGCCATGGCCATCAGCGACGGTGGCAGAGCCTCTGGGATAATATTTAAGAAGGGAGGGAGGAGATAACTGTGCAATGACAACTACAGCTGGAGAGAAGAGTAAGAATGTGTGAGAGAAATAACTCTGCAGACACCAAAGTCAGTGAAGAAGGAGGGGGAGGGGGTGCTCCAGCTGCTGGAGCAGATTCCCCTGCAGCCTGTGGTGAAGACCATGGTGAGATGGCTGTGCCCCTGGAGCCCATGGAGAGCCACAGTGGAGCAGATATCCACCTACAGCTCCTTGAGGACCCATTCTGGGCAGAGGAGGAGGTAGAGAGTTTGGGAGTAAAGTTAAGCCCAGGAAGAAGGGAGGGGTGGGGGAAGGTGTTTTACGATTTGGTAGTTATTTCTCATTAGCCTACTCTGATTTGACTGGTAATAAATTAAAATAATTTCCCCAAGTCAAGTCTGTTTTGCCCATGACAGTAATCAGAGTGATCTCTCCTTGCCCTTACCTAGGCCCACGAGTCTTTCATTGTATTTTCTCTCCCCTGTCCAGCTGAGGAGGGGAGTGATAGAACAGCTTTGGTGAGCACCTGGCATCCAGCCAGGGTCAACCCACCACAGGTTCCAAATTCCTCCTGGTCTTTGTTTCCCTTTCCCAGTAGCTTTTTCATGCCTATGTGTTTTGTACCTGCAGATGATTTCTTTATTGATACTGTTTCTGAGTGCTGCACTTGGCCAGTTTCTGGCAGAAAGATCTGGGGGTAATTAAATAGGAAGAATGGTTTAGATTAAATGAATGGAAAACAGTCTCTGTTCAGTTAGCTGGGCTCTGGACATATACATAAAGAAGTTGGCTTAAATACACTTTTCAAAACAGTCACAAGAAAAGTTGTAAACTGATGATGAAAGCAGTGTGCATATCTAATAAAAAGTTAAATCTGTACTTTTATACACACACATCTCACTTTAGAAAAAATAATAAGGGACAATTAAGACAGAGTTTGCCACTTTAGTGTCTAATGTTTTGGGGTACAGAGGGAGAGAAGAGGACTGTCTTCCATGCATTTTACAGGCAAGAAATATACCCTGAAGTTGTTGAATCCTATCTTTCCCTTTTCTCTGGGGAGCTTTTGTGCTGCCTGTGACAACTAAGTGGTGTTTCACAGAAAGGCATCAGGGTAACACAGGCTCCAAGAGAGCTCTTGCATCTTGCTGTCCAAACAGAAAGACCCTTAGCTATGAAGTTAAAGGGAAGAAAAGCCTTCCAACTTGGCAGTAGGATTAATGTTTATCCCTTAATCCTTAATCCTAAAGCAGGCTTGTGGCAATTACAGATGAGATTCTCACACACTCATCAAAAGGTGCTGTTACCTTTATTGTGTATATACTCAACTCTTCTGTGATTCAGTGACCTACAGAAAATGACCTGGACATTTTCATGAAAATTAGCATTAGTAAAAAATGTACTCTTTTTTTCTCCTTTATGGTGCAGATATGAAGATTTTACCAGCTTTACCTTTTTATCCACTGACCACATCCTAAACACCAAAATGGCTGGTATCCTTGGTCACAGGACTTCATCTTTTTGGAATTATTTCAAGTAGTCTGTGCATGTGGTGGGCACACAATTCCTCTGGCTGACTGAGCTGTCATCTACGAAGGATCTCCTTAGAAGGATATCATCGTCACTGCAATAGGTTATTAAAAATATTTTTAAACTCTTTCAGTCTTATTGGTGATTATTTTACACTGGTCTTCCCTAGAGTCCACCCAGATAGCCAGCACTTCTGCTGCTTTTTTCCCCAAAACCTATGGCTGACAGCTGAGAACACTTAGGCCTGCTGCTCATTTTCATAAGCACACATAGTTCATACCTGTTCCCTCCCACTGGTGTGTGCTGGTTCTCGTTTAACCTAGGGTAATGTGACAGAAGCACAGGAGGCTGCTGCTGCTGCACAAAACCACTTTTAAGACTGAAATTTTCCTTTCAGGTCACTCTTTTTAAAAGCAAGCCTCAGGCCTCAGCAAGGACAGAAGCAGGGTATGTAACCTATTCTTTATTTATGTGGAATCCCGTGTATTTTTGTTGGGGGTGTGGAAAGGGGAATGGCAAATGCTTTCTAACTCTCCATGGGAGAGTTGTTACTCTGGCATGAGTAACAAAAAGAGACAACCTTAGTCCTCCTTTTCAGCTTTACTTCAAGCCTTGCTTACTGACAGTCTCTCTGAGTGTCCTAAGGCATACACAGCTGTGCTGAGATAAACAGGCACAGCTACAACATCCACTCTCAGGTACTGCCAGTTCCCATCCTTTTTTACTGTGCTAGTGAAAGTTTCTAGGTGATTTAAACCAGGTTAACAAAAGTCTTACAAAAAAGTAAGTACAATAGTGAAAGTTCCAGATGACTCAAAGCATCTGCATCTGCCTTCCCTGATCCAGATGCACAGGAGGCTGAGACCAGAGCTAGAGTATGTGCATTCTGTATGCACTCACTTATGCCTTTAGATCTAGGTAGAATATTCACCCTGCATTGTAAAAGTTCTTTCCATTGCTCAGAAACATAGCCTGCTTAGGTCTTCCCATCCCAAAAGCATTTGCTGCATTTTTCATCCCACTCCTATTGGGCCCTGATTCTCTAAACTTCATTGCTCCAGTTTTCAATAATGAAAATTTTCAATAATTGACAGGACAAGAGGATAGAGTCTCAAGCTCCATGAGGGAAGATTAAGGTTGAACATCAGGAAAAACATTTTCAAAGGGTGTTAAACATTGGAACAGGCAGCCCAGGTAGGTAGTGGAGTCACCATCCCTGGAGGTGTTCAAGAAATGACTGGATTTTGCACTCAGTGCTATGGTTTAATTGGCATGGTGGTGTTTGGTCATAGGTGGGACTCGGTGACCTTGGTGGTCTTTTCCAACCTTAAAGATTCTGAGATTCTATGAATGAAGCATTTAGACATCCCTTCATCTCCATGTCCATGCACAGACATGTAATTGAATGGGAGGATCCTCGTTTTGTGGGAAGAATATTCTTCCCAAAACATTTTAAAGGCTAATGTACAGTGCTGAAGGGTTGCATAAAATGCTACATGATGGGATTCTGTTAAAATACAAATCTTTGTTGTTGTCATGAGAGCAGTAAGAGGCATTACTTACTGCCAGCATCACCCTCCTGCTCATGGAGGGACAAGATTTGGGAGAGAAGGTAGTAACTTATGTGGAAAAAATTGAGGGAGCAAAGAGTTTACAAGTGAAATCTTTCTTGTCAGTAAACCAGAGCAGAGGTGGAGTGTAACAACTGTTAAAAGATTGTTAGGTATTTGTTTAACTTAAAAGAATGTGGAAAAGCAAGTAAGTATAAAGGGAAAGGCGGCTAAAAATCTTTCACCATTTTCTTATATTCTAATAAAGAAAATAAAATAACATTTTAAAATTTAAAAACAACAACATTTCCTAATTGTTCCATTCTAAGCATTTTGATCTTTTTCTAGCTGTCTATTGTACGTGTCCATCAAATATTGACTTCCAAAGTATTTTCTGTCTGCCACTGCTTTTGATAATGCAGTGATTTTGCCCAAACTTTAAAAACTAGCCATAGCATCTGTGCAAATACAAGGAATGAAAATGTAAAAGTCTGAAAGATAAATGTCATTTAAAACTATTTGTGCTAAACATCTTATATTACAATGTCAGCAAGAACCAATGTCATAGTTGTCAAATACTAAAAGGGAAACTTGGTGCTTCGTTTTCATGGTTCTAGGAAAGAAGAATGTAAAAATGTAAACAAGATCTTGAATCACCTGTTATATGTTTGGGTCTTTCTTAATAACCTACAACATTCTGTAGTAACAACAACAAACATTACATAGTTTACTGTTTATAATGTCCCCTTTAAAAGTGTATGCTAGGTCAAAAAAGAGGGTAGTAAATACAATTATATTCTAGTGCTTGGAATTATTCCCCATAGAAGAAGTTAAAATCTCTTAAGTGTTTTTTTTTAAGTACAGTACAAACCCAACCACCTTGAGGCTAATAATTTGCTCTGTTCTTTACTATGCTCAATAAAACAGAATTTTGATACTCACTACCTACAATTTGTTTTTCTTTGCAGCACATTTGCTTTTCTTTACAGCACATCCTAAATTCCTTTGTGAGACAAAATGCTAATGAAATTTGAACACCAGGACTTCAGAATTCAACACTCGTATCCTATATTCATAATCTCTTTTACCTCAAGAATCAGATCTTGTCCTAAGCACACAAGAATGTCCTAAAAATTTAAAGATTAGTATTTTAAGTTGTGAGGTATTTGTGTTTCCCATTTGGTGTTTGAGCCTCTAGGGTGAAAATTTGCAGACTCACTCTAGTAGTCACAGCTGTTACAAGTTAGAGTTTTAATATAATCAAATGACTTTGAGATGTTTGGTAGAGTGAGACTGGACTGTGCTGTAATATCCTTGTATTGCCTATGTAGCAGATAGTCTCTAAAAATTGGCTTTCTCTTTCCTGGGTTTCTACTGACATTTCCCAGAAATCCCTTTGTATGACAGCAAAAAGCATAAGATGATTTTAGTTTAATAGTACAATGTTCTGCATAGAGGCTTCTACTTGTGCTTTAAAGAAGCAGTGTGCTCAAATCAGAACAATAATTGTTCAAAGCCCCACTTTTTTCCTCTCTGAAGTAGATTTACTTTGCAGATGTTAGATGGCCACTGGGGGCTTGGCTCCCCAAGAGTTTACATTTACCAATTTTTAAGCAGATTGTGCTGGAGGACACAAAAATTCTTCCATTGGGTTATCATTTCATTTCAATAAACGCTTGTCTAAAAGCAGAAGCAGATGGTTGCAATCTTAGAAGGGATTTTTTTAAAAACTACTGTACACAAGCAATCACTTTAGGGCTAATAATTTGCTCTGTTCTTTACCATACTCAGTAAAAAAGATCTTCCTTGCTTTGAAGAGGTTTTTATCTTGGATAAAAAGGGAGACAGGCAGACAGATGGCATAATGCAAGGAAAATACAGAGTGGGAATATATTAATAAATGGATTCATCAGCAAGCTGCATAAATTACGTTATCCACCTTTTTGTATAACTTAGGAACTTACAGTTCAGGAAATACAGTTTTTCATGAAACATGAAATCTCACAGGACAGTTTCAGGCTACTGTGTCTTTTCTGTTCCTTCAGCATAAGCCTTGTTCCTGCCTATACTTTCAAAACTATCTCACAACCATTTCAAGAAAAATTTCACATTGTCAGCGTAGTCTGAGGCTCCAGGAGCCCCAAAAGAGGTCCTCCTCTTTAAAATTCGAGGCTGTTAGGTAGTTCTGTATGACAGCAATCTAAATTCCAAATAGGTAATAGCCCTCACAAGGAGAGTGCTCAGGGAAAGAGCAGCGTTGGCCTGCTCTGTTGAGATGACTGGATGATTGCACTTTACTTGGGTATTCCAAACTGTTTAAAACCTGTTTGAATAACTGATAAAGGAATTAAGCTAATACACCAGCATTACCAGTTCCATGGTGCAAATTAAATAGCTACGCCGAGATTTCAGCACCTACCTAGTGGGGTTATGGTGCCACCCTTAAGGTACATAAAGAAGAGTTACTTTTTAGGTCATAGGAGTTGCTCACATCTCTTTGGGACTCTTTGGTCTGTTCTGACCAGACAGCCTATCAGATAGACTTCAGAGAAAGGATAGATTCCCAAACCACTAGTAACTTTTAGTGTGACATTAGTCCTCTCTTCCACAACTGTTAAAAATGGGCTCTACAACTCACTGCATAGACAGCCAACTGCAGAATTAATGCTCTCTATTTTCACTTTGTTTCACCTAGGTTCATGATGTTATGTCATCAACTAGTGCTTGTCTTTGGACTCTCACTAGCTAGTGGGGTGTGTGCATCTAGAAGCTGCTACTCAGAAGCCCAAGTCTCCATATATTTTTTCTGCAACCTCACAGATATTCCACTTGTGCCGAAGGACACGGTGAAGCTTTTTCTAACTTCCAACTATATCATACGAGTGACTGAAACTTCGTTTCCGCTGCTGGAGCACTTGTTGTTGTTGGAATTTGGAACGCAGTTGGTCTATCCTGTTACCATAGGGAAAGGAGCTTTCAGGAACCTGCCAAACCTTCGTATCTTAGATTTGGGATACAACAGGATTCTTCAACCAGATCTTGATGCTTTTGTGGGTTTGCGAAATCTGACTGTACTCCGTCTGTTTGGGAATTACCTTGGAAATTCCATCCTTGAGGAACGTTACTTTCAAGATTTGAGATCATTAGAAGAATTGGATCTTTCAGGGAACAAAATCACCAGACTTCAGCCTCATCCATTATTTTATAATCTAACAGCCCTGAAAACTGTGAACCTGAAATCCAACTACATATCCGACCTGTGCCAGAGCAATCTTACCAGCTTCCGAGGAAAACATTTTTTATTGTTCAGCCTCAGTTCTAATTTTTTGTACAAGGCAGAAAGTGTAGACTGGGCCAAATGCCCAAATCCTTTCAAAAATATTACATTTAACTCACTAGACCTTAGCAAAAATGGCTGGAGCACGGAGAGAGTCCAATATTTCTGTACAGCCATTAAAGGGACTCAAATCAGGTCTTTAATATTTAGCACTCATATAATGGGTTCAGGATTTGGCTTTCAAAACTTAAAAAATCCAGATAATTATACTTTTGCAGGATTAGAAAGAAGTGATCTTAGTTCCCTTGATATTTCAGGGGGTTACATTTTCTCTCTCAACCCTTTAGTCTTTCAAAGCCTTGGTAATCTGGAAGTGCTGAACCTTTTCAAAAACAAGATAAATCAAATCGAAAGACAAGCATTTTTTGGCTTGGGCAACCTAAAAATCCTCAATCTCTCAAGTAATCTGTTAGGTGAGTTGTATGATCATACTTTTGAGGGTCTACGCAGTGTAGCATATATTGATTTACAGCAGAATCATATTGGGATGATTGGTGAAAAATCATTCCATCACTTAGTAAGTCTGAAAATAATTGACCTCCGAGACAATGCCATTAAAAAGCTCCCTTCCTTTCCACGTCTGACGTATGCCTCTTTAGGTGACAATAAGCTAATGACTGTAGCCTACACAAGAATAGATACAGCATACCTAGATTTAGAAAGAAATTGGTTGGCAAATGTAGGTGACCTGTACATTCTTTTCCAAGTTCCAGATCTGCAATATATCTTCTTAAAACAGAATCGGTTCTCTTACTGTGTGAAAAGTGATAATGCTATACAAAATAGTCAGTTAACCTATATGGATCTGGGTGAAAATATGTTACAGCTTGTGTGGGAGAGAGACTTATGTTTGGATGTGTTTGGGGCACTGTCCAAACTCGAGGTTCTCCATCTGAATAACAACTACCTCAGTGCTCTTCCACAGGACATTTTTAGAGGTCTAACATCTCTAAAAACCCTTAATCTGGCTTCCAATCTGCTGTCTCATCTTTCTCCTGGGCTTTTTCCGGAGAGCCTAATGTACCTCAACTTATCTGGAAACCAGCTGCTTTCCCCTGAGCCTGAAGTCTTTATGACTTTGAATATTCTGGATATAACACATAATAAGTATGTCTGTGATTGATCTTTAAAGAGCCTACTAGTGTGGCTAAATGAAACCAATGTAACCCTAGCTGGCTCCGAATCTGACAGGTACTGTGCCTACCCACCTGAATTTGCAGGGGTACCACTGTCGTATCTGGAATATGATGGTTGTGATGAAGATGAACTCCAGCAGGCACTCAGGTTCTCACTATTCATTGTCTTCTCTGTCACCTTTCTCATGTTTCTGGTGTCAGCCATCATTTTTACTCGCTGTCGGGGGATTTGTTTTATCTGGTATAAAACTATCACCAAAAAAATAATAGCCAGCCATCCACAAGTAACAAATAAATGTGAATACAGATATGATGCGTATCTGTGCTACAGCAAAAATGACTTTGAATGGGTCCAGAATGCTTTGCTAAAGCACCTGGATTCACAGTATTTGGATAAAAACAGATTTACCTTGTGTTTTGAGGAAAGAGACTTCTTGCCTGGGGAAGAACATATCAATAATATTCGTGATGCCATTTGGAACAGTAGGAAAACAATTTGTATTGTGACCAGGCAGTTTCTCAAAGATGGGTGGTGTGTGGAAGCCTTCAATTTTGCCCAGAGCAGGTACTTCTCTGATCTGAAAGATGTCCTCATAATGGTAGTGGTTGGGTCACTTTCTCAATATCAACTGATGAAACACAAACCAATTCGAAACTTCTTACAAAGGAGTCGGTATTTGCGGTGGCCTGAAGATTATCAAGATGTAGACTGGTTTTTAAATAACCTTTCGTCCCAGATTCTGAAGGAGAAAAAGGTACAAAGGAAAGCCAATGGTATTGAGCTGCAGACTGTAGCAACCGTCTCACACTGACAGTGTGTGAGTTCCTGGCAAATATCCCATTTCCAGCTGTGCCATGGCAGGAGTAAACAGAAGTTTGGTTCATCTTTCCTTGAAAAGACAAGGTAGAATGATAACTGATTCAGTGTAAATCCTACAAAACATAGAGACAGCTTGAAAGCACCGAGCAAATAGACGAAAGTACTATTATTTTATATGGACTATGACACATATTTTCAGAAGAATTAAATGAATCATAGATACTCCACATTTTGGATGTTCATCTTTAGACAATTCAGTCCTGATTTTCAGAGTACTACCTACTTCATGGGTCTGTTTCAGTTAGAGAAGGATGCTCATGGTTGTTTTTTTAAAAAGAGCCCATGGAGTGACCAAATATGCTTTCAGGCACTGCCTGACCATCAGTTCATGGACTATTTCTGTGCTTTCTGAACCTGTAACTTCTCATGCTCCATTTCAAAGTCAAATCATTGTTTCGCACCTTTATGCTTTAAATTGTTGTAACACAGATTTCATTTGTTTGCTTCCTACTCAATTATCCTCAGCTTCTCAACTGGAACATACAAACTTTGGACTTCATTCGTGCCCTTTCCCTTCACAACTTCTGTTGTCGTAAAGCTACAGTCACTGGTCTACTTCATTTGCTGCTGTTTCAGCCTAGTGCTTTTTCAGTTGAGCTGCCTTCTGCCCTGCAGAGAGGAGCAGGCATTCCCTTTGGATCTGAAGCAAGCCTAGGCTTGAAAAGCAAACAAGAGACTACCTCAGTAGCCGTGCAGGCTGTACACCTGTGACAGGGCCAATGGCCCAGTGACTGACAGACAGCATTGGCATGCTGGGATTGGGAAGTACACTTGCACTTGGTAATTGTACTGTGTATTTTGGGTTGTTCTCAGCACATCCTGTGTCCTGATCAATTCTAAGGTGTTTTTCTGCTTCTACTGAAATGTTTTTCTGGAGTCATTAATGCCTGGTAGTCTCTTACTTCTCTAATTATTTTACCACTGTTTGCTCAGGTATCTGTCTTCAAGGAGTTGTTCAGGGTCATTTTAATAGAAGTCAGACTCAGTGTTCACTGATACAGAACCTGCACCTATTATTTTGATTGTGACGTACTCCTTGAGTGTACTGTTCATCTCTGTACATTTATTCAACAAAAGTTTACCAAAATACTTTCAGCAGGGCCTCAGTGGGGCTTTTTGCTGTAGTGAGGAAGCAGGAATGGGAGGTTTTATAAGTTGTCTGTCTTGACCTTAGCTGCAAACAAATAATACCATCCTAACTGTTTTGATAGAGATGAAATGTGAATGCACTTATTTGAATATGGATGTGCCTGTGGCTGATCTAATTTACTCTCAGCACACAAGTATACAGGATTTCTATAGATAAAAACAGGATTTCTATAGATAAAATTACTATAATTACTACAGTATTTCTTCCCTCTCAATCAGTGTAGTCACTCAGGAAGAGAAAAATGGGTAAACCTTGGAATATTTTTCAGGGGGCATGGGACAGGGGATTGCAGATCAAAGAAGGGATGGACTGTGTTGGTGAATCCCTGGGTGTCGCTGTTGGCTCAGGTAACAGCCCGGGTTTCCAGAACCCCTCCTGCCTCCCCGCTACTGCAGCTGCTGGCAGTGGGGGAAAATGGTGCTGCAGAGCGAGGGCGAGGAAGTCACCAGCAGCCCTGGCTTCCCAGAGCCCCCCTGGGCGGTCAGAAAAGCCACCACAGGCATTTCAGGAATGAGTCTGTACAATGAAGATCATCTGCAGCTCCGGGTTGTTTGTGGATCTGTACGTGGTGTAAGAGTTGGGGATTTTAAAAGCACCCTTAGAAATTATATTTGAATGATTGTCACAAAACATTTTTTGGTCAAGTGTTGATTAAGAGCCCTCTCCAGCTACGACCTTACTGTATACTTACAAGACACTCCTATCACTTCACGTAGTTAAAACTTACTTCTGCTAACCTCTGTATGCAGGAATGACAAGTACATACAAGAGATGTCTTTAATTATGGCTCTTTCATTTGAGATGCTTTTGTCTACCTCATGCTTATGCCACTGGTGGGAGGTGGGTACATAAAGGTTGCATTTACTTCAGTCTTCGGAAAGATCTGTCATTTTATAGAAAGGTTTTAATAAAACCTTTGCATGAAATTTCATTGTCTGCCTCTGTGCTTGCATACCATTTTGGAAAAAAAGAGATCACACCTGTGTCAGAAGCAGCTGGGAAAACTTCTTTCTACCACAGAGGCAGCTTAGAAATGTAGAAGAAGCCCAGCCCCCATCTGCACCTTTCAAATTCTGTTGCAAGGGGTCTACAAAAAGCAGCAAAAGGTTTTTTGGAGAACATGCTGTTGAACCATTCCTGATTGTGGAGTGGTCTACAGGCATATGAATAACTGCAGTGTCAAATTTTAAAGAGATCCAAAACATCTTCCTTTTTACTCACTGTGAAACCATTCCAAGCCTGAGATGCTCAGAACAAATGCAGTTGGTGCAGTCTGTCCTATATGATGAAAAATCACCTTCAAATAGATCCCAGAACCCTGAACATCACCTCTGTAGAGTCACCTATCTTAAATGACAAAGCCTGGGGAATTGTCGAGAAAGAGCTTGTGCAGACTTTATACTCCTCTGCTCAGCAGGAACCACAAAAGCATCCTGTACAAAAATGGAGAATGACTATGTTTGATGAATTAAGGCCATAAATTGAGCCTTAAATTGAGCCTCAACCTCATAACTATTGATCGAATTTCCTTCAGGCTCGCTGGGAACATTACTGCTCTATTAGAATTTTATGGCTCCTTAGTTAAAGATACTCTCATCAGTTTTACTCACCTTCCTCAGTGAAAAACATTAACTTGTTGGAGGGTGTCCAGAATAGGGTGTGAAGTGTGGCACTGGCTCTAAAGCAAGCTATTAAGATGGAAGGTGGTGAATTTATTTGCAGTAGCAGCACAGGGAATATTCAGAGGACAGTGACTCAGTGCCCCGTGGTATCAGCTCAGATATTCAATGGTAAAAGCCTCCCGCCACCATTGCAATATATATTATAAACGTTAACTGGTCAAGTGGGCAATATTGTTCAACAGCAACAGGTATCCAGCCTACCAGAGTCCAAGGATTGCAAGGGCTCCTCCTCAAAATCAAGGCACTCGAGACCAGAACCCAGATTCTACAAACATATCCCTGTGGAGAGTAACAGAAGCCAACAGTTATATGCTTACATATTATTTCACATTTTACATTATTATTATTATTTCACATTATTATTATTTCATATACAGTGAAACCAGGCTTCCCCTCCACTCTGACACGCATACTAGTCTCAGCAAACTGCAATTATATTTGCTAATCCCAATCCCTAATCCCTCCTCAGAGAGACTGTTCCACATGCAGGTAGATACATCACCTTGTTAATTAACAAGGTGATGAATCTAACTACTAACAGTTAGTATTGCTCCCACCCCAATAGATGCACTACCTGTGTGGATCTCACTAGGTAGTGAGACTGCAGAGAGTTCAGTTTCGAGTGGGACACTCCTACGTTGCTCAGAATCACTCTGCCTTTAATTTTCTTGTGTCACATCATTAACTCAGCTCCTCTGCTGACTTCTGGGTCTTTTTCAGCAGGACAGCTCTCCATCTCACTGCCAGAGACCATCTGCATTTCAGACCATGGGATCCCACCTTCTCAAGTTCATGTGGTAGTGATTACTTTACAATGGCTTTAACATGTTCTTTTCTTGCTGGAGCTGCAAATAGCAGCAGTCCAGTTAAATCACACAGCAAGGCTCATACCTGACAAAATACTTACAGATGAAGAGCAACACACAACTGAGTGGTAGGAGTGAGCGGTGAAGATGCTGCAAATGGAGCAGAAGCTTCACATGTGAATCTCTGGCAAAGCAGCTAAGTTAGGAAGGGTACACGTGCTTAAGCATCTTGCCATAGAAAGGGGACTTGGGTTCCATGAGAAGTGGAAACATGAAGTAAGGAAAGATAGACAAGGAACAACACACATCTTTAGGGTCTGACTCTACAAACATGAGCCAGCATAATGCCCTGACGTAGCAAGTGGATTCACCTGAAAATGGGACTAGTGCAAGCAAATATTTGTAGAGTTTCTTTGCACTTATACAGTACTACCAACAGCAAGCAGGCAGTTCTGTAAAATAAGGCTTCCAAAATCAGAAGACTGGTGTAAAAAACCCCCAGAGATTAGGAAACAACTATACATGTCTGGTGTTTGACCATGTAAGACATTTTTCACTTTCTTCAGGATCATAAGAAGGTAGATATTCATGCAGTCCATGAATAGGAAAGACTTTTTGAAATAGTACAAATATTTCAGGACTTCTGCATAGCTGTGAGGAACATCTGAATTAGTCAGGCCTTGAATAAAGAACTTTAGCTTTCCAGCCCTCTCTGGGCAGTGGTCTTACATCACATATATCCTCTTCCATTCGTGCAAGATGTTTTAGTTGTTGCTATTAAGTAGGATCAGCAAAACTACAGCCTTGACTGCAATGAAATAATGGGAAGGAGAACTGGCAACATGAACACTTCCCATACAGAAAAATTGACATCAGCAGACCTCACAAGGCCTCTTCTGGTGGTTATTTCATTAGGCTGTTTGCCAGATTCTGAGAAGGTGTCACACCTTTGGAATGCCAAACAGCTCTTTCTGCCTTTGGGTGTGAGCACTTTTTCATACTCAGCTTTTAGTTACCTGTTTTCTGATTTGTCTCTCACAAAGATGAGCTGAGCATCCTGGTCTTCATTCTCCTTGTGCTGCTCCTGGCAGCCATCAAAGATTCCATACACCTGGAACGGCGCCGCAGGTGCTGCTCCATCATTATTTCCTTTAGCTAAACAAAAGCTGCAAAGTAAGTTTACAAGCCAAGATTTACCCAGAAGGCCACTGTGAGCACTGACTTGAGCAGGTACCAGGAATTTTAAATTCAGCCTTATCAGTCAGCCTTGCCTCACATCAGTGGGGCAGGCCAACTCCTACGTGATTGCTTCTTGCTGTTAGTGCAGATTGACGGGTGGCTTCTCTTCCCTTTCTAACCTTAACTTTGCTTTTTGTACTGTGCATATACAGCGTAGTGGGTGCCAAAAATAAGTCTACATTTCCTTTCCCAATATGCAAAAGTCAGTATGTAGGTATGGCATGAATTATTTCATAGTGCAAAGACTATCTATTCATAGCAGACTCTGTTTGTTTCAGACATGCAGTTTTCCTTCCTTTTAGATAGCCTATTGTTTGTCTTTTTCATTTGTATTAAAAATAAAATCTTTGAGAACTGCAAGCAAGAGAGAAAAAATATATTTCTTCTGAAACTAACAATTCTCCAAACAGGAAGGTTACCTTTTTCCTGTTTAGACATTATGTTCAAAGAAAGGAAGTCGGGATTTTCAATGATAATAATAATTACATGGCATGTAAACATCAGTAAGTATCAAAGAAAGCTTCACTTTTTATTTAGTGTGTCCCAAATGCTATGCTGCTGTTCAGAGTATTTTTACCAGTTCACCAGCCTCTTGCAAAACTGGATTTATGAGCAGTCATTGCACTGGGTTGCTCAGCTGTGTGCAAGATTTCACAGTGAAAGAACAGCATTATCAGGCTGCCTCAAGCTGGCATGTAGGGCAGTGATGGAGAGGAATGTAGCAAACAGAGAATCCTCATACAAAACAATGAGTTTGATACGGCAGGTTTTGAGGGGGGGAAGGTGGGTTTGAGTCAGGATTGCACATACCAGGCAGTGTGATCTTTGCATGTTGCCACCCAAAACTAAGCACTTCAAGTCACAAAGTCTTCTGATGCTGTTCCTAAAAATTGCATTGGCAACGCAATTTCAGCACTGTGATTAGCTACATCATCAAAACAGATATTTGGTACATGTGGTGTCTTGTAACAGTGAACCTAGGAGTGCTTTAGGTGCATTTTATTATCCTCTCATTAAAGATGGAGGAATTGAGGCAGAAAGAATCAAGATACGTACCTTTGGTCGCGGTGAGTACTAGGAGGAGAGCTCAGGTTTGACAAAGGATAAGCTATTAGGTCTCTTTACTCCATTTTGTAGGAGTTTTACAACATGCATTTTTATTATCTTGGAAACTAAAGTTTTCTATTTATCTGCAGAACTAATTAACAGTGTAAGGCCTCCACTTAATGTGCCACTAGTTTGCCCATGTGTGGCAGAACAAGTTTCACAGGGAGGAGAAGGTAGCTGAAGAGTCATTGAGAGTTGCCAACTTGAGCGTCAGTGATTTTGGGATGGTCTGAGCCTATCAAGTATAGGAGTAAGAATTCACTGGGCATTTCACTAGGAGTCGCTGACAACTTTTCAGGTACCCACATGGTCTGGTATTTCTGGTGAGGGCTTGCAAATTAGGAACAACAGGAGAAATAGTGGAAGACATTTGGCCCCATGAGGACATAGTCCTCAAGATGGACCCGTGGGAATGGCAGTAATGGAGCAGAGAGAACAGGGAGAAGGCAAAGAAATTTTAATTACGTGAACTCTCTTTCGAGAACTCTGAGTTCATAAAATTTCACTAATGATCAGGAAAAAGCTTTGGAATGAGCCATTTGGATATGTTGCTTCAAAACAATGAAGCCTAAGAATTGAATGTGAATAAGGAAAAAAAGAAAGGTGAGACAATTACCTTTGATTTAGAGTAGAGAGTACGAGAAATGAATAAACATATTGCAACTATAGCCTCATTCTTCCAAAGATTTGATGTTCTGGAATTTACTCCCTTTAACCCATCGGAAAGGAAAACCCAAGTCCCATGCACTCAGCCTTCCCTTTGAGATGGTGAGAAATGCCAGGGGGAGTCACTCACTTTGTAGAGTGTTAGCACCTGCAGCTCTCCTCACATAAGCATTCAACACTCCTGAAAAGCAGGCCTTGAATTTCTCAGTCTTATCCTAAGGAGAATTGCCTTCAAGCTGCAAAGTGAACACATTCCAACTGCCTGCTGCAAGCATCTTGCAATTTTCAGTGTCAGCTTCTTTAATTTCAAACTTTAATTGCTTTGCAACTTCTTTTTGTAACCTTCCTAGTTCCACACTGTCAAACATCCCTGGGCCATCTTTTGTTGCAAATGGATTTGCACCCACCCAGGGAAGAACAATTTTGTGCTGTGAGGGAGGGCTGAGAGTGGCTGACACTTAGGACACTGCATGGCAGGAATATCTGTGTTTAAATACAAGTTAGGAGAGATCTACAAGCCATTTAGCTAGGTATGTCCACCATACTCACTACCTAGACTTAAGAGAAAACCCAGGGATTAATCAAAGCCTTTCCTCTGAAGTGTGGGCTGCATTTTTCATGCCAGAGGCAAGACTTTTTAAGAAGATGCCAACTCAGTCTTTGGCTGTAGCATCCAGTGCTGCCCCTGACAGACCTCATGGCATGAGGGAAAATACAAGCTGGTGTAGAACAAAGAGAAATCCAGAATACACATTACCTTTACAAAAATCCCTTGATACTCTTCAGGGACACATCCAGAAAGAGGAAAAATGTAGGCTGTCTGTTAATACAAAGCTGGTGGTATTTCACTCAGTTCTGTCTTTACAGTTCTTTATCAGGAGCAATCTGGAATGTGAGTTGATGGAGAACAGACTCGAACTGGGACTGACACAGCTTGGTTAGTTTAAATAATGAAGGAATTCCTTCCTTTTGTTCCTAAACTAGAGAGAGGCTTTAGAAAAGCCCAGGCAGTTTTCTGCCCTATTTTCCATTTTTGTTCAATTCTCCTGGCCCAGGTTCTGTATGAAGATGGAAACAAATCACTTAATGAAAGAAAAGACGGGCTAGAAAAATCTGTAGTTTGATTTGAAAGATCTGAAAAACCCAGAGAAGCAAAACAGCTGCAGGAAAGTCATATCTGAAGCTAACACAAGTTTTCAGTGTGAAGAAAGAGGAGCTGCACTACTACAGAGGGCACTGTCCCTGCCAGCTCAGTGTCTATTCATACTGTAGGTGCAGTGACTAAATGAAAGACAAAGAATGGTATGAGAGGTCAATAACCTGAAACTTTTAAAGAAGCTTGTGCAAATCACCCTCTTCATGCCTCACTTCTTAATCTTTTTCATGGGAGGACAGCAAAAGCTCTGTATCCTAAGGCTGCTGTAATTGTGAGGATATTAAAATTGAGAGACAATTAAACAATGTGCTGATGAAGCAATGAAAACATAGAAGATAGATAAGAGCTTAGCTTTTTTCAACTTACTTAACTCCTCATAAGAGAGAAATCTATAGGCTTGTCCTAGGGCCACGGAAGTCACACTGGCACTTGTCTTCACATCCAGAAGAACTTACACTAAGAACAGACGTTATTTCAGGTTTTCTTCTAAAACTGGAAAATCTTTCCTATTTAGCATGACTTCTGAAAAGAAAATAATGTAGTTCACTAGAAAGTGGGAACCCACTCCCCCTGGGTGTTCTTCCTTTCGAGTATTTGCTCATACTTCTGTGGGCATTTTTGCTAACAGTGTCCTTTTCATCAGTGTTCTTCTCTGAAGAGACTCATTCATAATATTCTCATTTGGGTACACAACACATTTACCCCCTTGACACTTCAGAAATCCGCAGTTCCATTCATACCCCAGCACACACATCAGAAGGCTGTTTAAAAAGCCCCAGGAAGTTTGCTCAGACGTGCTATTTTAGGAGACCTGGACTGAGTCTTGGAATTTTACAATATTTAGAGGATTTGGCACCGTGACTGTTTCCACACGAGGACACGTGTGCTGTCAGAGCGCGTACCGTACACCTCGTGAGAGAGGAATAAGCTACCTGGAAGCTAAGCAGTAAAGAGGAAGGCCTATAAAATGCTTGAGAGTAGCTGTAGTAAATAGTTTGGGGAAGACTGACCCAGTCAGCCAATAGCCTGATCCTGAAGAGAGAGAGGGGTCAGGCTGCAGGAGGCCAACCACAATGCACACGCTGGGGATGCATTTGCTGTTCCCTACTTGTACCGTGCCCTGTGAGGAGGGAGGGACAGTGCATACAGAAGAGGTTAGCCTGTCTGAGGATGGGTTATAGCATCATTTGGTGTTAGCTGAAGGGACAGAACTAAACCATCTTATGTTACAGCATTATAAAGCACACAGCTACAAAGCCTGACCTTCCTCTGCACAACTCCACTAGGCCAGCATATGTGTTATGGTCCTAAAATAGTCAGGAGATAAAATAGTTGCCCAGTCTTAGCAAGCCTGAGGAATAAGAATGATGTAGTTTTCTACAGAGCTCCAACATACTTGCTGGCAGTCGCCAAAGGCACCAGAGAGGCCCCTTTTTAGTCCATCCTGCTGACACTGTGGTGAGGAGGTGGCAGTGGACACTCTACTAGCTTTGCCCTTCTCATTCAACAGGCAACCTGGGACACCTGCTCAGACACCACTGACTGACTTCAGGGAGCAGCACCAGGGACACTGTTATTAGTAAACAGTCATTTCTGCCATTCAAGTTACTCTCCATGGCTCCTTGAAGGGTCCAAGGTTTAGGAACAATCCATGACTCATCTCAGGCTTGCATATTCTCAGTATTTGCAAGCCCTTAGGAAAGAGGCCTGGCACTATAACTTAGGGACCTATGAGGAATATCTGCAGAAAAATATTCTACAAAGTAGGTAGATGCAAGTAACCATTATGGCTGGGCTGTTTTGCCTTCTCAGTTTTCAGAGAAAGGTGGTATTTCTCATATGTCTGTTCTCCCACGGGAGCAGGCCATTTGTTCAGGAAGTGGCTCAGACTTCGAATTCATGAGACACAGCAATGGGCGACGAAATCCACTGAACAGACCTACATCTTGCAGAAGAATAACAGCAGCTCTTCTCAGCAAAGCATCCATAGATTTGCCACTTCTCAGATGACCTCAGAATCCAGACTTTTTAACCTTAATAACTTACTGCTCTCTGACCTCAGTTTTACCCCTTCAAAGGAAAAAGCTTAGCAGCAGACACTCTGGAGGGATACAGCTTGTGCTTCACATATAGAAGAAGTAAGTAGCTTTTCTTTCAGTGACCCTCTGGTAGCCCTTGCACCCAGGCTGGAGATCTCTCCATATCCTGTTGACTGTATTTCATTGGCATGACAAAGCAGCGACAAAGCAGCACATCCTGCCTGAACCTATGAACCCTGGGCCAGACTCTCATCTTTAGTTCCAGGATACATGCATTAACAATGCCTGATGAGCTACCACAACGTGTTGGTGCCTTCATCACTGAAATCTGGCATTGCAAAATATCAGTCTGTTCTCCTGGGATGTGTATCTGAAGCCAGAATCTTCACTAAAAGCTGCTACACCATCAAAACACCATCCACAGCAAAACCAGCACAGATTTTAAACAGAAGCTGTTGGGTTTATTCCGACTTCCTGCAAAGACTAGAGGTGTATTGAGCCTCAGTTTTCAAAGTGGCATCTGGGATCAATGCAAACCTTTGTCACAAGTGGCTCAAGGTGCAAGACTCAGCCTTACCTCCCACCGAGAGCCAGCAGCTGCGTACATTTTTGACAGACTGATAGCTGTTTACACAGCAGTAAATATCTTCATACTCCATCTATTTATACTTCCATGTCACTTCAGAATTTTTTATTTTAAATTTTATTTTAAATCAAAGATACCAAGAAGGCTATATAATTCTGTATGTTACTTCATAGTTTGATAGAGAAAACATGATCTAGGAGGGTAAGAGTCTGAGAAGTGAGATATGATTGCTTTAGCAGGAAGGTTAATTAAATAAAATTCCTCAAGATCTAATCCCTCCTGCCTAGCTCCCACTTGGCTTTTGTGACTGCTCTGCATGTTTCGATTTACCCACTGAGAAGTCATTGAAGGGGATAAAGGTTGCAGCCCACCTGCCTGATATCCACTGACTTTGAGGAGGATGGGAAAAACATCTTGGAATTATTTTTTCTTCAGTGCTAATACACTTACTAGAAATAAACCTAATCAATAAGTTGGTGACTGATTATTGGGTGTTTTGGCTTTGATGAGCCATCTGAGATGAGAACCTGAGCAATATCTAGATGGCTGTAAGCTGGATGAACTGGGGAGGAGAACTCTTGCACAATTATGTTGTGGTGAAAACAGAACCAGAGACCACACGGCAGAAAAAAACAAAAGGGTTTGAAAATCAGAGAAAACTAGGGGAAAATAAAAAAAGCAAAAAAAAACAAATGGGCTTTTTACATTTTAAGCAATCTATGATAGGATCCAGTTTCATCAATAGAAAGATACCCAGGGAATTCCATAGATGTTTTGTTTTTTTTTAAAAAAATGCATTTTTACTACATCTTGAGTAGATAAATTCTGCAGCAAGAAATATAATCTTTGTTTTCCAGAATCTTAGCCCTTATTAAGAAATTTTTAAAAACAGTATTAGATCTTAAAGGGGTGAAGCAGATGATCTCAGAGCTGGACCAGCTTCTGACTTACAGCATCCAAAATTATCAAGATTATTCTTCTGCAGATGTGGCTTTAAGCATTTGTAAAATTTACAGCTGTCTATGAATTCCACATCTAAAACCGAAAAATTACAGAAAGGGACCAGCGTGGTGAATCATCACTTTCAAATCTCCCTTGCAAAAGTGGTGTCTCTATCCCTTCCCAAAATGTGAGTCACAGTTCTCTGATATGGGCCAGAATCTGCCCTCTAGTTCTCAGAAAATGGTGTTTATAGCATACCAGGATCTAATGATTAAGGAATTGCAAGGCCTCTTGGAGAAACAAAAAGGGCTGCTACACCCTGGTTGCAAGCAAATAGCATGACCCCTGGAGAGAAGAGCTCCTTGTGGTTGAATGTAGGGATGAGAAAACAAAGATGAAAGGATTGCTCTTGATAAGGCACAATCTCTGTGTTTTCCTTGTGACAACCACAAGCTTCCACATTGTAAAAGGAATTCATATGGCAACAGAAGCTTATCAATACGTATTTTAAGTAATTTCCATGTTTTGATGCATTCAGAAACTTCTTCAAAAGGTGTCTTAGCAATCAAGAACTTCTGTTTCACAAATCAGAGTATCAAGCACACAGGAAAATCAACTACCCGGGAACTGCTCTCAGCAGGAGCCATGAGAAACGTCTGCCCTGGTACATTACCTACTCCATTAGCCTTCTGAAATTTGATTTGACATTGCAAAAAGGAGTGTGCAGGTACCCTTGTCAGCTCCAGAGGCAGGAGACAGGAATGGCACTTTAATGACCCACTTAAAAGTAATGAAACAGCCATTTATCCTAATTGGAGGAACACTAATTATATCAGAAAGTGGCAGCACTCTTAGATGGCAGAGTGCAAATGCTATCTAATCAAAGTTAATGAATAGGTAAAGTATCCTGACAGAGCATCTGTGCATCACTCACCCATTCCTGCAAACAGAAAGATTAGCCTGTAGGGAGCTGATCTGCAAAGGGAGGTTTTAAAATGGAAGGTTAATTATGGTGGTTGAATACATGTTCTTTATCTAAAAACAAGTTCACACCATGAGCCTCAAGGGACCTTTTCCCTTTGAAAGAAATGAAAGTGGCTTGAACATGGGGGAACATCCACTGTGGAAGGCCTGTGGTGATTACCATGAACATGTGAGGGACTTCCAGTCTTCATTCATGGGATAGAAAGAGGAGGTTCAAGACAGCCTTTGAGTAAAGACACCACTGCTGCTAAACCACAGGGGTAAATCTTATGCTGAAATGTCTTTGCTTTCTTTCTAATTGGCTCCCAGCAAGCAGAAGAGAGAGGCCTCTGGCACTGCTGCTGGGAGGGAAAGGTCAATTCCAGCATCTTCACAGCCAGTTTGGAGCACAGCAGAAGTAAAGTGTAGGGCCCTGGGCTAGCACAAAGCACCTCACAAATCCTTCAGCCTCAGTCCTTAAGGACAACAATGGGGCCGCTTAAGCCAGGCTCTGAATGAAACCTCATTTGCTCTGCATTGGCCAGGAGAAGGGTGGTTGGGATACAAGAGCTGGGAATGGACATGAAACAAGGAACAGTGAAAAGGTCCTGGAGAGTGCATTGGAGCTGAGCACTCCTGGAAGAGGAGATGATTATCACAAGGGAAAGTAGGGGTCTTGCCTTCAGCAATCACCCAGATACACTTGATGCATTTGTAGGAAAGTGAGCTGGGCTTTCTATGAGCCGTTCACCAACAGGATCCCAACGGCTACGAGAGAAAAAAAAAAAGAAAAAAAGCTTTGACACCTTTTAAAAAAACCCCTAATGAGGAATAGCAGTGAATTGACAAAGTTGAAACCTCTGCCAATGAAAGAAAGTCATCAAAATTTGCTCCTGTGAGCAAGGTACAATGTTAAAGTCAGAAAACATTTACCCTCAAGCCACATTAGTCAGAGCCTTAAAATATTAGCAGAACTGGCTGCATGGAAGCCATGTGAACAGCACGGGTTTTGTATACTGAAGATGCCAAGTAAACACACAAGTCTTGACCAAACAAGTACTGCACTGACAGCTCATATGAAAAAAAAAAAGAAGCCATGAGGGATGTAATAAAACTCCAAGGAAAATGTGCTTCCAGCCAAAAAAACAAAACAAAACTCAACAACTCAGGATAAAAAGACATTCACAGCCTCTGAATGCTTACTGAGATTAGACATAAAAGCCTCTTCAACTTATCTTGAGTTGTGCTTTCCTCTTAATGTCAAAGGGTACCCTGCTGCATAGGAAGATGTTTATACCCTCTCATGGGAAGCCAGAGGCTTCAGATAAGGGAGTGTCTTTGGAAGAAGAGAGCTTTAAAGGCTCGGGAAGATAGCCTTTATTATCAGCCAACCCTCTATTAGGTTGGTGAGATTCCTGTTTGATTTGGCTGCAGTCTCTAGCCTCCAGTTCCTGCCCAAGCTTTTAAAATAGAACAAGATCTCCCTGCAGCTGAAAAGGGGTGAAGGGTGGAAGATGTAAATAGCAATTAAAACAAAAATCTTGCTTTTAAAGAGCACTCCCCTAACAGATACTCTTGCTCTTCCCCAGTGGCCAACATTGGCAGGCTGACAAAGCCAAACAGGCTACACAAACCAGCTCAAGTTAAATGTAACTTGCTCAGCTATTTCAAACTGCAGATGACAACACAACCCTGACATCACCCTTTTTTGCTCTCATGATTAGATGCAATTCAATAAAGGACAGATTTCTGGACTGGGGTTCATGAGTGCTGGGGGCTGTCCTGGCTTCCTCACCAGCCTGCTAGGTAATTACCTTGGGACATCTCTGCTGCTTTACCTATCTGAAGTATTTTTGAAATTTTTTGAGAACTATAGATAAGAAGTTCTGGATTAAGTATTACTATATATCCTTACTATTGGTGGTTTGTGTTCCATATAGTTTGGTAAGACTACATAGACAAATAAAATGGCTAAGCAAACCAAACTTGGTTTGGGGAATAAGAACCCCCCATATTCCTTCCTTCCCATCACAGAGCAGCCCTGTCAGGCTCATGCTTCTCAGGAACTGAGTGGGCTCAGCTCCCATTTTCTGTTCATGTTTTGTGACCTTCCCTCACCCGTGTCTCAGTTTTTCACTGTGCTGTTATAAATCATGACTTTCTTGTCTCTCAGCACTTCAATCAATACATAAAATGTCAGATCAGATAACTGGTACTCTCTCAATGCACACTAATGTAATTTCATAATGTGATTTCACTTTTCAGAGAAAGAATCAGAAAAGCTATTATTGGAACAGGAAGAACCAGGTAATCAATCAAGGACACTTTAAAGGCAAAATTCTTTGAGTTTTGAGTATATTTGGCTTTGGATTACACACAGGTGGCTTCTGTGCCTTCCACTCCATTTGCACAAGCTACAAACCAAAACTATTCCAAAACCTAAACACTTACACAACTGATCTTGGACAAAGTATCCAGTGTGATACCAAAGTATCACCGGATACTAAAGTGCCACTACCTTAGGAGATCAGTGAGGTCATGGAAGTATTTCAGCATCTGTGATTTCCTTTTATATAGCATTAGTGTCATATGGAAGTTGTCATGCTGCAGCCCACTGTTTTCTGTCTCATTTCCAACCAATATGTGACATATGGGATGAATCTGAGCTGACAACTCCAAGCATGATAACACTATACAGAGATCTTGAAGAGCTGCAAAGTGCGAGGTGTGAAATGGAATCAGCTACAGAATTTTGGAGAATAATTAAAGAATTCATATAGGAAAAAAAAACCCATCCAAAACTCATGCTGTTGTTTTGAATCTGTGCTCCAGCAGAACACAAATCCAAGGTGCAGACAAGACCCAATCTCAGTCCTTCTAGCTCTGGAACCAGAGTTCTGCAGTGACAAGATGAAGTTCTGCTCATGTCTCTGCACATTTCCTCTCCATTTGCTCATGGCCAAGTCATCCCATCTGTGTTAGGAGACAATGAGATTTTTCAGTTGGGATTCTAGGGAGGCTGGCTTCAGTAACTAGGAAGTCCCTTTCAGGAGTAGATTAGGAATGCCTGGGTGAACTGCTGACAATTTTTGCCATATAACAGCAGTCTGTTATATGTCAGCTCAGGAGTACTTTGTAAACTTTCCTCAGTTCTTTGAATGATCAGCATTATCCTCCCCCCATTGCTCAGACTTGAGAGCACAGAGAAACTGAACAGTACAAGTCATTGGAAAAGTCAGTCTGGGCCACAATCACAATCCTTATGTTTCTTGCCTTAACTTGGACCATCCAAAATCTTTTGAAAGAATTATCAAATAGTTCCATTTTTGCTCAGCTGCGTTATTGAACTCAGTTTTTGCCCAAGGACTGTGTGGAGACACTGAACACCTCAGTGAGAAATACAAGCGACTTTCTGTGATAGCAGCTTCACTGTACGGTCTTGATGACCTGTCTCTTTGCAACTTGTAAAAGCTTTTGCTTCATAAGGAGGGAGGTCTGGTTGAGATTAAAAAAAGGCATTGCATTGCACGGTTATTCTTATAATGCCTCTAATCTCCAAGTGCCTTTGCCAAGGAAAATATCATAAACAGGTTTTGTGTGAAACATGGAAATAAGCAAAGAAGCAGAACTAAGTATTACTGGGATAGACAAATTTGAGATGAGAAGGAAATTGCAAACAGAAATTAAGGTATGCAGCAAGGGAAATGTGGACATCTTGATGAGAATCAAAACTGCCCCCAAAATTCACTGAAACCAGAGTGATTGCAGATATTTTTAAGTGCTGATAAGCTGAGTAGATGACAGCACTTGAAAGAAGTTGTAACTTTCCTAGGAAAAAAGAAGGAAAGAAAGTAAAGGATTCTGGAGATCTAGGCATTTCCACATAGAATGATCAGCAATATGGGAGAAAGAAGTGCATTTTTCTTCAAATTCTCTGGTGATAAAATTAAAAAAAGTCCAGGTTTCACTGGAGCTAAATTTCCTCTATAGCCTCTGTTTGCTGGGACTCACGTTGCCAAGAATCAGGCACACATGGCAGAGCTGAGAAGTCTGGGTAGGTACGGGTTTTATTTGCTACGTGAAAAAGTGTGGAAGGTGACTTCACCTTGAGGTGACAGAGACAAACCAGACACCTTGGACACTGTTACACAGAGACAACTTAATGTCGATGTGTGCCTTAAAGCAGAAAAGGTTATGTCAGCAATTTGACACAGGCATACCTGACATTCTTCTCAAATTGGAGTGAAAAGACCAGCCTGTGATTTATAAAAGGGTAGAAAAAGCTGCACAAAGGCCAGGGGCAGGAAGGGATCAAAGTCTTAAACAGAACAAGCTTTCCTTATCACGTTGAGGTTTTTTTTTGTTTGTTTGTTTCAGAAAATATTTAAAATACTAATTTCTAGCAAAAATAATATTTTCAGAATCATCTTCTCAAAAAAATGAACCCTGGATTAAAGAAGCTTCAGTTTTCATGTCTTTTTTTCCTCTTCTTTCACTTCTTCAGTGGCAAAATAGAAAGACTTAGAGAAAAAAGAGAACATGTTGAGCAGCCACGAAGAAAGTTTGACATCTTCTGTATAAATGCTGGTGAAATATTTTGAATTAATAAAGTGTTTGTGCTGTATGTAAAGGCCTTCAAAACTAAAACATTTTAAAAATCATTTTTCTATTATCAGTACTTCACAAGCCCTGTAATAACACTCTGAGACTTACAAAGCATTTCTGACATTTCCAGACTGTCCAGACTGCACCTGAATAAAATCACAGTAGTAAGAGTTGAAACAAACAATAATCCTGGAGGTCTGAGTCCCCACATTCAGGTAGCACTCAGCATCAGCTCAAAAACAGAGAACAATATGATTGTTTATTTTTTATTGTCTCTCAAGCTTTTCTTTTTAGAGACGACATTTTCAGGAGTACAGGGCTCACTGTTTCTTATTCCTGCCTGGTGCCCTACACTGAATGGCAAGCAGAACAAAACTAGCACTTGCTACTGCCAATCAATGGCCAGACATGACTAAGGACAGTAATTTCCAGGGCTGATAAACAGGCTTTATTTCATTAAATGGCTAAATACCTTGTATTTAGAGTTTTCTAGTTCAGCTATGTTTCTGAGCTTTTCACTGAAAACTCAGGCCTCCCAAATATTGTAGTTTCTGATGACTCCATGCTCACTCCAGGCCCGGGACTCTGTTAATTCTCTCCAGGCTGCCGGAAAGACAAGGTACAACAGCAGTCAGTCAAAAAGACACAGTTATTTTCATCTCTCATGCAGCCGATATCTGAGAAGAACATCTCAGTGGGGCCCTAAGGGCAACAATAACTTTGATTTATTCCAGAAACTGCTTTCTCAGACAAGTTGCTCTCTTGGCAAAATTTAGAACAAATTATTTAACTATAAATGCTTGGGAAAGGTTTTGACTTCCCATCTCACTTCAATAAATATTGCTTGCATTGTATTGTGTGTGACCCCCTCGGCCCCCAGCAACAACACTTAACATTATTTCCTGATGGCATGTCAATCTGTTGCCTTCATTGTTCATAATGCCAATAATTATTATACAAACACAATATTGAAGAGTTATTTCAAATCCTCATTGACTTAAGTACCAACAGGAAGAGGAAACTGGGGCAGGAAAAGCCTGCAATTACTGTTATGCATTCCCAGTAACATCAGTCACACCGCATCAGTACACTGTCTTCCTTGTTCTTCTCTCTTCTCCTCGGATATCCCCTGGCAGAGCCAGCTCAGAGAACAAAAGCTGGATTGGGCATTTGTAAGAATAAGAATAGTATCTAACATTACACTAGCTAATGAAAAATGTCCAAAGATATCAACTGTCATGCTTCAAAGGGATAAACTAATTGTCAGCTGTGGTCACGGAAAAATAGCTTCCCCACCCTCACCTATACAACACTTCAATGTAATTACAGTGGGAACACAATGAGCATTTAAGCCTTTCTTGAAACAGCCACAATTGGAAGCAGTGGTAAGAAAAAAACTTGACCAGACAACTTATTCACCTCCTTTTCACCTATAGCAGTACAAAAAACCAGACAGCGTAGCCATCCAGACCAAGGTAATAAAGGAATTTTGGCTTTCCCCTTGAAATGCTGGCAGATGAGCCACATGTGGCTGTTTGCTGAAATTCATGCCAACACACTGATGAGTGTCTGTGAAGTTACTACAGTTGCTTTGCAGCATATTGTCTGCATATCCACCAAGGGCCCATATTACAGTTCTGCACTCACTGTTTAATTCTAATTGGTTTAATCACTGGTCCTGCAAGGTCATACTGCCTTCATTAAGTCTGGCAGTTCTTTCTAACTCAACACATTAAAGTCCCCTACCCAACAGGACAGTAATAGACACTCTCAGAGGCACATGTACAATTCAGTCCACTACTCTGTCTCTAAATTTGTCCCTTTTATTCCTTCAGTCAATATTAAATACATTTCTGAGTAGCCAATTCTATCTCTGATGCATTTACCAGGTAGATAGAAGGATTTATCTGGCTGCCAGTGCTATAGATTTAACCCATTATCTGAGAATTAGGCTTGTCTTTTGATTTCATACATCATTTTTAATAAGAATAATCATGCAATCACAGTGGAGATGTAATTTATGAGATGGTGCCTTCTCCTGGAGCTCTGCAAGTTCTGAATCACAATATGTATGTTAATTGTATATTATATATATTATGGCTCTAATTCTTTCATCTATTCCTCTCTGGTAATACCCTTTCCTTCCAGAGTTGACCTTATATTTATCTGTGAATCCTGGAACATCCACAAAGGGCTGCAGAAGCAATACAGAACTAAAAATGCTGGACAACCAAACTATCTGCCTTATCTTTTCACTGTTGCCCTATCTGTAATATTGCAGATATTAAGCAGACACAATGTAGTGCCTGACAATCTTCCCTCTTGAAGGGAACATTCATTGGGGTACATATTTTGGTAGAGAAGGATAGGTGGGAGAAGATTTAGAGGTACAAGAACGAAGTTCTCAGTTTATGGCCCCAAGTATAAAAAGGCTTTCTAAGGAAGCTCCAAAATGCATCTTCAAGGAGTTCTGATTCTACATTCATCTAATGTGTATTGAGAGGTTTTCCTTATCAGTCATCAAAAGAATGGGCACATCTGGGCTGTGTGGCTGGTGTGGTGCCACAAGAGAGAAGGTCCAGAGAAGGCAGGCAGGCCATCACATGCTGTCCCAAACGAAATCTGTGCACCACCTTCCAACCCAGGTTTAGATGGAACAAACCCCAGCAGCAGAATCCGGAGGTGATGAATGAATTGGCATAATGTGGCCAGACACCATGTAAGGGAAGAAAGGCCAGACTTTCTTAGAAAGCTGGAAGTGAAGGATTACATTTTTAGAAACTAATGTAAACTTGAGCTTCCTCAAGTAAAGCATGCCGATGTGTCTCAAAGCTTCAGCTGGCCTAAACACTGTGAGTAAACACTGAAAGAACAAGATTTTTAAATTTTTTAAAAACATTCTCAATTTTTATGACCAGATCTAACCTTTAAAGAAATCTAGGGTTTTGCCTGCTTATTTATTTTTTATTTTTATACACACACTTACATATGGGTATATGATGATACAACTTCACCAGAAAACCTGTTTCCCATTTAATTTCTTCTTACAGGAAAGGATGACTGTAAATTCCAGGGTCAGAGAGGTTTTGTTCAAAATCTAAATCAAAGGATGCCTCTAATGTGTAAGTACAGAGGTGTGTAAGACAACTGCTGATCTCTAAGAACAAGAGTAGATCACCTGTATTTCCTCACCTCTGAAAGATTCTGATCTGGATATCCAGTATTTTAGTTTACAAAGAGCACATAAGGTTTACAACATTTTTCTTAATATGAATATTGCACACAAAGCAGTATTACCAGGTGTCCTGGGTGAGTGCTGCCTCATGCCACAGACTAAACCCCATGCCTTTTCCTGTTAGAAACTACATGCACAAAAAAATGGGAACAACAGATTAGTCAAAGGAATTTAGTTTTTCCAAGCCAGCACACAGCCAAGGGCTGACTGTTAGGAGGAACATGAATTGGATTTGAAGCATCATCATGAGGAAGACAAGAGACAAGGGCTGGGCTCAGAGCACTGGTCCCAGGGACCACTGTAACCACTGATTTAACCCTATTGTGACACAAGTAACCAGTTACCCAGAGAAGGTGGTGCTCTGGCCCTAAAAGGAAACTACTAAAGTCCATTGTATAGGATGACTTCCAACAGAAGTCAACATTGGGTTATGGTTTAATTTCCCAGTGCATGCCACACCACAGCACAGAGATATTTGTGGGAGCTGAGTACTGAAGGCCAGAGCCTGTGTTGTCCCAGTTGGATTCCTTTGGTGACTAAGGGGAGCAGGGCACATATTGCAGGTAACCTTTTCCTTTGCTTGGTCAAATATAAAGATTCATGGAAGCAAAGTAGCCCCTTTGCCAAGCTTGCTGCCTCAAAGAGGAAAGAAATATTTCACCCGCTCCTGTGCTTTTCCAACTTTCCCATGTTATTCCAGCTTCAGGTTTCAATCTGCTTGCATGTGAGTTAACAAGACAAAAAGAGACTATATACTATATACTGCCTTGGTAGCCAAGAAGACCTTGCAACCTTTGAAAACCTTCAGAGGGTGATGTTCCAAGTTAGATACAATTTGATGCTCCTAAATTAGGATCTTGGGCTCTCTGCACATTCACTGGGAAAAGACACACATGCTTCCAGAAGGTTGTACCTGGACTGAATGTGTGAAGAAGACAACAGGGGTACATCTCAGATTACTATTACATAGTAGCTTCCTGCCACACATTTAATTTGGAGGTTTTCTGCAGTGAGGAGAGAGGGATTTCAGGCAGGACACCACAGTCCAGGATGCATGTGCTTCTTATGTCAGCAGTCAGCTTTAGATGCTGCATCCATACCAACAGCTCGAGCTCTAAGATCTCACTTTACTGAACTAATTCACTGTGTGGCAAACCTTGGTAGCTAGGAGACTAATTTTCAGTTCAGATCATCGGCTACAGATCAGCCCCTGTTCTACAGAGAAAAGATGGAAGAGATTGAATCTTTTGACATCTTTTGATGTCTTCTCCATCTCCCCTCCCGCTGTAGAAGAGGTTACAAACAAGAGTTGCATCTAGTTCAGTACACTGAAATGTGACTTCAGATCCTCTGAAGTAAAAACAAACCAATCTGAGAGCCGTGATAGCTTTGAGGAAATCTATATTCAGTCAGGCACACCTAAATGTAAAAACATGAAGAGGCTGTGGCTTCCTCACTGTCTGGGTTTCCTAAGGAAGGGTGGATCCATTTCCAGATAACATGGACTTGGGTGGAGGGAAGAGGGAAGACTCTAGCAGCAACAACATCTGGCATGAATCTTTGCTTCCCTGATCCTAAAATATAATGCAAAACCAGAGCAAGTGTAGAAACTGAAGACTCCAACAGGGTTTCACATCAATCAGCCTTTTCAGGCTAAAATGTATCAAAAAACAGGAGCAAGACAGCAAATGATAGACATCAGGACAATTCCTAAGCTGTTGCATAGTCAGAAGAAAAAACAGTTTTAAATCCGCAGCCGTACATCTACAGTCCACCTCAGGAGCTCAGGTCGACCCTGTTCCCAGACCCCAGGTGCCAGAGGAGGTGATAATACAAACAGTAGCTACCTTTGGGTAATAAATAATACTTAAATAAATTAATCCCACCAGCTCTCCTCCACTTAACGTGGGGCTCCAACAAGGCTGTACACAAGCAGCAGGGATTCTTCCTCAGCAGGGTCTCTGCAGGCAGCAGCAACTGCAAGGATTTGAGAAACGTGAGCACCAGGAGGGAGTTGCTCTCAGTTGCCCAAAGGAGGGGGAATAACTTGCAGAGTAGCACAGTGACAATGAACAAAAGGCAAATTTAGACCTGGCATCAGACAGATAAATTGCAGAGAGTTCTTATGACTGGAGGCTAATCCTCAGGCATTGCACGGCCCAGTACCCCCCTGCTGCACAGGCCACCACATCTGCTTTGCTGCTTGAGATCAATCCCTCCCTCTGGTCAGAGGACTGGGAGAGATATAATAGTGGTTCTTATTTAAGCTCTGTGTCTGGAAACACAAAAAGCATGCACAAAATGGCATAACCAGCCCCTCTGAACTGGTTGGCCCCTTGCAGTGTGATAACCAGCTCTTATCCCTTAAGATGCATGGTCAGACACTGCAAGGAAGCTGGAGCTGAGCTGGAAAAGGGAACTTGAAGACAAAGCAAGGGTGGAGTTCATCTTGTAAGGTGGATTGTGAAAAGTGCTACAGACCTCCTAGCAATCAAGTATATTTGGCTTCTGTTTCACTATTATAGGTCAAGTGTTTTGTCTTTTTTCTCCCCATGTTTGAATCAAGCAGTTTTAAAGCTAGATGTAGGTACTTTGAATCATTTATGCATTTCAAATTAATTATTTTAAAGGCATCATGAAATACAATCACAAAGTACTAAAAGTGATAAATTAAATGAGAGCTTATATGTCCCTACTGTGCTTGCCCATTTATAAAAATACTGAAATAATGATAACATTAAACATCAGTTTATAATAATAGTAGTTTAAGACTGGAGCTTATTATTCTAGGTTTTATATATTTAAAAGAAGCATGAATTTAAATGTAAGTGCATGGTGTTTCTTTGAGAACACCAAAACAGAAGCAGATCAGGCCACATTTTACACTTAACCAGGGTGAAGTGAAAAATTAATCAGCTTGAATGCCAGTAACTTCTTAGCTACAAAAATCCAAGTATGTATTTGGAACAACCAAAGACTTCAAGCACATACACACAGTTTCAGCTACATGTACACACCATTACAAATACTTAATTCACCTACTGAATTTTGAAACATCTATGCTGGGCAAAGTTATCAGCTTCTGTATTCAGGAGACAAATAGAAGCACAGATTTCAACCTCCCTTCTCCGTTGCCTACAACAAACCAGCATCTGGAATAAGCCAAACAGGCATACTCACATTCTGCTTTTAGAAAGGGTCTCAGTTCTGATTTCCTCCTGCTCATTCAGGAGGCAGTTCAGTCCCCATCCAAAGCTGTGAGTGGTGACAGCCAAATCCTCTGCACTGATGTACCTGCAAACAAATGTCAGGTGGAGTATATCAAAGTTAT
This sequence comes from Manacus vitellinus, assembly GCF_001715985.3. Lineage (NCBI taxonomy): Eukaryota > Metazoa > Chordata > Aves > Passeriformes > Pipridae > Manacus > Manacus vitellinus. The sequence continues at coordinate 5,431,565 of NW_021940864.1, forward strand.
AGCAATAAAAGCTACCTGGATGTACTAAGTTCCTAGTCATCCTGAACAAGTACCTACAAGACCTGCTATGCCACTTAGACACACACAGGCCTATGGGACCAGATGGAATCCCTCCAAGGGTACTGAATGATCACCGAGCCACTTTCTAGCATTTACCAGCAATCTTGGCTAACTGGGAAGGTCCCAGTTGTCTGGAAGTTGGTAAATGTGACTAAACCCATCTACAAAAAGGGCTGAAGAGTCTTCGGAGAACTACGGGCCTGTCAGTTTTGAGGGGAAGATCTTGAGGCCGATCAACTTGGTTGTCATCATATGGCACACACAGGACAACCAGGGGATCAAGCCCAGACAGCATGGGTTGGTAAAAGGCAGGTCCTGCTTGACCAACATGACCTCCTTCTATGACGAGGTGACCTACTCAGTGGATGAGGGAAAAGCTGTGGATGTATCTACCAGGACTTAAGTAAAGCCTTTGACATCATTTCTCACAATGTTTAATGTCTTTATCAGTGGTCTGGATGAGGGGAGTGAGTGCACCCTCCATCAGTTTGCAGATGACACCAAGTTGGGTGGGAGTGTCAATCTGCTGGAGGGCAGGAAGGCTCTACAGAGGGATCTGGACAGGGTGGATCAATGGACCGAGGCCAATTGCATGAGGTTCAACAAGGCCAAGTGCTGGGTCAAAAAACCCTAAGCAGCACTATAGGCTCAAGGCACAGTGGCTGGAAAGCGACCCAGAGGAAAAGGACCTGGGGGTGCTGGTCAGCACTTGCTGAACATGAGCCAGCAGTGTGCCCAGGTGGCCAAGAAGGCCAATGGCATCCTGGCATATATCAGCAATAGCATGGCTATCAGGACCAGGGCAGTGATTTTCCCCCTGTACTTGGCACTGGTGAGGCCACACCTCGAGTGCTGCATGCAGCTCTCTGGGGCCCTCACTACAGGAAGGGTATTGAGGTGCTGCAGCAGGTTCAGAAGAGGACAACAGAGCTGGTGAAGGGTCTGGAGCACAAGTCTTATAAGGAGCAGCTGAGGGAGCTGGGGTTGTTTAGCCGGGAGAAAAGGAGGCTCAGGGGGACCTTATCACTCTCTACAACTCCCTCAGGTTTTAGGCAGGTGAGAGTCAGTCTCTTCTCCCAGGTTACAAGGGACTGGACAAGAGGAAATGGCCTTAAGTTGCACCAGGGGAGATTTAGATCAGCTATTAGGACATTTTTTTCTTCACAGAAAAGGTTGTCAAGCACTGGAACAGGCTGCCCAGGGAAGTGGTCAGTCACCTTCCCTGGAGGTATTTTAAAGATGTGTCACTATAAGGACATGGTTTAGTGGTGGGTTTGGCAGTGCTGGATTGATGGTTGGCCTCAATCACTTTAACAGTCTTTTCCAACCAAAATGATTCTGTGATTTATTGCAGGTTCCTGGAAAGCAGCCTTTTCAAATACTGGTATTTTCAAGTGCACAGAAGTTTACAATTCCCTAATTAAACATCAATCACCTTACACATGCTATTGTCTGCAACTCTGTTTCACGCTTATTACTCTGAGATCATAAAAGTTATTGTATTCTCAAATATTGTGGTTTACACATATTTTCAATTCATTTACTCCCTCTATGTAGTGTACAAGAGTATTTCAAAGCAAATAAGGATTCTCTCTCTCTCCTGCTGTCTTAACTAAGCTAATTGAATGTTATATATCTAAGTTATCCAGTGTACCTACTGAGCCTCTCTCAAATTCTTGCATACAGGCTTGAGTGCCTTGCAGTTAAAGTGTATTAGTTCAAGTCCCATAATGCTTCTCAGCTGCAAATGATGAGAAAGCCAGATTAACACTTCAGTGATAGTTTCTTTGACACCTTATTTTGGCAAGCCATCTTTCCCCAGTCTTGCTATTTCACATATTCAAACTTCTTTTGAAAGTGATACCATCTAGAGATATTGGAGGACAGTTTGTTCAATTCTCGTTCAACAACAGCATGGGACATATTAAGCGAGGTGGTTTAAAAAGTCCTTATAGAATTGAGAAGCCACTGTAATCCAAGCACTTTTCAATTTTATGTTGTTCTGCTTAATATTTCCTGAATTACTTCTTTTAAGTTACTTTGTGTGAAGGTAATGCTACACAAAAGAAGGTGAAAGTAAGTTATTATTTGTCATTTATGTTACAAAATTCATTATACCCATCTTTCTGAAAATTATACCCTTTCAGTGCTATGCCAAATAAAACACCCTCATATTATGTAACTACCTACTGCTAATAGTATTCAAACTTCAGTTTGTGTCAGTTTAACAGTTCTCCCTATTTCTGCCCTATTTTGTAGTGTAACACTGCTGTGAAATCTTAAAAAGCTGACATATTATACTCCCCAAATGTAAATAAAGCTTCTCTAATAAGAAAGGATCAAAGAGGTTATGCTACACAACAACAGAAGCTGTATTTCAAGAACTCGAGACAAATGGGAATCAACAGAAGGAGAGGAAGGCCTGCTACATGCAGTTTTATGACAGAATGAGCTACATTTGGCACTTAAAGGATTCAGTACCACGTCAGGAAAGAAATCAAGCTGTTAGGACATCTAAGAAAAGCCCGAAAATGTAGGATCATATGAGACAGAACCCTAACTAGGAACACAGAATAGAAGAAAAGGTGAATAATGGACTTGGACAGCTTTGTTCCTGTGACAGCCATGAATTCAAGTTCCATTAGATTGAAAAGAACATTTTTTTAGGAAGAAGATTCAATGTGCAGACTACTTGGAAAATATTTGGGACAATACTATTATATATTATAAAACAGATATTTAAAATATAAATTTTAAAAACATAGATTTAAAAATATATATCGAATCAGACTATTTTTGTAACAAAAAGTGAAAGAGTATCTGGCCTTGTACTGCAGGATGGCTTCAGCAGAACTCTCCACTCCAAGCAGTGCTAAACCTGCTTTCTGCGCTGTCAGTCTTTTTAGGACTGAGTTCACATGCCTTCAGTGGCCTATTTCTGTTCATTTTTACCTGGACTGTAAGAACATCCACGGGTTCTGCTTTTGCACATAAACATCTCTCCTCAAAAGCAGATTTTGGGCCAAATGCTAAGGAATTTTTATGAGAGCCAATAACTCAGCAGTTGTGATATCCCTCTTTCTTATACTAACACAGCTCAAGTAACTCCAATTAACTTACTTGTGATTTACACCACTAAAGTGAGAGATGAGTTATTGCCCCAGCATGCAACACACTGAAAGGGTTTTTTATTACCAAAGGGAAGGGGAGAAGAGGTGGCTGATGCAGTTGCTGCCCCTCTGCTCCTCCCACGCTGCAGGTACCTGGTGGCTCCTCTGACAGCTCCTGAACGCTGCTGTTACAGCAAGGTGATTTCAGGTGACCTGCTCCTAGCATTGGGCGAGGGCAGACAACCAGAGGTGCCACCTCGTCTGTCATACCCAGCCAAGCTGTCCTTCACTTGTCCTGAAAATGACTTCAAATACATGTAAACTCAGTAGTAGTTTCAGCACATCATCCATCTTAAAATTTAAACCATGACATTTCCTATTATTGAATAATATTTTAAAAAAACTATTGTATGCAGAAGACATGGCTTAGGTCAAATTTTTAAGAGCCTGCCATTAGTCAGTGTGTATTTTAGTCACACTGTTTTCCAAGGATCAGGGTACTGTAGTACAGCCCAAATTAATAACGAGTCCCTTACGAATAATCTGCTGCTTTCCTAAACCACAGAGAAACATGCTAGAATTGCTATTACGATAAATCTACAGACAATTTTGGTTAAGGCTTTACAAGGGTTTAAGAAAGTTTGTTTAGGCCTCAAAGCAAAGCCATCCATCTGCCCTAAAGACTCACTTCTGGAAGAGTTCAACTTCTAACACTACCACCATTGTGGCCAGGCCACAGCAAGAGAGCAAGTGTTAGCCCTGCTGCTTTTAAGAAGATAGATCAGCATCAGTTTTAAATCGATGGTTTGGGAACTAGACTCAACATACATTTTTAACTAACAGAATTTAAATAAAAGCAACGACCAGCTGCTGTTTACTTGGAATATATCTATCCATTTGCAGGTAAAGTGACATTGGTCAAAACCTAAAATAATGGAATCCAAACCCAAGCTGGACATATTACCTTTAATACATTTCAGATACACCAAAATATCCAAAATTATGTGTCTCCAGGAAACACCTGACTCCATGGAACTTTCTTAAGTGGAGACTTTAGGAAAAACACTTGGAATACAGGCTGCCATGCCAACTAAAAGCAAACAGTAAAGTCAAGAGTCCTTGGTGTGTAAGACTACTTAGTATTCAGACGTTATAGCACAGTAGTACCTAAAAACTGCAGCCTCTCTAAGCTGTGCATGATCTATGTTACAGGCTCTCCACACCTCAGAGGCCTTTTTCTGATAAAGTGAGTGAATAAATAGTCAAAGGATAACACCATTAAAGTGAGGGTAGTTCTGCCATAGTGACACTGGATCCAAATTCATGAGTCTGCAGAGATCTGTTATGAGGAGAAGCTATTGCTTTTCTTCCAGACTATAACTTCTACAGACTGAGCTTTTTATTGCTGAGGCAGGAGTTGTTTCGCGTTGTGGGAATATGCAACACTTAGTAGGATGGTGTCCCAGCTCACTATCATAAATCAAATGCTAGAGGTACAGGCACTTCAGATGTTATTGGCAGAAATAAAATTTAATATAGCTTGCCAGCATGTGGAAAAAATTTAAGGTCCAATTCAATGAAGTCAGTGTGATTTTGGCCTGAATCACCCATCTGCTACCTATATTAAGTAGTATAACATTCTTTATATAAATAAAATATATTCAATTTTTATCATGTTTGACATTTCTTACAGTGCTAGAATTTTTGTCATTTGTCAACCTGTACTTTTAGAGCTCTCTTGGACTGACTGCCAGGACTCCATCTGGCAAAATGAGAGGTGTCCCTGATTCAAAGCACTTCAAAGGAATTCTCCCACATCAATTAAAAAAGATCAAGTTAAAGTGATTATGGGTGATTGCAGAAAGAGGGATTTTAATTTTCTTTAAAAACACAAACAGTGGAACAGTAACTTAAAACTCCTTTATGTTACTTCATCAGCTACCTACCCACCTACCAATACTTCATATGAGGTAACTGCATTCCAAGTGATTACTGAGCCTGATGTAATATTTTAGAGGACTTAATGTAAATACTTGTATCATTTTTTTTAAAACTAATCAATGTATTACCCACAATCTAAATGTGATTATGACCTGAAAAACACAGACCCTAAGGATAATACAGATAACTAAGGTATCTAATACATTAAATATCTTTTTTTTTTCCCCTAGGTGAAGTGAATTTGAAAGAATTGATCTCAGATGTAAGCCCCACTTCCAGGAAGATTCTGGCTTGTACTTTTTTATTCCTTAAGAAAGCATACTAGCAAACTTAAGACCCATAAACAGGTAACTGTCTTCCTACATAAAGTCTCTTTCCTTCCTTGAATAATCAAAGAGATGTCACTTTAAAGACACTTTACATGTTCAAGTTGCTGTAACATCTTTCCTAGAAATCTCGCCTGTCATGTCTCAAGATACATGTCATCACTGACAGAACAATTCCCAAACACCCCACTGTGGATTATCCATAGAAATAAAGTTCTGCATCTTGTAAAGCCAGGACCATGTTACTTCATGGAATGAGCATCAGCCACTGGCAGTGGTAGGGCCCTTAGCCCACCTGGGCAGCCTACAAGAGAAGCACCACACTGAGCCACACTGTGTGGTGTGCACACACCCATATTCCCTATGCAATCCCAATGCACGGGAGGACCTCAGTGACAGCAAATCAGTTAATGGAAGTTGGAGTATTTTTGGCTCATCAGCTATCCTTGGGACTTGGCTGTCATTGGCAAGTCTTTGAGAGATGTCTCAGTAGGACGTTATGGTTCTTGTTAAGATTTCATGGACTGGAAAAGAATCCCACCTCTCCTTGCTTGCTCCTAGTAGCTGGTAAAAACTTAATTATTAGTATTTATTTATTTCTCTCCTGAATTTTCTAGGGATAGAGTAATGCATAGCTTCATCAGCCTTCACCTCTCACTGGAACCTATTCTCTTCCACTCTCCACAGCTCGGATTTTAGAGTCCACACATGAACTGACATAGATGCAGTGCACACACACACACACACACAAGCTGCCATGTCCATAAGTATTAAACTTATCTAAGTCCATGACTGCTGCTTGTCCAGCTACTGATTTGGAAAGGATAAAGCAGTTAGCAGGGGGGCAATGGTAAAGTCACAAAAGGCAAATACAGCAGTGATCCTGTTCACTAGCCAAGTACATGAGTTCACTTCAAGCTTTTCTAAGAGCACATTACATCACAAGTCCTTATCTGCCCCATTTTTTCACTGTATTAGCCTTTAAGAACATATAAATCATAACGGAAATATAACATTAATCCCTGTCACTTACCTGACCATTATTAAACCACTTATTAATATAAGCAGTCAAAAGTGGCTTCCTCACACAGGATGGAAACCTGGCTTAGGAAAAAAATTTCAGTTTCAAGCTCATCAGCTCAAAAAGTCCTCTGTTCTGTAGATGCATTAGCTGGGGACCTCCCCTAAGGCCACTAAGGTCTCAAAGGCACTGTTGTGAATGACAGCTGAGGTGACAGGCACTATGCAAGCATTACACATTGCTTTGGCAAGGTCAGACTCACACTGCACTTAAGCAGGTGCAGTGGGCAGGAAAATAGTTGGAAAATAGCAACAGCAATAGCCCAGTTTATTTCTTATCCCTTTTAATTTCTTCATATTGCTAGCACTGCAAGTCTTAGCTCTTTATAATTAATGGCCTCTGAGGTGCACAGAAAAGCCTTGGATTGCTCTCATTACAAATGTTTAGAAAGAATCGGGCTCTAAATTGAGAGACAAGTTTCCAGGCAGCTAAAACTGAGTTTTCTAACTAAGAAAGAATGATACGCTTCTTAAACCATATAAAATTATTTTAGCTTTTTCTGTAGATTTCAACCTCTTATTCTGTTTCAGTCACTGGGATATGTAAGCACCAATATCACTACTCCCAGAAAAATCAAAGTGGTTTGTTGTAAGATATGAATCTTCTGTATCCCTTCAACATGAACATCAGGACAGAAGAAGCCAGGCTTTTCCTCCAGGTATTCATTACAGACCAAGTACATGATATCACACCAACCTATGAAATCTATCTTCTATGTCTAATAAGTCAACATAACCAGCATAACCAAATGATTGTAGGAAGAGAGATTTGTCATTAAGGAACATAGCAATTATGACACACTACACATTTCCAGCTTTCAAATCCACTCTCCCTGAATTATGAGACCCCACGACTATTCGCAGCTATCATTTGGCTAAACCCTTACACAGATACAACATCTGAAGTCGAACATCTTGGTTACACGGTTTACTCCAGTGTTTGTAACTTCATCTCGGAACTTCTCCCGGTAGGGACACTCAGAACACAATATTTTAATTTATGCATTTGAGCCTTTTGATTGACTTAATCTAATACTGTTGACAGTAAGTCTGCATTGACTACACCTTTCTCCACAGCAGATTAACTTTGTGGGAAAAAGTTCAGCACTGAAAGGCACTTCCTACCCAATTTTATAAGCCCTGATTTTATGTACATACATCTGTCATCCACAGAAACTGTATTTTTCTTGTCATTACTGAGAAGTAAATAACGTTCACTTACTATTGTTTTCACCTGTATTCTCTGGTATTTAATGGTAAAGTCTTTATAGTAACTGCCAGAAAGGGCAGTTTAAAATGTTTTACTGCACAATATACACAGAAATGCAACAAGGGCAGTGCACATGCTGTTGGCTTCCAAGAGCCTTTCTTCAGATTTTGTCAGCATGAATAGATAAAAAATATTCCAAAATAGCCTGCCCTGAAGAGCTGGTCTTTCAGACAAACTTGAATGAAAACAATTATAGTTCTGCCACTGTTTCAAGGTGTGCATAAGCCTGCCAATGCAGCAGTAGAATAAAGGTAAGTAATGTACTCAGGAAATGTGGCCATCTCAGTCTGACCCATATATTATCAATCTCACAAGCCCTGGCTTCAGAAAAAGGGATTTTCTTCGTGACACTTTGTTTCTTGAGATGGTTTATAAGGAGAAATCAAACCCTAATCCCTTGGAAAGAAACTAAATGAAGCGTAATCCATCTTATGAGTTACGGCAAAAAAACATTCTGGACAACATCAGGTTTTACTACACGTCATGGCTTTATGAAATGTATAAATGTTACTGTTCTATAAAATACATTTTTCATTCCAAAAGGCAAATTATAATTCATATTTATTCAGAACTTTCCTTTTTTTAGTGTTTTAAACTTAACTTTTAGAAGAAAGACACAGGATTGCCAAATTAAAGGTTTATTATAGTGTTTTTATTAACAAACTTTCATTGGAAAGTTCTGGGCGCATTAACATAGGAGGCACATTGGCTTCGATGTTTGGCATTTGACAGTCAACAGAATTGCACTTCACTGCGATAGCCTTGCCACAACAGTGTGAACTTTCATGGCAACCCTCGTGGTGAGCCTCTCTCACTGACCTACTCAGCAGGTGCTTTTTATCATTTTGGTCAGCCTTCAAAACCTGCTCATTCTGCAAAGAATGCTGATCTACCTTGCTCTCAGCTTTCTCTTTTTTCTGCTTGGACAGAGAGGCTTTCTTGCTTTCAACCCCATTCGCTTCTGTACCACCCTTTTCATCACACTTGTCTGTCTGCTGACACAATCCCTTTTGGTTATTTGAGATGCTGTTCTCACATTCAGAGCAACGTACTATTAGAGGTCCTGCGTTTCGGCAGAGAAACTGTGAGGAGCTCATCACCTTCGGAACAGTTCTTACATTTTCCTCTGGGTTTTGATGAGCGTGTGTATCTGTCCTGTTTATTCTTTGATGTGCCTGAAACTGTTGCATGGACTGGAGGAAAAAATTTTTAGGCAGAGAGTTCTGCGTCATCGTTCTTTTGAGCCTTCCTTGAAGGCAACTGCAGTGGAGGACATGCTGGACTGGATGTACATAACCTTCAGCAGCTTGCTGTAAAGCATTTATAGGAGCTACAGAACTCTGGATCTGTACAGTTCCCGGAGAAGGAGAACACTGGTAACAGAAGGTGTCACTTAACTGCTGACATGAGTGTGGACTCCACTTCACTGTCACTTGCTTATATGCATCAGGACAGCTGCACTGCCTGTTTTGAGAGAAAACTGGGCATATGGTGTGTTGGTCAATAGAAGTCTGCAGCACAGCTGAACCAGCAACATTTTTTATGCTTTTACTCACTTCACTATTATAGGCTGGATGCATTGGCACACACAGGTTTTGGGGCCTGCTGCTGAAGAGCTCTGAGCAGATATGAGTTTCTTCATATGTCACCTTCTCTGCGGGGTTGCAGATACCGGTTTGTGACGCCAGGGGCTCAAGCTCATAGTGCTCATGCTCCATTTCTGGTTTTTGACTTCTGGAGTCCAGCTGATACTTGCTAACAGAATGTGATTTATTGTGACCTCTGCCTCCTTGGCCTCCTGAAAAGGTCTGAGAGAAGGCATTACACCGCAGTTTTTTTGGTAGTGGGATCTGGCCACAAGTGCCCTGGGGTCCAAGGCATCGGCACATGCACTGAAAGAAGAACGTTGCAAAAGCCCAGCTAATGCACATTATAAGCATCATAAAAGTGCCAAGCTGCGTGTACGCCAACACTGTTGAGGGCATCATCATTGCTCCAGCTACAAATGTAGTCAAGGCAGCCATTGCAATAGCAGAACCCATACGGCTTAGAGAAAAAATAACTTTTCCCTCTCGGTCAGGGTCAGGGGCTAAGCGATAAGCCACTCCATAATGAACAGCAAAGTCTACTGATAAGCCAACGGCCACTGAAATTGTGACAGATTCTAACACATTTAGCTCCCATCCCAGAAGAACCAGAGAACCTACAGTGACGAAAATAGTTCCGGCTATTGAAACTATTGCATAGAGGCTTATGATTATATTCCAAGTTGTAAGAAGCATTACACTAAATGCAACAGCAACTGAAAGACCCATGGCAATCAGAGTACCATCAGAAAGACTGTCCTGAAGATCATAAAATTCAAGGTTACTCACAAACCAACCATTGCTAAGACCTTCAGGAGCAGAACTAAGTTCATTTGAAATCCATGAGTCCACCTCTTTGTAGAACTGATGCATTTTCTCATAAGCCAGGGTGAAGAGGTAGGTGCTTTGGAACTCCAACACCACGGCCCTGATGGTGTCATTAAGGTCAAAGCGAGGCCCTGGGGTTTTGCTATCTAAATGGTACCCTGTGCTTCTTTCTAGCTCCATTATAGCTCTCTTGATACATAATTCAAAAACTTCTTGTTTGTATGGAAAGCTCCAGTGGCTGCAGCAGGGGGAAAGAGATGGCTCATCACAGTCTTGATTTTCCATCCACTGCTTAAATGTTTCAATGAAGCAGCTTGTGAAATCTTGTTCTTCAGTCTGATAAAAAAAGGTTTGGTTTCTTAACTTCTGACAGAAACGTAAAATCCAGACCTGTGAAGCTGGGCTAGCAATATTAAAACTGGTATCTAGCTGCAGCTTTCCTTTGCTTTTAGGGTTTAAAGGGTCACCATTATCCTCAGGTGTCACACCCCAGATTACTGTAATGGGCATGTGGAGCTCCTCTCCATGGTGGACACGTTCAAACATAAAAAGTTTTTTGTATTCTGCATCGTATCGCTCAAATGGGTGGGAAGACCTAAATACCTGAAACTCAGAGAGCTCCAGCGACGGCAGTTTCATCTTTGGATTTACACACACAATATATGCTCCACCAATTGTTAAGGCAAGGAACCAGAAGAGCCAAATATATCGAAATTTGATAACAATGCATGGCAAAACTTTTTCAAAAAATATCCTGGATGCTTCTGAAACCGCAAAAATAATCTTGTGGAACATTTGGCACAACACTGTCCAGCAGTTTTTGTTGTTGTATACCCTCTGCTGAGGTTTCTTAAAGCAACTGAAAATATTGAGAAGGTATCGTTCATGTAATACAACTACAGCAGGCAGCCATGTAACCATCAAAACGTAATTCACCAAAATGGCAGTGCCAGCATAGACACCAAAACACCTGATTGCTGTGATATTGCTGACGTAATTCGCATAGAAGGCAGCAGCGGTTGTAAAACTCGTGACAAACATGGAAAGAGCAGCGTGCTGCAACGTGATGCTCACTGTCTCAGAGGTTCCAGCATGAGGTTTATCAAACTTCGTGTAGTTCCAAACGTCACATAAGACAAAAGCATCGTCTGCTCCAATCCCAACAAGGATAATTAATGCCGTGAGATTCATGAATGGAAAGAACTCAAAATTAAATACTACCCGATAGAGAAAATAAGAAATAATCAAGGAACTAATTATTGCAAACATAGTCATCAGCGTGATAAACATGGACTTCGTGTACACACACATAACTAACAGAACAATTACAATGGCTATGGCAGGATACACAGTATCCATCAACAGGTAATCTTGAAACAACCTATGTTTTATTCCAAACTCAATCCCTGTGACGGTTGTTACACCATCAGAAGCGTTCCAGTTCTCAAAGTTATCTAGGTAAATACTCATCATGCTTTCCCCTTTCTCAGTCGGGGAGAAGAGCATGCTGTATTTTAAAGCTGGTAAGACATAATCAGCTGTCTTTGGGCTTAGAAAATCCTTGTCCACTAGGTAGTGAAGGATCTGGTAAACAGCATTGTACTTGGTACATTTGCGAGGTACGTTTGTACACTTGAGTTGGTCCTTCCTTTTGGCATTCATATCCCAGCAGTCCGGCCCCAGGGTTCCATTGTAGTAGTATTTGGCACATGTGCGAAGCAGCTTTAGGGTGTGAGAGACGTCCCGTTCTACAATTTTTTGACACGATGACCTGTTGTTCAGAATAGCAATATAGTTGCCCAGTGTCCAGCTGGGACAGCATGAAGCAGCAGTGGCTCTCTGGCAAAGGTCACCAAACTGGGAATGGGATCTGATCTGTATAAAGACAGGCAGGGTAAACAGTCCAGTTTAAAGTAACAGTCCAAATTATTAGAAACGTTCACTCACAAAAAACCTCCAAACAAACAAAAAAACCAACCCAATCCAACCCCTACTTCTCCCCCAACCCCCCACAAAACCAACCGAAAATTATGAAAATGCAGTTTACGGTCCTTCTGTGTAAACATTTTAAATTCTTATTTCCACACACACTGTTTTTGATATGTATCCTCTTACATGCAGCAGACTAAACCAGCAGTAACTCATCACAGTGGCACAGAATTGACACAAGCATTAAGAGTATTGTATTTCTATTGTCTGAAGATACGCTGAGGTATTTTGTTTCTTTCCAGACTGAGGACAGTTAATTCTCTTCTGTTATCTCATGCTATATTCCTGAAAATAACCAATCAGCCATAAATCAGTGAAGTTTCATTCTGCTTGGAATCATACCCTGAAGTTCCTAGGAGACTTACCATCCAGAAAGAAAGGATGTGACAGACGACTTCCATCACCTGACCTCTCCTCTACAACCCTGACTTTATGACTCTCTTTTAGCTCTTGTGCTGCTGACAGACTCTGCCCCCGACCTGCTCAGCCTGCCACCCAGGCACTGAACGTCCCTAAGTCATGCAGGATTTCCAAAGCACAAGATAATTCCACTGTCACGAAGCACCCCAAAATAAGCCCTGATGCACAGAGACAACAGTCATGCCTCTGCCTGCTGCACCCGTGGTGGGACAAAGTCCAAAGAGTTGACTCAGGAGTGGAGTGGAGGAAGCTGCAGCAGCAGCAGCAAGGCCAGAGAAGTCATGGGGACAAGCAGACACCAGTGGCAAGTGCAGAGAGGGGAAAGCTGGGACATGGGGGAGGACTGCTGTTGCCAACTCAAGCGACTGCCCAAAGGTCAGGAACTCCTCCCAGAGTTTTACAGAGACAATAGCAATTTTAACATCTTCGTTAAGGACTCTCCTGAACTGAATGAGTGTTAATCCCTTATGGGGATATTCTTCTGCTTCAAGAATATTCCAGACTTAGCTGAAGTCAGTAAAAGCATGATTTAGCCAAATCACTGTAAGGCACTTCTATGCAAAACTGAATCAATAAAACAGAAGTGAAACTCTTAAGTAGCAAGGTTAGATAAAGGAAATTTTCTCAAGTTGAAAAAACTCAATCTTGGTAGGGCACAAGAAACATAAATGTTAAAAAACAGAACTTGCAGCCTGTTATATGTGACAAAGTAGAATTAGTCCTTATGTAGCCTAATATGTATATAGACGTATGTAAAAGTTCAGCCTTCATCAAGTTACACAGAATTAGTTACACATATTAGTACAATCACGTTAATACAGCCATGTGCTTCAGTTTACAGGATTGGGCCCTGCAACCATTATCTATGTATGCCTTAAATTTAGGTGAACTGAAGTAAACCACAGTCTCTTTTTTTTCCCTTCTTTTTTCTTCTGCAAAATTGCGCAGGTTTATTATTAGCAGTCCTTTATAACACACACAAAACGCACTTGGGGATTCTCATGGCAGTTATAAAAGCTCTAATATGGACTAAATTTTGTCAACCAGTTTCTGAACAATAACAAACTGGCATTCTCAAAAAACAGGATAATTCACATTTGATTGTTTCCAGATAAAAACACTCACACATGCAAACTCAGGAAAAACTGAACAACCTACTAAATAAAAGGAAGCACTGGAATAGCATATCTGTGTTTTTCATGGCACATCTCCAGGTTAGTCCTATGAGGATATAATAGGCAAATTGGGAGGAAAGGTTTGTATTGTCTTCTCTATGTATTCAAGTTCAAGATGGGACAATGAGGTATATATACTGTTCTTCAACACTCGCTGCAGGCCATAAACATCCACTGCTGAAGTAACTGCTGCCAAAGGTAAAGTAACATGAGCTGGCAGCTGGAAATTAGAAATTAAAATACAAAATTTAGGTCCTGATAGCTCACTAAAATACTACGTAAAAATGTTAATAGGTTGTAGCACTGAGCTTTGTTGGTGATCCAAAAGAACTGAAAAGGCCGTTTTTGCTGTTGCCAGGCCTGGTCTGCCACTGGCAACATTTTAATTTATTTTGGAACAAGTAAGGAAATCAAGCAGTGCAACCTGCACACATGCTGCATCTGTGGGCAGATCTGCCCAAATGGATCTCTGCAGTAACAGACATTCACGAATACACAGTTTTGGGGAAGCAGTCTGAAGAGATAACACACAGTCTTTGAAGCTTATAAAATAACAGTTTATGGTTTATAGGGAAAACATTCTGCAATTAACAGGTGAAAAAAAGAAAGGCTCTTCTTATTCAACTAGTAAAAAGTTAGAGCCCCTCCTGTAACTATTTTGTATATAGAGTTTCCATAAAGATTATAGGACTACCATATGCTGAGCAGCTGCAGGATGGAGCCCCTAAGTGTCAGTAAAACATATAGTCAAAATAGCTACAAGCAGATGGGAATACAATTAACACATGAGGATATACTGTCAGTTCCATGCTAAAGCTTGGTGCTGAAATCCTGCTTATCATCAGAAAAATATACAAATTCTAAGGTTTGGATTTGCAGAAAATAGTGTCTGATTTTCCCATCTTTGGGCAGAGAAAGCTCTGCCACTTATTTCAACAGAACCGTGGCGCTAGGCAAGCTTGAATTCAACAGCAAAAATAACTAGAGCCACAAGAGAGTTCATAAGACCAGAAGGTCACTGGAGTCATAGATTTCTTCCGATCACTGCTGTGCAAGTCAGCATCCTCCCTAGGGACTGGCTGCTCAGCATTCACAAGTGGGGCATAGCACAGCACTTTGTGAGTTCCAAGAAGTGTTAAAAGTCCTTGAAAACTGTTAGAAAGTGTTTAAATAATTTAAAAATGTTATTTGTAAGTAACAAGCATTTAAAAAAAGAAATTATGAAAAAAGCCTCAGCCCTTTCTGAGCCCTAAATATCTAATTTTTATTATAAATTTACATACACAGACCAACAATGATTGCAAGACCTAACCATATAACTCTGTTTTGTAAACTAACTAGCTAAAAATCAATGATGCTATCATGAGGCACTGTTATTCTGCTCAGCTGTGGTATTCAATTACTATATTCTGAAGTAAATTACAAGTAAATTACAAATAAAGATCCACAGAAACATTATTTGCAACAATTTCCTCTATAAATATCTACACAACTGTGGATGTAGATGAAATAGCCAAAATTTAATTTTCTGAAGTGTTCTTATTTCAAAGGAAGAGCTGGTTTTATGGATATAAGATGTGTGGTGCTTTCTTTTTGAAGTAGTTTCATCCTTCCCTCAGAAAGCAAAGCAGCGTTTGAAATAATACATTATTATCAAAGTGTGCATACAGGGAGGAACAAAAGAAAAATTCCTCAAGAGTAATGCAATCATCACAGAGATTATTCTTCAGAGGTAATTAACTGTCTTCTGTTGAATAGAATTATTATGGTTTTTTAATTCAGACTGCATTGCTTTGCAATGACCTATACTACCTGGGATTTACCTGCATTAGCTGCCTATGTTACTAAACTTCAACAGTTTAGTATCTCATCCCTAACTCTCAGTTTTTACCCTTGTAAATTACTCCACTGAATCTCCTGATTGAACTGGCAGTATGATTACTCCCTAACTCAGTTCATGCAAAACTGAGTTGGGTTAGTTTAAATACTGTACTTTGCTCTCACCTGGCTCATTCTGATCAAAAGAGATACAGAACAAGCACATGAGCCATCCTGTCAGTGCAATAATCTTTGATGGGGAAATAAGGAACACTTCATGAGGACATGAGGACGAAAACGACTTCCACCAAGTGAGGCCAACCAGGACAAAATGCCTGTCAGCAGAGTGCAAGGGAGATTCATTACACAATGTTTCACTACAGCTCAACATTTTAACAAAGCAAATGACAGCTGTTGTAGGGAAAATATTTGGGAATTTGCTAAATTAACACAGTTGTCTAAAAGGCAATGATAAACAAATCTAATAATAAAAATATCCTCATTAAATAAATGTGGTATAATATGGATTTGTTTATGATTACTTTTGTTCTGAAGGAGGAAAAAATGGAAATAAATAGATCAATATTAACAGAAGAAAACCTTATTGCTTTATTTCCATGCAAATTTGCCAATGCAAAAGTTCATGGCTACCCAGCAGTTCAAAGGAGTTCACTCCAGCAAGTGACAAGCTTATATTTTACAAATGTACTATTTGGATGCTTGTTTTATTTCAGCCTTTGTCAGTTAACTTCCTTCAGTCAAAACCGGACATTGATTTCAATCAGAGTGCTAAATTACTTTGTAACACATGTAAAAGAAGCTGGTTGTACAGTAGCCTCTGAACCTGGCTATTCCAAAGGTTATTTTGACTATGCAGGGTACCAAGTACAAGGAAAGTCAAGTAAAAATACACGGGGCCAGACAGACAATGACAAAACGTTGTCTTTCACTTCCTCAGTTCTGAAGAGAAAACTAATATTTCTCTGTATGCATCATTATCCACATCTAATTAAGTGGGCTATATTTCTAGCTACTGTATCTATGTTCTGTTGATATCCACATGATCTCCATTTAAACTAAGAGAAAAAGAAATTGAGTGACCCCACTGGGAGTCAGAGAAAACTGCATATGCTATGAGGATGCAGCCAGTTCACCTGAAGGTGAAAAAGCAAGCAAAATTAATTTTTTGCTGGGAAACAATAACAAAACTCCATGGAATTATATTCTATGAGGAAACACATAGCGAATGTTAACAGTCCATATTCTGCAAAAAAACTCCTGAAGCAACCCTCCTCTACCCCATTCTGGATGTTATTAGCAGCAAAACCAAAGAAATCCCCCTAAGTACTCTGATTTACAAACTGAAAATTGTTTTTTAACTCTGCCTGCATGCTGACTGACTGTTTGACAGGATGGGAACAATGTGAAGTCCTCTCATACGCTGGATGGCAACGGGCAGCAAAACAAAATTTCAAATACATGCTCCATATCTGCAAGTTAAACAAATTAAATGCCATATTTACTTACCCTCAAGTTATCTACATTGCACATTGACTTAATTGCATTCAAATTCCATAAATTCTCTCCTTCTGTTGATGTAAACACCACTCGTGAATAGCGATCACCTGAAATTACAACAGGGGGGGTTTATTGATTGTTTGGGTGTGCCTGGTATCAAAGGCTGAGGTAAAACCCCACTGTTCAAATGACACAGATGAAATCTTTGTCAGGTCACGGGAATTCACCTTCTTTTCAAGATGAGCTATTTATCTCTAAGACTCGCTCCACATGAAAGTTTCTATTTCCTTAAAGTGCTTATAGTAAATATGGCATCTTCAATACTATATACCACTTAGAAGCTCTACAGACTTCTATTCAAGCAAACTATCTTCTGAAATATGACAAACAAATAAAAATCAAAAGATCTAATCAGCAAACTATGAAATTCTTGGCACAGCATAATGGCAGTACGCTGATAATAGTAATCAAAGGCTGATTTAGTAAGTCATTTGGGAATATAAATAATAATTATAAAGCTGTTTCTACAAGAATGTTTTTGCTTTAGAAGCAAATGACTGGAGTGGAAATTGTTGCGATATCCTTGAGGCCATTTTTAAGAATTCCACAGTTTAGACACACAGAGCTTAAATTACAAATTAAATCGCATTTATCAGAAGACAGTTTTTAGGAAGGGAAATAATTGCTTAGTGGCAGTGAGATCTGAATGCATAGCTCACGAGGGAAACAGATACAAACAGAAATATATGGTACTGCCTAACACAATATGGTACTTTGGGTTAAAAAACATTATCACATTAATTAAAATATTCCAAAAGAACAAAAGGCTGAATTTTTCCCACTGCTGTGAATCTGTAGAATTTTTGCCTTCCACAAGACTGTAATGAAAAGACTTGGGGGTTGTGCTTTATGATGTCAGACTATGCTTTAGGATCAAGGGAAGTGAAATCTGCAGATCCTGGAGCAGACAAAGAAAGATACCAGGAATGACAAAAATGGGTCAAGAGGAAATCAACTGTTTTCTTTACATAATGGACTGGCAAATTTTCCCATAGAAGCACAATTCCTTCATGACTGTCACAACTGAGACTACACAGAAACAGCAGTGGAAAGAATGAGACTGAGACTGTGCAGAAACAGCAGGCAGGATAAGAGGAGTTAATTCTCCTTCAAGTTGCAGTTAATGCTCAGCAGAGTTTCGAGTACATTTCCTCTTCCTTACTCATGCTATGCTCAGTCTAACTCGGTTCTGCTCACATGAGCAGAAATGACGACCTCGCTCACAGCCTCTCACTTAAATATAAGACCATCCTGTAATTGAAAAAAAAAATAATAAAATCTGTTCTTCACCCCAGTTTTCACTGGTCATCCCTCTCTTAGATCAAGTCATATAAACAAATAATTTCACAATTATGTTTTTGTGCTCTGTTATCAGTCCTCACATGTGGAAGTTGCCGCAAAAGAGCTCAAGTCGTTATATGAACAAAGGCAAGATCTACATCTGCTAATGCATGCTCTCTGCCAGAACAGGACTTATCAAAGTTCTGCAGTATGCCCTGTAAAAGGTCAATAGATTTCTTTGTCTTTTTTTGTCCTCTAGTTTGACTTGGTCAGCTTCATAAGCCCCCACTGTTTTAAGGTGGGGATTTTTTATCTTTGTTTCTTTTAGGGATTTTTTTTGGTGTGCATTTTTTTTTTCCCTAAACAAATCCCCAAATTCTCTACAAGATGATCAGTGGATGTCTTTTCAGATATACAGAGGAAAAGTATTTTGATTTAGGTTTTCTAGAACTAAGCTAATGGCACAGATAAACACAACTTCTTCCCTAAAGTGATTTAAGCTCTACCTCTATAGTCACACACAAAGCACTGCTTTTACAATGATTAGCATCACCAAGAACTAATAAAATTCTTTACAGGAAATGGAAACACTTAAAGGAAGCACTTTAAGTAAATACAATTGCTTCCGAGGAAGAACCAAGAGAACATTTCAGCTCAATTTTCTCAAGAGTTCCACACACAGAAAGTGCTTATTGTGCATATATGCTAAGCAAAAAATATTTTCCTACATGGCATAGAATGCATAGAAGAGTTCAGAAAACATTCAACTGACAGAAGATTTTAACGTTCCTTACATCATTTCTTCACTTACTTGGAATGTCACAGAAAAAGGTATCCTTGTGGAAGTTCCAGTCTGCTTGCCTCTTCTCTCTTTCATAGTGATCATCTGACCATCTGTCATCTTGATGACTAAACCAGAATAAATAGTTTTACCTTAACTTAGCAAAGAAATTGTTAAAAGAAGGAGCATCGAAACACATCACACACCTTAACAGCTCTTACATATGATAAAACATATTTTTACCAATGTGCCTTTGATATACAAAAACTGAAACATTAATTTTTTTCTTTAAATTGAGAGACTTTGAAGGAAATGACATCGAGTCTAATTCTGAAAACATCCATAACTCTAAGAGAAAACTAAAATTAAACACCTTTTAAGAGTTTGCGATGGGAAATATCTAGCCTGATTTGAAAGGCCTTGAGAATTGCAGATTATCAGACTCAAAATTTATTGAAATCAGTGGAAGTACATATATTAACTTCTGAGGGTACCAGTGCAAGTACTACGCACAAACAAAAAACACTAGTAAAATAAAATACATTTAAAATACAAATTCCTACCTTTTAGCTTGCTCATCTGCATATTTGAAAGGATAGTTTGCAAGTGTTGCTTTGTACCCTGTGTTTTTCACCATATTGTTCCATGTGACCAACCTCTGTCCTATGGCTGTCCCTCTTGGTTCAAAACCCTAAGAGGAGAAAATCACAAAATTCCATTAATAGTTTTCATTCTTTAGCTCAAATGGGAAAGCGGAAACATGATCAAAGTGATGGATAGTTTTCATTATGAAGCATAATTACTCCAGGCATCTACTTCTAAAGGTAAAATGCTTTATGACAGGTCAGACAAAATAATGACTGACTGTACAGAGTGACGAGGGATTAAGAATTCTCGCACGTACCACTTCTCTCCCCGAGAAGAGATGATTTAGTCTACCAAACGTTCAACACTTAGTTTTCAGAGTAAGGGCATTCTACAAAGTCCTCTTCATTATCTCAATTATCACTCTTTATTGATTAAATATGATTAAAGAACTCTAAAGTATATCTGCTCTATTTCTCCAAGAGTAAGTCAAATCTTTACCTAATTTTAAAAGTGACATTGAAACAATTTTAACAACTTGACTGTTTTCAAGAAATATCCATTACATATGGATATGTACAGATATACATACTATCCTATAAATAACAATAACTTATTGGAACAGTATATTTTCATTTGAAGTTAATAATTAAATGTAATATTTTCAATAAAAAGTCCTGAAAGTTACTCCTGGGTAAGACAGTTCAGGAAAAGTAAGAAATGAGCTCAGTATTTAATAGAATCTGATAAAAATTTCATTTAGTTTTCCAATACGGATATCATTTCATCCCCAGAAGGCCATTGGAATGCCCTTTCCTTAAATACTGGCCCCCACTCTTTGAAACCTGATTTAGAACGTATGGTCTGTGTTGTACTGTGCCGTACATCGAAAACTGGGATGCATTTACATTATCAATCTACAGCAGTTCTGCTAAAGGACATATGACCTTTCAATACCAAAATGCAGAGAGAATTTAAACTAGTGGATAGCACTCTCTGATGGTCACTGCTGCTTTGTATCACCATTTGCTGTTCCAATGTCAAGATTTCATACTTTTTTCTTTTGTAACTAGAGGAATTGCAAGGGTCTTTAACAACTAATTTTTTTCATGGATTCATTAGACAGAAATTGCTTCTGCAAGCTCACTACCAGTTGAGTCTCCCTGTAAATTGTTTCCCAAACAGATTCATAGTACAGGGAACTTTTTCAGGCATACTAAGGCTCAGTTTTTCTCTCTGGGCAGATCTCAATTCAAGAGGAACCCACCAATCACTGTACTTGCATTTGCCGTTTCCTGGCGTCACTGAAAAAACAGCAAACAGAAAATACTTATTGATTAATATTTACTTACGAGCAGTGGATCAGAGAAATCTGGAAGATCTGGAACTAATATTCCAACCAGGGCACACACCACAATTAACACGGTGCACATGCCCAGGACCACCACAGGCCAGTCTGCGATTAGCGCGGCATAGCTACGGGAGAGGGGCAGAGAGAGATGTCACAGAAATGAAAGTTATACACAAAATTAATCCACACTTCTCCAAAGAGCTGTGTTGAAACACTGACCTCTGTTCTTTGTTACTCTTACAGGAAATTAAGCTGGCTATCACTAATGGACAGAAGCCATTTGGAAACATTTTTTCCACACATTTGTTGGGTTTTTTTCCTTTTTCTTAAAGTAAGAACCCCCCTCCATCTTTCTATCAAATCTCCTTAAAACTTTCTATTCTTATACAGAAAGCTTTTCATATCAGACTATTATTTTTTCCCCTCAGGATTCTGACAAAAATGCAGGCTTTATCTTAGATCTTCTTCGTCCTGCTACAAAGATGATTAACTGTGGACTAAAATAGATATTTCTGTTGTTTAGTACATGTTCAGTATTTAAAACTGCCACAGCAATAATTCACATAAAATACTTTTACACAAAAAAATGCCCCCCCCAAAAAATGTGAATTGAAAACTGTTGCTTAAGATTAAATACATTTTTTTTTTATATAAATACTTTTTCCTTAACTTTATGTTTGGCATGGATATTATCCATGATTGGGGATCACTAAAACTAGATACCTTGTTAAAAAATTAATGATAGAAAGACATCACTATTTCGTTTTTGAAAACTTAAGCATTTTAAAGAAAAAAAAAATCAAAGAGAGAAAAAAAAATCACTTTTAAAGTAGAACCCAAAAGAAAACATTTCCCCTATTTTTACAACAGTCATTAAAAAAATACTCAAGCCCTACATACTAATGATCCATGAAATCTCTTGTAAATTCAAAGATGCGAGGGAGCAGCAACACAATACATACACTAATCAGCATTAGCTATCTAGTCTTCTAGCATAACACACATCCTTCCATTTTAACACCTAGTTCATTCTAAATTTTAAGAGTGCAAGAATTTTTATATGCAAATCTAGCTTTCATTAATTTTGTAAAATATTTTTATTTTTGTTAAATTCACAGAAAAGTATCAGAAATTAGGTGATACCCAGAAATCTTAATTTCTAAATAATTTTTCTTACAGTAAAGACTTGAATTCGTAGAGTTTATGTTTCAAAAACAACATTGTCTAAAGTAAACAGAGTACAGGAAGTCCCATAAAGTTTAAAAGACATTAGAAAAATAATTATAGGCTATGAATCATTCTATACGGATGGTCTCTGTACACACTAAATATTGATCAAGAAGACCTACACTCTTACTTCCTCCTCAACTTACAAGCAGTGTAACATGAAAGTTTATAGCTTTACTTATCCTTTAGTTATTTCTATTGTCTTAAAAGATCATGGCTCTTTTTCAGTTTTAAGAGCAACTTATTAGCTAATCACAGTACAACTACCAGCTCTACAGAATTTTTCTGTCCTGCTGCTGAGAGGGAGGGAATGGCCATCTCTTCACTCCAGCAATGTTTTCCCAACATTCTAACTGTAAAATCCACAGCAGTGAGGAAGTTTATGGCTGACTTTCCATAGCTTGTGGAAATAGGCACATATAGGGCTCTAAGTGCAGCTTTAAGGAGAAAGGAAGTCCAAAGCACTGGGTGTATCTCAATTTCCTATTAGGCAAAAATGAAATAACTCTTACATTCTCACACAAGAGGTTAATTAGTAAAGGCTTGAAAAGCAATCTGAAGTTAAAGTTTTTATTAAAGTGAATCACAATGGGGCAGCTTTCCAAATGAGCAATTGTACAAAGTAGAAGTGAAGGGAAGTAAATGACCTAAGAGAGTTTTCCTATTTATAGGACTAAATGTTTTCATAAACACCAAGCTAGACTGACTAGCTATTACAGACATTTGCTCTGCAGTCATAAAAGTCATACCCAAAAGATTTATTTTCCTATTCGTCACTAGTGCCAGATTTACCACTTTGACATGTTGTCTCTACACTTCTACTCTCAGCTGAGCAGCTCTTAATTTGGTTAAATTCTTTCAGTCACTAGCTGTAAAAGAAACTATGTCCTAGGTAAAGTGTTTAACGTGATAATAAAGCCATAAACTGGAAACAGTAAGTGCTTGTTTACTCCTGCAAATTTGTCCTATTTCTTGTATCACAAACTGAAATTCAGATAAGCAAAGTTGACCTGAACTGACAAAAAGGATTAGCCACACTAAATTTTACCTGTCTGAGCATTGTTTGGTGCTGCTGAGGGCTCTGGTTCCGACCAAGTTGCCTATAACTAGCTTCAACCCCAACCCACTGTACGTGGCTGAACAGATGGCAGTTATTTTTCACCCATTAAAGAGCCATAAAATGAGCTTAATTACTTTTTCTTTTCTCCATGAAAAGTAAGCCACTGCCCTGGTTCTGCGTAAATTTGCCTGAAAATGCCCGAGTCCAAGAGGAAAATGCTTACATCAATTCCTCTGTCGAGGAATCACATTCAGAAAGGATATCCTTAGTGCTAAGCACATCCTTTAGCACTTTTCTAAATCAAGATAACACCTACTGCTTTTTGATGCCTAATTAAAACTATTTTTTGGTTTTGTAATGACTCAGACATGTAGCCACAGTGATACCTTATTCTCTTTTTTTCCCCCTCCAAACTACTCAAGCACTGAATGATGAATTCTCTTAAGTCTGACACTGACTGAAAGACCATTCTTTATGCCATTTTGCCCCTTCTTTCAGTCTAGTTGTTAGAATGATACTACGACTTTTAGCTATCATACCATTAAAATGCATATAGCTTTCATTAATTTACTGCCTCCTGATGTTTTTCACACACTTAAAAAAGGTTTGGTTTGGTTTGGTTTTGGTTTTTCCTTAATGTTTTAATTAACTCAAAATGCTTAGGAGATACAGTAATTCAATCTGTATTTATCTCAGCTATTTAGCACCACTAAAAGCACCACTGGTTTCAAGCACTTTGCCCCCGGGTGATCCAAGACCTCAGATAGTTTCTTCAGAAGGAGAAGGCACAGAAGATATTGTTTAGTTTTCCTTCCCATTTTAAGCTACAGTATAATGCATGGCTAATGTTCAGCTTTTCAAATCAGCACCTGTATGCAGATGTACTCAACTTAAACCACTACCCACCCTCATATAGAGACAGAAATGTACCATATAAAGTGTCTGTATTGTAAAATGGTCACTAGAGCAACAGATATTTGTGTGACTGAATTCACAGCAACACACAGATTTATGTAACCCAAACCAGGTACTTAACAAACAGCCCTGTTCTTTACTGAAGGCAAATCTTAAAGAGGGATTATGTTTTTAATATATTTTCACTTGAGATGGTTTCCTGTTGCCATTATTGTTGCATTGACAGCTTTAGATGCGTTGCTCTGTTATTTTCTATGACCCTGCCATTCTTCAGAGCATATACAATCCAAACCTAGTGCTCCTGATTGCATGGGGTTTCTGGTTTTAGAAGAAGAAAAAACCATTATGATGAAATTTTCTGAACTTGTCTGTCAGGTTGATTTATCATTATTGATGATACAGCCAAGCCACTTCTCAGAGTAGCCCTTAATCAAAAAAGTACCAAGGCATGGAGTTTTCATGCTCGTGTACATACACACAAAGAGAATGGTACAGATTGGAATAAAAATGCCATTAAATAGATGAAAAAAAGAAGCATTGAAATCTGCACAGGTTTTTAAATTCTGGCCCAGTATTAATGAAGAGACTGCTTGTCTCTCCATAAATAGAGCACATGAGTTTGGCCACCTTCTGCATTCTATCCCCTTCCTGCTCCTCCAGAATTCACAGATGTGTTACAATTAGGGAAGTTAAAGAACTTGTCTGTCTCTTTCTTCCAGTGTTTATTTAGGGACCCACTGTAGATCAATTCTCCTAAATGTTGTTTAGCCTTGCTGATGCTATCTGCCTCCACAGTCTCCCATGGCAGTTTCAGAAATTCACTACCCACTGCATAAAGAAGCACCTTTTTCTTTTAAAATCTGTTTTAATTTGATTGATTATTATTTTCTTTGAATATTCCTTATTCTTGCATTGTGCAGGGAATAACATTCTGCAAACCTCACATGTGACAGCACTGGACCTTACCTTTTTGGTAACTTGAATGGTCTGGCTGGCCTAGAAGGAGGAAAAAAGAGAGTAATTGAAAATATATGAAATATGCGTGCATCTACCAATTTGTTTAATTCTTCCCATACATGGATAAGCAAATAAATGCTAAATATCAGATATTTTGGAATACAAGTTATTTTGAAAGGCCCACAATCATATTCAATTGAGTCTTTGCAAACAAGTAATTCAGAGAATAATTACTGCTACAGACAGCTGGGTTTTCAAAAGTGGAATTTTATGCAGCTGATTTTTGGCATTACTATTCCAGAGGCTTTTCCAGTTTTCAACAAGAGACCAAATAAAGTAACATGGTAAAAATTCAGTACCGTTGAAAATAGTGACAAAGTTTGCACATGATGGGAACAGACAACCACAACACCCTGCTCTGACTTTGCAATCCACAAACCTTCTTAATTGACCTTTGTAATTCCATTATGAAAAATTATTTTGGCCATAAATTCTGTTTTGCCATAATACAGGAAATAGAATGACAAAGAGTACCTCTCTAAAATAATTTTTATGCATGTTTTTCTTATTTCTTAAAAATCTAACATTATTTTGATGAGGAGATAGCAAACCCAAGTGAAAATTATTCTTATCTAGCAGCTCAGTGAGGACTTCATTTTGTTAGCTATTGGATCAGTAAGTTTCACATATATTTCACTTAAAATAAAAAACTTCCATGAAGAATTTGCAAGTCCTTTCAAGAACTTCTTGTCTACAACTGCAATGTACAACCACTCCAAAGAGGTAACCATACTATGCCTTCAGTTAAGTTATGGACTTGTCTCACCACCAAAGACATATTTAATATTACTCCTTTAAAAAAGTACAGAAAGCAATGAATAAAGAAACAGCTATTGCATAAAACAGATCACTTAGTAATTTTACACTGAGGTTGCCAAAAGCACAGATTTGTATGCTTTCACACCACCAGAATAACAGTTCAAACCTCAGGCTCCTCAGAGATTTTCAGAAAAGCTTAATTTAGTACACAGAAAATAAATTTGCTGTCCTTCAAAGCACAAGATTCAACACATTGGGTTGAAATCCTCATCCAAGAGAACCAAAATACTCTGGTATAATCATGCCCACACCAGGTGTGAGGACTGCTCAGACTCTATCTATCTCTAACTCTGAGCAACTGTAAGATGAAGGTGAAATAATCCACAGAAATCTGAACCTGTGAAACACAATGCTGTTACACAAAACAAAAAGTACAATCCAACGCAAACCAGCTCTTTATGCAGCAACAGGCCACTTCAGATACAGATTCAAACAGATTCCTGCTAAATAACAGGATAGCAAAAGTGTGATGGAAATGCAATTGAGAACTGCTGTACGAAATAAGAATTCTATAAAAGCAAATCTCTATCAGCTGTAATTCACTGTTGTTTGGAAATGCTCCAACCCTATGCAGCTGTTAACTGGGACATGCCTGTAGGTACTGCACAGTAGTAAGAGTTGCTCCTTGCAGCCATGTGGAAGCTGGAGAAAAGCAGGAGAAAAGCAGAATAACCAATCTGCAGTTGCAGCAACTCGAGGATTAGGGAAAGGTACAGACAAAGATCCTTTGTTAAATCCAGCCACAAAAGTGAAGATTAAATTTATGAAATGTCACCAACCCTCAGACTGCCAGTCCAAGATGCACAAATCTGACCTTCAGAGGTACTGACCATACCCAGTTTCTCACCTGATGCCAAAAACTTCTGGTACCACTACAAGAACAACAGACTCAGCAGCAGCCAAAATGTACAGAAACACAAACAAACAGAGTTCTGAAACGGTTTTGCAACAGTAAGTTGCCTGAGCCTGAAAAGAAGTTGTGGCAGGTTCAAGGGACTGTTTGCCATCTGACCTACAGCCTCAACCACAAAATCAGCTTTTCTCAACTAAGGCTAGACTGGACTGTAAGAAACTAGGTACTGAAGTCAGAACTCACTAAACTTGAATCTGACGTTATCAGTAACAGGATGTTGTATGAAGAGAAAAGCTTGAACAGACAAGCCCTTTCATGCAGTAATTCAGCACCAATGCAGAGCACAAACTGAACGTGTGCCTCCACATATCCATGGAAAAGGGGGTAAAGCTACAGAGTTGGGTATAACAGATTTTTGTAACTGCAGCACAGACTCTTGGGTTTACAGATGAGAGAGAAATATGAACAGACATATTTACTGTCGTTCAAACATGAATTTCTAGATTTTATTTGTAAAGATCTGAATTTCCAAATATGCTCAGTCACTTCTGACAGTGAGTCCTGTTTTCATCTGTGTCATAATGGGCCCTGCCATGAGCAACAACGCCAGACAACAGTGTGGCACATGCAACAGCCACCCAAGGACAACAGCTAGTACAAGCTTTGTAATTATGCTGACTTGTATAAAGGTTTCTGTGACCATTCAAGGCTTTGCTCAGAAAGCGAGGCACAGAATCTCATCTGAGGTCCCTGCAAAGCTGGCAAGACAAAGTTATTGGAAAGGATCAACACGTAACTGATAACACCCCGGGGAGGATGCTGACATCTTCTCAATGTATCTTGTATATTCACTCTACACAGCCCTCCCAGCCCTTTCTGTATGCAAATTCTTAGTGGATAGGCATGTTTTAAATCTCTCTTTTCAAGCTTTACCCTGTCTTTCAAATACATCTCTGTAACTGAGATCTGGAAAAACAGATTTTGTAAACAGAATATAAAATTTCTTTTAGACAGAACTTTCAAAAAATAACTTTGCCTAATTTGGTTTACACAAAAGGAGTAAAAATACCAACACAACCACTCCTTATCCTCCCCCTTTCCCATCAAAACCAAACTACATTCCCCTCTGTTTCCTCCACCTGCAAAATATATTCAGTGTTGAACAAATGATGATGATTAAGTTCTTCAAAGTTAGGGAGGGTTAAAGGTCACACCTGCTATCAAACTGTTTTGTTTCGAAAAGCATGCATTGAAAAAACCTGTGTACACCCGGGTGAATTCCAGCAGTGTAACCAATTCCTTGCAGCTGTTGTGATGACTCTATTATATTGGTCGATAGGAAAAGTTATCCCTGAAAACTATGCCCCAAAAATTCTTTAGTTATGCTCTAAAATACAGAAATGCATGGCAAAACCAGATCTTTCCCACTTAATTAATGCTGCCGTATCTAATTTCTGAAGTATTATACTTTCATTGAGCCAGTTTAAATAACACCACTAACCTCCAAAAACAAGTGCAGACAAAAACCAATTCTCATTGGTTTTCATGAGAAAGAAATGTTGAATTCCATTATTTTGCTGGGACAAAAGCCAAGTTGATCTGTGTATTAAATTACCTCTGAACCCAGTTCTCACAAGCCTGACAGCAGAAAGTGACAATCACAGTTGTTTGTGACCAGACCAGCACAACCAAGTTATTGACATAAACTGCAGTCACTGATTAAAACCTAATCCACTGTGCACCGAGGGGGGCAAAGGGAAAAGGGAAGAAAGGGACAGGCTCTATTCTACCATCATTTACTGCGACTGTCAGCCCCTGCCCAACAGATGCTTTGCTTCATCCTGTTCTTTCCCAACAGCAAGTTTTGTCTGAGCATCATACAGTTAAGAAATACATGAAGAAAAGATACACAGATTGGTTAAAACCCCCAAGTGTTTCTCAATATGAAATGTATTTTGGTTGACCAGCATCCTTCTGTGCAACACGGTGAAAAGGACCAGTGGTGCCTTTAAAAAGGGTTGCTGTAATATAAGCAAGTTTACTGTAGAAAATAACAGAGTATCGGGGGGATGGATCAGGGCACTGGTTTGGACTGGACTGCTACAGCTCTAATATTCACTTTTTCAGACTAAATTAGCACTTAGCCTCTGTGTTTCTACCAATATTTTGAACAGTGAGGTAATAGAAAACATTTGTATCTTTGTGTACATACCAAATTGAATAGGGTCAGATGATGACTAGTGCTACAGCTTCCTAGAGGGGATCACGCTGTGCCACAGGGCAATATCCTGATTTCAGGTTCCCAATGAAGCCAATGTCTCCTTTTGGTTACAGCACTGAATCGGTTTTCACATGGAAGTTAATAGATTGGTATATCAGAGAGGGGAGTTTGGTCTTAATTTCAAGAATCACAGTGGAAAATTGTGGAAATCCTATGTATTATTAAAAATAGTTCTATAACTTTCATGTCACCTGGACATTACATAGCACAGAGCAATGTTTCATGAACATTTTCCTCAACACTGGACTGTTAAAAATGAATTTAACATTATGGATGATTTACTGCATTTGCAGTGTGCTTAATTAATCTAATGCATTTCAGGGAAATACAAGACTGAACACATCAGAGGACAATAAAAGTATCTAGACATTCCAAGACATTCTTCTGCAGTTTCTTCACAAACTTCAGTCGTGAAACAGGTATCAATTTAAGTAAGCCCTTTGCCTCACACCACAAGGAATCAATGCCTCCTGCTTCCTTAGTGGGTGCAAGAAACCCTGCAGAAGGGTTTCTATTCATTTCCGTGAACAGAAAATTAGGAAAACAGGCATACTTTGAAGAGAGTTTTCTAGCTGTTGTGGAGCAACCATAGTTTTTAAAAAGTGTTAGCAGCTATCAATAGCCTAACAGGTTGAAAGAGATATTAATATGATTTTGAAAAGGAACATTGCTGCTTACACTGATAGTACCTTTTTTTTTTTTTTTAAGAGTCAGTTAAAAGGCATCAACACATTCCAAATAATATCTTCATACTAACTTATCCAAACAACACCTTCCTGAAATTCCTATTACAATTCTGGATATTGACCTGGCTAAACATTTGATTTCTGATTTACTTCATGTCACTTAGATGTAATTAATTTCTCTTTCACAGTGGGTAGATGTAGAGTGGATAGAGAATTTTTCCTCATTTTTCCTTGGAGGAACAACAAAACACTTAAGACTTTAAGCTGAAATTAATGCCTGTGGGGTTACCACCCTGACATGGGGCAGCACAAAGGCATGGCCTGGGATTGCTATGCCCTATTTTAAGGTGTGAGGAAACAACTAACAGCATCAGATAAATCTAAAACACTCAGTATGGGTGCTTCTCCTCTGTTTCATTCCCGGGAGACGGCAGCTAAGGGAAGCAGAAAGCTGCTCTCCATATATTATATATATAATATCCAGCTGACTCTGGTGCTTTGCTGCAGCTGACTCAGCTTCCAGCCCTGGTACCCCCTCCCAGCTGGAACCAGCACTAACTGCACTGCCTGCCATCAAGAAGTTTATTAGGAACCCCCAGCTGGCTGGACTAGAACCATCTCAAAAAGATACACACCTTTGCAAGGTACAAAGTCTTTTCCCATTTAATTGCAGGAACTGGTCTCTAATGGAGAAAGTACTGACTGCTGATTAATGCCATCCCTTAGCAAATCCAGCTGAGATCCATGCTCAGTGTTGTTTGGATATGAACAGTGACAGCCAACCATAATTTCAGGGCTCAAACCCAGGCTCAAGGGTAGTATGGAAATGGTTCCTGACAGCAACTTGACAGATTAGGAAAAGCCTAATTTTCCAAACAATCATTCAAAGAAAACTGGTCAGGTGGCTGGTCTCCTTCGTTTTGGTGCTGAGCTGCACAGAAGTTTGAAAATAAATGTATACATTACAGCTATTTATCATAAAGGCATCAGAGGCATGTAAAGCAATCACTGACAGTACTGCAGACACACAACAGCAGCAGAAGCAATCATGACAACTGCTCTAGCAAAACAGGGTCCAGAGTAAATGAAAATTGCAGACATTGCAGTAAATGTGCAACACCTTCAGTTTCTGGCAATCCAGACAAACACTGAGAGTCTCACATAATCTTAATTCTACTTTCCCTCCTGTAGGTATTTCTAAGAGGAATGTATTATTTCTCTTGATACAAATAATATCACACCCATAAAAACACATAGCATATTTGTGAAACAGTGTACTCTTTGGGATGGAAACTATATCTATCTTCTTTCTGAATCACCTTGTGTACCACAGGTGCCTAAACATACTGATACAAAAAGAAAATCGTTAAAAAGCCAATATTAGATAAACCAATTTTGCACTCTTGCTTTTCACTTAAAGATTCACTTCAGTCAAAAATGCTAAGTTGCAATAAATAGCTGTATTTACTGAAGAAAAAACAACCAAAAAGAAATATAAAGACTCTCCTGTCCAAGGATTATGAGGTGTTTAACCTCAATGCTTTACTTTGCCAGAGGGAAATTATTCCCTTTGTTGGTAGATCTGGTTACCAGAAGTGATAAAAGGTAGGGTTTTGTCATTATTACACTCATGGATAAGTTAAATCCCTACAGGATAGAACAAGATATGCATCATATTGTACATTCTCCATTAGAACATACAATACAAACTAAATCCCTGCAGAGGAAGAAAATCCGCATGTTTTCAGAATGTCATTGACCCATGAGAACAATCTGAATTGCTCTTAAATATGAAGCCAGCTTTTCCTGCTATATCAGATATAACACCTATGTGCTTTATCATTTTAACAATCACTACAGTCACTCAGACAACAAATCCAATGGATTAAGTTGCCAAAAAAGTTTTTTACAAGACTCCCAATTAAATTTCTTGCTCTGATGCGTAGTTTTCCTTGATTCTAACCATGAACTTTATCTAGTTGTTTTTTAAACATGCAGTGTTCATTTTATTTCCCTGCACTTAGCTTTACTTGTTTAGATTTTTAAAGGAAGAATAGGACAACCCATTGCAGAAGGATGTTGCAAAGACGACAGAAAATTTATTTTTCTGAAAGGTTGCTTTTTTAAGGTTTTACTGAAAGCAGGAGAAATGTAACAAATTTTCAGGGTTTTTTTTCTCCACATAAAATAATCCAAAAGGATTTTGTTTTTTTAATCTCTAGATTATCTGGGTGAAATGATCTGAAACTAACTGCTATTTCATCCCATTAAAATGCATGAAATGTCAATGTTGCAGCTTTGCTTAATGTTGTACACATGAATTATTCTGCTAAGACTATTCTTTTGCATAAAATCAAGCAAAATGAAACTATGCAGACCAAAAATCAATATGCTATTTGGGAACTGTATTACAGATGTGAATTCACATTTTTATAGTTGAGATATCAAGCTTTATAAAGGTTCTTGTCTCCTTTTCTTGTGTTCTTACCTACCTCTTCAGTTCCAACTGAGCATCTGTTCTATGTTCACAGCAAGTATGAGCAAATAACATTGCCTTTCTGCAAGGAAAGCAGCTGTAAGGAAGATGTTAAAAACAATAAAATCATTGTCTGAGTGATCCTTGCTCTATTTCTGATTTAAATTTAAGCATAAACGTGTATGCTTTCTGACCTACAGCATGCACACTGGGTAAAACCCTACAGAGTGTGGCAGACCCTACATACTTAACTAAGCCAACATTTCCTTAATTTCCTCTCTGCTATGAAATCAATATTAAACTTTATGAACCTACTCTGAAAAAGTAACAGGTAGTTTTGCTATCTCCCATTCACAAACTTCTCATGCCACATTACAACAGGATAATACGTTTCCATCAAGTCATCAGAGATGGCAAAAGGCCAATGCAATCATATTGACATCCTATATGTGTGTATTTTCATTTGGAAGTCAAGCAACAGGGCTGGGAGTGATGTCCTATGACGAGCGGTTGAGGACTTTGGGCTTGTCTAGTTTGGAGAAAAGGAGGCTGAGCAGTGACCTCACTGCTCTCTCCAGCTTCTTGAGGATCTCTTCTCCCTAGGATCCGTGATGGGATGTGTGGGAATGGTTCAAAGATGAGCCAGGGGAGGTTTAGATCGGACATTTCTTTACTGAGAAGGTGGACAAACACTGGAACAGACTTCCCAGAGAGGTGGTCGGTGTCCCAGACCTGTCAGTGCTCAAGAGGCATTTGGACAATGGCCTCAATAACATGCTTTAACTCAGTGAGACCTGACTGGCTTAGGCAGCTGGCTTAGATGATCCCTGTAGGTCTCTTCCAAATGAAACAGTCTATTCTATTCTATTCTATCCCTGCATGATTTATTACATGCTAAAATTAAAACTGCTATAAATTTATATTATACAGGTGACTTGAAATTGAAATGCTCCTATAATCATCTCCAAAGCTGGGGGGGTTGTTGGTTTTTTCCCCTCTCCCTTTCCTTGCTGCTCCATATGGAAGATATAGATGCAGGAGCCCAGGATTTACTTACCAAGTCTTCAGTTCAAGATTCCTTACAAACTCATGTTTGCAATACTGACTTTTAACATATTCCCTCTTTCATCTTCAAAAACTGAGTAAATATTATTAATTACTAGGAAAGCTGGCTCTTTTCCTTAATAGCATCTACTTGATCTTGAATAGGAATTAAATCATCATCTCTGTAGGAAAATCTGACAGCATATCAAGGAGCCAAGTAATACAGATCCTATAAACACTTTTCTTTTATTCTTCTTTCCCTAAACTTTTCTCCAATGAGTGTAGCCACTTTTAAACACTTCTCCAAAACTGTCAATAAGAAAATTGCCATCAAACATACTTAAGCTGGATTGTCCCAGCTTCAAATG
This sequence comes from Manacus vitellinus, assembly GCF_001715985.3. Lineage (NCBI taxonomy): Eukaryota > Metazoa > Chordata > Aves > Passeriformes > Pipridae > Manacus > Manacus vitellinus. Next base: position 5,465,490 of record NW_021940864.1, read on the forward strand.
GCATAGTTTATACACAATTTAAAGTATATACTTCTTCAAAAGGTTTAATTGAAGCTATATACATATATTCCTTTAACTTCTGAAACACTAAGGGCAGAACCACATATAGCACTGCCTGGCAAATTAAACAAAAGTTCTGAACTATTTAAGACAATTAAAAAAAGCTTAGTAAAATACCACCATGAATCATTATTTGAAAACAAGCCAACAGCTAATTTGGAGCAGACTAATATTATTTCAAGATCCTTCACAACTATAAAATCATTAGTCTTTTTTCTTTTCATGGTAATTACAGTGAAATTAATAGATATGTTCTGGGCTTTAAATGATGACTAGAGTAGTTTTCAGCATTTTTACTGGCAAAAAGTTCCTTCCTTCGAAATATTTTATTTCAAAGCTGTTTTTATTACACTTCCCAGTTGAATGGAGCAACACGAGGTCATGGTCCCATCTTGTATTTCTCTGACAGACAGGAAATTAACGTGACCCAAGAAATCACAATATACACAGAAGAAAAACTCCATCCCATGATACCAAGAAGAATGAAAGAGATGTACAAGGGTGCCTATTTTTATCACAGTACTTCTCCACAAAGGCTGAAACGAATGCTCTTATAGGCAGTAATGACTGACATTAAGCACATGTAAGTTTGACTCTGGCGTAGGAAGACTTCAGACTGTCATAAATCACACCTCAACTGGTACATGCTTTAGTCTTCCTTCCTGTGCAGATGTAAGAATTTGTGCATGTAAGTCACCATGGGGTTCATTTTTGTTCTCAGAAAACCTCTTTTGACCAGAGAGCGTGCTTGAAGATAGACTAAAAGCACTTAAAATTTCTCCAAATTATTCACTTTACTATGGGTACAAACAATAGTTTTTATCTTTCTGCATATGTTATCTCTTGCAGCAAATGAAAACACTGTTACTTAAGCATCTTTGTTCTAAATTTAGTAAAGTATTTCACCTCAAACATATATTTCAGTGTTGAACTGCTGTTCCAACATCTGTGAATTTAGTCACTTAGAATGTCATAACTTCTAAGTGATATAAAACAAGTGTATATTCAACTCAATTAAAAGATTTAAAAGGTTTTAGTATGCAATTACACAAAGAAGGCTCTTCAGCTTACACTGGCACTGATGAAAACCTGTACATATATAATGAGACATTATCGTCTATATCTCCTGACATTAAATTTGTTTTGTATGCTTAGTAAGAAGCAAGCAAAAAAAGGGAATATTCACTGAACGTTTAAGGTTTCCAGTATTGCAGCTGAGACAACAAAAAAGCACTGCAAGATTAAACAGGCTATAGAAGAGATTTAATGTAATCAAAACTATTCAGCAAAAAGTTAGCAAAAGTTCAGCCATTTGATGGAACAAACTAAACAGCCTACAAACTGGAAGTGTAAAGCATGAATTTTGTGGAAAGGTATCCCATTAACATGACAGAAAATATGGGAGAAGTGGGAGAAGTGATGCATGTAAGCTCTTCTAGTCCAGTACATTCATCTATTTATGATTTTATTAGAAAAAAAAACAAAATACACCCTAATTTGCAAATAGAAGGGCCAGGCTCTCTGAAATATCATCAGGATTTCTACCTATAACTTCCCTCACCTTCGCTGATCTGTTTGTGGTACCACTGCATTTCTATTTTGCATTGATAGTCCAGGCTTTACAGATTCCTTTATTCAGCAGATATCCTGCAAAGAAATCTCACAGCAATCTTAGTGTAGCAAAATTAATGCCAAATTGCTCAGGCACTCTCTGTATTTCCCTCTTGCATTGTGTTTGGGTTTTTATTTTGTTTTTGTTTTTGCTGTTCAAGCACCACTGACTAATTAAAAGCATTCACATCAATTATTATTATTTACTAGGAGATGAAGACAACACCGACATATCAGAGAGGAAGGACAAGTGATTTTGGAAGGAGTTAGAGACAGAGACAATTATGGCAACTCATAAAGAGCTTTTCTAAGTCAATGCTTCTCATTCTGCTCCTTCCCCCATCATAATGAAGATTGAAAACTTTTAAGTAGAAATACCCAAATCTTTCAAAGCCCATCTCTTTAAGTGCTGAAAATCAGGTCACTGGCCAAACATAGTTTAGACTTTTGCTCTTTGTTGTCTACTGTTGTCTTCATTCACATCTGAACCTTACTACAACCTCCAACTGAATTAAAAGTATTTGAGAACAACTAAACATGGTCAAAACATTCCAACAAACTGCCATAATTTTGTTTGTTCTGCCATGGTTGTTTTTTTTTTTCTAAATAAATGTATGCAAATGCTCAGTTTTAAAAGTAATCTCAAAATTTCCACCTATTAGCTCTTTTCAAGAGTGAACACAGCTGATGCTGGTTTTCCAGTCAATTTAGTACAAAAGAAAGGCCCCATGCTTTTTATGGTTTCCCTCATATTATCAGCTTTACATCTTCTGAAGACCAGTTCAAAGGCCCAGCAGATTGCTGGTTATGTGCGAGGTCTTCTTTTGTTCAAGGAAAGGTGAAGGATACAGGGCACAGGAAATTCATCTTCAACCACACATGGAACCTGGAGCCTGTAAATAGCAGGGCCTGCAGAGCAAAACATGGCCAGGCTGGTACTCAGCTGCACTCAGACCAGAGCAGGAACCTTCTAAGTATCTTTTTCCTATGGCAAAAATACTTGATTCAAAGCAATCTGAAGTCTAGACAAATACTAACGCCTAATTAGTAAAATTAAAAGCCTGCAAAGATCCCCTGGACAGCCCAACGAATGAGGGTTGGTTTTTTTAAGCGCACTTAATATTTTTCTTGGCATGCTATTTTTAATTTGTTCAGCCACTGAAACACAAATGGCATTTTTATTTGTATTCTGGTCTCTGTGTGTCAGCCCTTTGCTTCCAGCACTACAAAGTGCAGCATGTTGTTTACACAGCCAGCAATGCACACTAGTTATCATGGGAAAAGTAAATGAATTAATAAAAACAGAATAAACCCCTTAATAATGATAATGAGATAATGAAAGACTAAAATAAAAATGTGTGAAAATGAGAAAGCACAGCTCAAATGGGATGGATATGAAAAATAATTTTCAAGAAAGAAAAAGAATCAGTTCATTTGGTCACAGGGAGAGCTCTTTCTCCACATGTGCACAACAAAGAATCCCACATTTGGACTCAGATGCATGAGATGGCTTCACATTCCCTTTCCTTTTTCTCAGCTACATCAAAATCCCTAAATAAGCCACTGGGCTATTAATGCTGTGACAGAAAAAGGAAGCATCCAGTTTGTGGTTCCCATATGCCTCCAGTCTCCTCATTATGGGAAGAACTCCTATTTTGGCATAAAATAAATGGCTTAAATGAGAATATAGCCAGAGTTAGTATTGTTTCTGTACAAATTAGCAATATACAGGAACTCCAGATCTACAGCACGAACCAAGAGATTTGCAACATCCTGAACACTGAATGAAATGATGGTAACAGCTTGTGCCTTTTACTTGCTAAAGCTTGATAAAACGTTTCAGAAATCTGATCTTCAGAAACCTGACCTAAAGGGCTTTTTTAAAGATACCTATCTTTAATTTTCCTAAAGGAAGGCAGAAAGTCTCTCTTATTAACATTTTAACACAGTATATGCATACGTATTTTGTACAAATGACATTAGTACCAATTCCATATAACAAGTGAAAACAAAAATATCTTTTAATGCATCAAATAAAGCAGAAGCTAACAATTTTCAAAATGGAAAATATTAAGATAGGATAGGTTGTTTAAAAAACTCCATATAGGAGTTGTGAACAGTTAATGTTGCTGAAATGAGAATATTTGAAAATATTTTGTACACATGTATACATATAATCAGCTCTGCAAGCCATGCAGAATGTACTAGATAACAATTATCCTTTTCCTGGAATCAAGCAGGGAACTGTTTCATAACAAAGTCTTGTTATTAAGATTGGTATTTGGAAAACATTCCCTTGCTTTTTGAAAAAACAAGAGATTTTTTTTTTCTGGTTCTAATCTTTATGTGAAACAACTAGAAGGAAAATATAAAATGGGTAAGAGGGAGTTGTAGTGTTCTACCCTCACTTCATAGCTTTTTCATTTTTATAGATCTTCTTTTTAAAGTACTAAATGAAGTGTAAGTATTCAAGTATATCTGCAGTGCTGTTTAAACAGTGTGTGGCACAGAACTCTGAGACACACCAGAACCTAGAATCCCAGAACCATCACATAAATCCACAATGCCAAAACAGTTCAAAAGAAGGTTTAAATCTAACTGAAAGAAAGCTGTACTGTAAGTCTGGAGGTATGAATGCTTTACCAGTTTCCTGACGCTGGTTTTTGCCTTCTTTAGAATATAAATTAGTCTAGCAAGCGAAAACTAAACAGTAATTTAAACTAACTAAGCTTTGGGAGCTAAACAGTCCAAACTAGGCTGGTGGGGGATGAGGAGCAATTTACATATATCCCGAAGTCTTAAATTTTAGCCAAACTAATGACTCTGTGAGGTTTTAAACAGATTTTTTTTTCGTGTTCTCGCTAGAGATGACTGTGTGATTGTGGAGAGATCATCCCATATGTCCTTTTATCCTGTCTTTTCTACCACAGATAATTCAGATGTTTTTCCGAACAGTTCTCTTTACTTATCTGCTTTAGTCAAAAGCATTAACAGTATAGTCTTGAAATGTAAATAACAGTAGGTGATACAAAGCAGATCTGCCCTGAGCAAAAAGTACTTGTATGAATTTATTGGTTTGATGCTGCAAAAGTGCAAGCACCACACACACTGGCAGTCTGGAGCATTTTCCTTATCAGCAGCACCAGCAGTTCTTTCACAGCTTCCCGACCTCTTCTCCCCTACCTTTTGTCTCTGAGTCCACAGACCTGAGCTTTCTAAATTTTATCATCAAAGAGAGATTCCAAAAGAATATCAAGATTAGGAAGGATACAAGTAGCTTTTAACTGGCATTTTCCTATTAAAAATTTCCCATAAAAGTCTGAGAGAAGCAACCCAATTTGGTACCAGAGACAACACCACTGTTATCCCATGCCTGCCACAATCCTGAGACAACTTACTGAACAATCTCTGCACGTTCTTCCTCTTCCACTCCTATTTACATGCATACACTCCTATACAAACAATAGATTTCAGAAAATACCAGGAAAGATTGTAAGAATTTTCTGGGTTTATTTTTTTTATGGTAGTGTTTAGTTCTCCTAAAGTGTGCAACCCTTCATTATTTATTTTATCTTTCTTTCATCCCACTAAACATGCTGCTGGGCTGCATAGTTTTACACTTCTCTGGTGGCTCCTAACTCAGTGCTTCCAGTTGTCATGAATCAGTCTTCATGCTTTATCCACTTCTTAAGATTGACAGCCTTACTTGGTTGTTTTCCTCATTTCTGCTCCACCTTGAAGGCTGATGATGACTACAGAAGCAGGTGGCAGCAAAGGAGGGGAAATAACTACCCACCTTCCAGTGGCTCTAAGCTTCACAGGTTTCCTGAGATACACAAATGTGTTCTGGCAAAAAGGGTTACTTCAGCATGAGTCCTCCAAAGGAGCAGGGTAGAAAAAAAAAATCTTCCAACAGTACTGAAAAGCACTAATCATACAATGCTCCAAACTGGTAAGTTTAGAAATTATTTGTTAGAAAGCAAACCAAATTCCCAGACAACTGTATTCTGTTAGGGAGAGATGGTGAGAACTTCCCAGAGAGTGTTTTTGTGGTCAAGATAACATGCCCACTAAAAAGAGAGGTATGAACATGTTTTCATGAACTACTACAAAATAACACAAAAAACTTTACTCAAGGTCTTCTAACCTCAGAAAAATATATAAAAATAATCAGAATCATTACAACTTAACAGTTGGCATATTTTACTTACTTTAACAGTAGATTTTTTTGCCACAATCATGTTGCAAACCAATAAAAATATTTTCTTTCATGCTGCAAGACTTTTTCACCAATCTAAAAGATTACCAGCTGCCCAGACTTTCAAGTTAGGGTGTATAGATGAGGTTTCCATATAATTTAGTTTCATCTTCAAAGCTGAACCCAACTACAAAATTCCAGATCAGCCAGCTTTAATAGGATAGGACAATTGTGGCATTTTTTCAATCTGTCTTTACACACTCCAATCTGCAATGATATACAAGAGCCACATTCCTTTAATATTAGGTCACTGACAAATGTTAAGCCTTGGGCTTCAAAACCTGACAAAACCTGTCGTGCTGAAACAATTGGTTACCTGCCTGGAACCGTAAGTGTCAGAGATACAGTTTGCAAGGAGTGTTCATCCCTCTCTATCTAACCACATCTTTCCCCCATTCTTAAAATTATAACGATATTTGAATGCATTTTTTAAAAATACAGAAAACCAAAATTAAATCTATTATTATATTATTATATTATTAATTAAATTTGATGACACACTGAATTTAATTAAAGTATTGTATGAGAATGTGTATTTTAAACAACCCTGCTAAAATGTGCACATTACAAAGCTGGATAATTTCCAGTGAGCCTTGTAATAAAAATATGTGGAGAATAAGCTGTTGTGCAGATTATAAATAAAATTGGAGTGTGGAACAAAGATTACATAAAAATATCATACATCTAAGTGTTACTCTTCTGTGTACAGAAAGTTACCTGAGCATGTAAAAAACGAATACACATTTATCACCTATTCTTTTTAGCACTCCATTACCTTAGCTAGAAGGAAGTCCAGAAATGAAACAGCAATCATTTGATAGGGATATGCAGAGTATGTTAACACATATAGCTGGTTAAATAAGTATAGGTGCCTTAAAGGTCAGATAGCATCTTGTTTTGACTGCTAACAGTAAGACAAACCATTTACAACAAATCATCATCTATAATTTACATACATTCATGTAGAAATGTGTACTATGGCAAGGAAGTGCAAGAAGAAAAAAAACAAAACATCTCAGCTCAAGAGCCCAATCAGAGACATTCAAGTAATCTTTGTATTTGTGAAATGTTACAGAAGACGTTATTTTACTATATCCAGAAGAAATTTTTACTGTCCTTATTTATAGGCTAAGAACAAAACCCCAGATTATGGATTGCATTTTTTCCCTTCCTCAAGACTGTGGAACATAGATGAAGTTTAACAGTCCTGCAGCACAGGGAGTAAAACAGTGAAATCAGTGCATCCATTCTGACAGTTTGAAAAGTATGACTGACTGATTCTGTAATGGCTCAACCTTCTGCATACCTTTGCATACAAAATTATATGAGAGTTTTCATCTTTACTTGACATTTAAACAAGCATGGGGTGGAAAAAACATGTCTGATTGCAAGCAGTTCCGACAACTAAGATTTTTTCCATTTGTAAGTGGAATAACTGGCAGAAGAAAGCTGATTTGCACTTTGTATTATCATCCTTATTTTCATCTGCTTTCACCTTAAGGAAAAAAAGGTTTATTCACTTTGACTTTTTTCACATTACATATTTTTCCCAGTCTGATATTTTCAGAAGTTTAAAATTAGTTCATATATTTCATCAAGACAGAATCATTATAACTGACTGAGAAATACTTGTAGCTCAAAGTTTCAAACAAGGATGCAGACGTTAGAGAACAGGGAGAAGTTTAGCTTTTAGTAATCCAAGGAAAATTCACCCATTTTGGCCCAATTGCAACTCAGAAAAAAATAACCTTGCTTAAAAGCTTCGAAGTGTCTTTCTTCAACAGGGAATTTGGTTTTCACAAACTGCCCCTTGGATTGACTGATTTTGCCCAGGACCAGGAGGCTGTAGAAGATTTTCCTTGTGTTTGCTGCTCCTTGTAGCTGGGACTACTGTCACTGGAACCCCACAGTTATCAAGTATAAAGAGGCAAGTTTGTAGGAAGTGTAGAATAGAAAGGGGTAAAACCTGGAACAATCCAAAATTTCTCAATCCAAGCACAACTTCAAAGTTTAGCAGGTAACATACATTAAAAAAAGGCATGGGGGCAACACACTTAACCTGCTGACCTGACAAAGAAAAAACACCCAGTACAATTATGACTAGAATTGTAGAATGTGTTTTTACATGCAACTTTTTAAGAAAATGTGTGTTTTGATTAGACTGTGCAAACATACCAGTTCTTTTGGTGTATTCTTAGCTATTCCTGTATTGGTTTGTTTCACACAATATAGGTGTACACTGTGTCTTGTAAAAGAGCTAATGAGCTTTCAAACAATCCCCAAGAAAAAGAAAAAACAGCCACAGAAAGAATTAATTCACTTCAGGAATATTCACGCAGCCCTGCAACACTAGTCTCCCAACTTGATTTCTTCGGGAAAAAAAAAAGTTGGTAATGCATCAAAGACTAACCTGTAAAAACCACTGGGGAAGAAATTTGGTTCATCTTCCTTTTAGATCCTCTACTTTTGTAAGAAAATTAAACAATTATGGGAAAGGTTACCCACACTGAGAACTAAAAAACGCTGCAATCTGCTTACCTTATCCTGGCTATGTGCTGCTGCACAGGGTGATGCTGAAAATGGTCAGGCCACTGATGGTGAAGGCAGAAGGACGGGGAGGGCTGAAGACAACAGGCAGGCTGATACACGGGGGGGTGTTTTTGGCAAAGAGATGCTGAATACTCAGTGTGTGGCTGCATGCAGCACGAAGTCATGGGAGATGGTGCTGAGCTGCCAACCACTGAATTACATTCTTGCTTGCTGTTATGGCTACTTAAAGAATGATGGTACGGACAAGGGTGGCAGCATTGCGACAACATCTGCTGAGTTCTTTGGTTGTCTAAAGGCAGAAAGGACGGTTTGATTGTACCATTAAGCTGCAGGCAGCCATTTGGACTTGGTTTTGTTCTTGGTGTTTCCTTGGATGGGAGTTGTTGGACCGTGGCGTCTCCGTCATTGGCTGCAACAATACCTGTGCCAGTGGCATTGGACAAGATGCTGCCATTGCTCAGAACCACAGAGTCACTGACGTTGCTCATGGCCATGCTCCGAGTCCTCGAGGGATCTGCGATGTTCCTGATGAAACAAAAAAAGTCACATTTACAGAGCTGCAGGGTTTTCAGATGCTCAGAAATAACTTTAGAATAAAGTGAGTAAAGCTCTGCTCTCATCTTCGTCTTTCACAACACAGGGAAATAGAAAGGAGTCACACCCACATTGACAGAGATGTTTTGAAGGACCTAAATTTGTCCAACAAAATGTTAAGGGTGAGGTTATGTAAATTTCTCAGTGCTTAAACCAAACTGTAAGTCAAATGAATAGACAGTCTATGAATTTGACAGTGTCACAGCTGTGACACAGCTAACAAGTAATGGTTGAGATGCACAGGAACAAGATCATTTTGCACAAGACTAAGTTATAGCCACTATTTATAAAAAGAGATTTTGGTATGAACTGTGTAATCATCCACACCTTGCACTGCAATTTGCCTGTGTGCTTTGAAAACCTGCAGGAGACAGGACCACACAGCAGAGATTGTTTAATAATAATTTATGTGCTGGCTTCAATAACCTTCTTTCCTATCTCCAATTTCTATTGAAAATGAGGTATATTCATGTTTTCAAAGACATTCTTTTGAAAGACCTTATTTAAATAAATCAAGCCACTTCAGCAGACATACCAGAATTTCTGAATACTAGACTAGGCCTTTAGCAGGAGCGTTATGAATACCAAAAAGATAGGATACAACCACATGTTTTTCCCAAGTTTACAAAAAAATAATCCCAAGATTGAATTACTAATGATGCAGAAGCTCTTGCTTCCGAGAGACATGTATTCTAAAGGCAGCAAAGAAACGTACTGTGCTGTAAATAAAGGATATTAAAAGATTTTCTTCTAAAGTTTCATCTTTTTCAAGCAAAATGTAAATAAATGAGAACTATTAACACTGGAAAAGTGACCGTGGCTCAAGATGAAAACTTGTGTGAGGTCCTCACAGCAGCCAATTTCTCCCGTCTTAACTATAATCTTATTTTAGTAAAATATTAAAATTACTTGGAGATCATTATTTTGCTAAATAACATGAAAAGTCAAACATCACACTCAGACAGGAGTTTGTTACCCAACTTAGAGGGGCTGGGTGAGGAAGGAGGAGAAAGAGGAAGAGGAAGAAAGAACACTAATTAGGTACTACTTATAAGAATAAATCAACACTTCCTTAAAAACCAGAAACAGTTGATCACAACAGCTTTTTGGCTAACTTAATGTCACCTTTTTAATACCAAATTTAGTCAACAACATTCCAAGTCCAAATTGCAAGGTTTGCATTAGAGACACTGAACTTTGTGGAAAGACACAACACACAGATTAAGGCAGATAAACAAGGAAGTTTCTAACCCATTTTCTTCCCTCATACCTTTGCTGAGTGCTTAAAGCTCTAAGCCTGCCCAGCCAGCTGAGCCATTTAATTGCCTGAATGCTAATTCTGAGCAGAAAGTGCTTTGATGACAGGAATGCTACCCCTGGCAGCCCCCTGCACAGCATCTCCCCTAGACAGAGCTAAATCCTTCACTTGTGAGATGAAAATTAATCCTCTGCTATTTGTTCTAGATCATGTGCCGAGCCAGATGCCCTGGGAAATCACTTACATTTAGATAACCACTCAGAACAGGAGAATATGCTGCTTGACAAGCATATTTTTCCAGCCTCCAATTCCATACATTCCTGATGGGTACCCCCTCCCCTGGCCCAGGCAAGTCAAGCCCATGGAGAACTTTCTGCTGAGCACAGAGAGTAAATTCAAGTGGCTGGCTGAACGTCATTTTGGTCTGAAGAGACATATTAGTTACATGAAATACCGCTGTGTTTGAACAGTCTGTTTTTTCCTTGCGCTGTAGGCAACTTCAGACCTCAGTGGACAGAGAGAGAGCTGGACATCAAGGCAGAGGAAGCTCCTCTCGAGGTGTCTGGCAGCATTTTAGGAATTTCTGGCTGCTTATTTTCACATTCACTCACGTAAGAGATAGGCTGCCCGGCAATGCTGTTACATTTCTGTTTCTAAATTAGTTTCACACATCCAAATCACCACTTGAAATGCTGTACACTGATCAAAGTTACTGTCTCCTGGAATTACTGAAAATAAAGCATGGAGATACTGCAAACATCTAGCCCTTCAAAAAGACAGACCCACCATCCCTCGGCTTTAGGCCCATAACACCTGCAGCAATTGAGATACCAACACGTAATTTTTAGTAGCTGTTTCAAATCACTTTATAAAGGAAACCACACATTTATGCACAAGGTAGACACGTTCCAAACAGAGATGCAAGCTGACTTGTGCCCACAGTAGCTGGGCAATCCCAACACAGACACACAGGCTTGGGCCCTTTGGTGTATCTGTGCCCCTTGTGAACACTGACATGGGAATTAATAACTTTTGTTCCAGACAGTCCAGCAGCTTCCATTTAATATGATCAAAGATAAAATGCTTTATTTTCAACGGATGTAATATCTACCCACATACCTTTTGTTTTAAACACTGTCTTCAGAAAGACTTTTTAGAACTAGTAAATTCAAAGAAAAGATCGCCATCAGTACCACAACACACAATTCTACCTTTGTTCTCCTTTTGAACAAGCTATTCATGAACCATTTCAAGCTATAAAAATTTTAACAGATCAAGCTGATTCTTCCTTTATTCCTAAGCCCTGAGAAACTACTGAGTTCTGTCCACTTCCGCGGAGTTTCTGAGCAAAGCAACGGAAGCACCTTTTCAATACTAAAGTAAGACAGACTACTTTGCATGCTAAGGTAGCCATCTGATTAAGTATTTCACTCAGTCATAGCTAAGAAGAACTGGGACTCAGTTATCTAGAATGTGAGCTGGGCTGTACATTTTCATTTGGTTCAGCAGCTTTTCTTTTTTTAAAGAAATGCAAGACAGTCATATAATTTGACAAGTCTAATGTCATCTGAGTTTGGTTTCATTCGTGTTTAAGGGTATTAAAAATTCTGTAGAGTGGTACTTCATTTGTGTCACGCTCTATAGAAGTGACTGCAAATCCACTGACAGCAAAACTTCACCTGCAGCTGTCACACTAAAATATATTCTTAGATTACATTTTTATCTCTCTGTCGTATTTTGCCTCCTCTGCCACAACTGCAGTGACTGGGAACTTCCTGAGAGATTTAACAATGACCCAAGGAAACAGTTAACCGAGAATCTTTCCTTTAGAGGATGAGCAAATAAGCCAGTTAAAATGCAACAACTAAAAGCACGGTCAGATTTTAATAAGAAGTGGGCATGGGAAATCAAAGAACATGTTCATAATGAAAAAAACCTAAAAATAAGAATCTTTGATAATGCAGTCTTTGGGAAGTTTGTATTCTTTCAATGTTTATTTTTGCTGCATTCCTCAGACTGCTTTAGGATCTGGTATTCTCCAGTAAGGTGGGGTTTTCACTTATAAGAATTTATACCTGAAAGCTCTGGAGCAGTTGGGCAGGTATTCTGAATAATGAGGTTGTAGAAAACACAGCTTTTAATGCAGGCGGCCCTACTTAATAGAAGAACTAAATACAATCAGAAAAAGTGTTAACCTACGTGTTTAATGCATCCCACTTAGGTACCCACCTCTCTGGATGGACACAAGGTATTTTAAACATGATCATCTCTTTAGAAATTATGCCAGCTGGACTGCTAAGGGAAGAAAACTAGAATCATCTTTAATTACTCTGTGCTTGAGAAGAGTAAGTGCTCAGAAAGCACTTCAGCCACGCAGTTCAAAACAACAGCTTGGAAGAGCGTTGTATCTGGAAAGTACCATGGTCTGCGAAGGCAACGTTACTTCGTGACGGTTTTATGGAGTAATCCATCTATTATTTGTGGAGTTAACAATGAACGCAGCTTACCCAGCAGACATCTGCCAACTGCATTGCAAGCCCTTGAGGAAATAAAGTAATGCTGTGCCACACTGAAACTACGTAGGATTCGCTGCTGCCCAGCTAGCATGTTCTTTTTAGAGTTGGATTAAGTTCACCTGTTCCTTTGGCTGCAACTGAAAGAATTTTTCTTTGATTTAAGTTTCTTTAAAAAAAAAACCAAAATGCCAGACTTAAAACAACATTGGTTCAACAAATCCCATCTGGACTCATAATGCCTGCAATTGGGAATGATAGAAGTGCAAATCCAAGAGGGAATGACGTAGTGGAAACCTAGTATACTAGTACAGATAATTTATAGATCTTTAGAAGATGACAAACAGCCAAGTGCTGAGGGTTGCTTTAACCATACAGGAAAAAAACCAAAAACCAAAATCTGTACCTTGCACAAAACCAAAAGTAACCTGTTATAAAACTTTAAATTTTTCATTTAAGGTAGGACAAAACTCAAATTTCATTTAAAAGTTATCTAAAGCCTTTCATCTGTAGTCAGCATTGCACTACTCAGCCAGCTGGACCAGTCCAAGCTTTATGGACTTTGCAGACCTGTCAGCTACAAAGCACCGTGGTTCTGAGATGAACATGATATGTGAAGTAACAAAAACATCTTTTTAAGTTAGAATTTCATCTAAACCAGCCGGATTCTAGAAGCAGTGCATTTTTGAAATAAGAAACATTTAACAATCCCAGCACTACCTGTCAGTCTGATCCTAGATGAAATATTATAGTGGCCTTGTAGTCCCTTAAGATGCTAAAGTTTTTAAATGTGGGAAATGGGTTACATGGTCTCACAATCTGTAAATTCAGTTAAATCCTCTCCAGACTTTGCTTCCTGTGCCAGCCAGTGCACAGCAACTCTCAAGGAGGGTTTTCTCCTCCTTCACATAACCAAAATTCTTTGTATCTTTGCTTTTTCTCAGTGGTCTCAGGAGTAACAGGTGGTGCCTGGTGTTTGATACTGGGCTTTATGGGAGATGTCTAGTTATCTATCATGGCAATGGTCTTTAGCAAGTCAAACAGCTTTTTAATGTTTTATGGTTGTTGATCTCCATTTTGGCTCTCAGCTAGACATTTTTCAAATTCTCCAGCTCTTACTCTAGTGCTATCATATGCGGTGCTTGGTTTCTCTCAATACCCCAATTCTTGCTTTTCCATTTCAGCTGTTAACCACCAGGTCTTCTCTGAAAAGCTTTCACTGTACAAAACACAGACGCTTCCCAGAACAAGCCAAGCCTGTCTTTTCCTTTCCCCCCCCCAGGTATTTTAAGTATATGAAATATATGTATTTCAGCTTCTAGAAGAGTCCTGAATTCTTGTTAGCACACAAGTTAACCTGATACATTTATTAATGCAGCCATTTCACTTTGAGGATTGATACAATGTAGCTCCTATTTTTGAGAAATTCCATTATGGTCGGTTTATTTTCTGCACAGTCTATAAATACCCACTTTATCAACTAATGTTGTCCTATTAACAAGCAGATTTTCAGCAATCTAAGTACTTGTACCATAAGGTTAGAAGCCAATTACGAAGCAGAAGAGGTTTGTAGAAGGGGAATTTCCCCACCTCCAAGTGTTTTGAGAGCCAGCTATCCCTGCCATCTGCCTCCACAGCCTGTGAGGCTGAGAAGCTGTCCCTTCCCGAACCTGAGACACCATGAGCTCATTTCCTCTGTCGCAGGCTGGCTTGGGAACTGCAATTCCTGTGACAGGGAGTTTCCAGATGTCACCATGCCAGGACCACAGCTCATGTACAGCTGGGCATTGGCAAACCAGCATTGCCAAGCTGGCACATGAACTGACCCACCAGCGACAGCTGTGGGGTGAGAGAGCTGGGAGAGACTGCAAAGGGTGGGAAAACCAGTATTCTTCAGTCCTTCAGAAATAGATTTTGCTTTTCTTTTAAGCTAAAGTTACTTTTCCTGGCACAGGCAGCAAAACAACAGCAGACCATTTCTAAAAATCATTTGCAGGGCTTTGACTAAAGAAATCGACTGCAGTGCTTTACCTACAAAACCTTTCCAAAATCAAAATTTACAATAAATATAATTAAACTATAGGTAGATGCAACAACAAGAAGCCCTGAATTCTTTTCCAGAATTTTTGTATGATCCTAAAGTTTTACTAAAAAAAAAACCCAAACAAAAAAACCAAAAAGACCCCCGAAGCACATCTGTGTAGGGAAAACGAAAAAAAAATGTATTAAGAAAATCCAAAAAAGCTTCAAATACTCTGAGTTTTGGAATGAGATACAGCTACAAGCAGAAATTATTGGAACCATACTACTTCAAGAAAAAATGTGCATAGTTCTGGAAAACAGGTATATCTCAGCACAGTTTAGGAGCACAGAAAGCTGTTAAAATAACACTGCTTATAACTGCCACACTGTCATCGCACCAAATCTTATTTACACAATTTACTGACTTTCCATTACCATATGAAAGACATTTAAATTTTTGTAATTGCGAATATTCTGATCAAAAATAGCTCTAATCCTGCTTACACAGAGGGGGAAGGAGACTAAAATATGTCTCCTTCTGGATGTAAGAAGAGTTACTTGCATTGAACGTTCCACAGGTTCTTACTTCATCATGCTGTGGGATTAACATTTAAATTATTACAGCTGTAAAGGGACACAAAAGCAACAAACACTCTTTAGGATACAGCCCCAGCTCTACCTACCATCACCACGACTATATTAGCATTACAGAAAAGGTTAAGAAACCTCTCGACCATCTGCTTAGAATCAGATTTTTTGTTTTCTATCCAAACTTAAAAGCTATGTTTGAATATCTTTAAAGAATTGTTACTAATAATAGCACTTTTCTTCACATTTTAACAGAAATACTAACATAATTCCACAATTACTATATATTAAAGAAAGCAGAGACTCAGTGAGAACGTCAGGGCACATCAGGCAGGTACACATCAGCAGTCACACCTATTTGATAAATACAGGGCATTCTTTGCATTTAGCGACAGAAAACACAGCAAAGCAGTTTTACATTGGCAGTCCAGCAATAATTTTCTTCGAAAGCTAAACATAGGAGAACTTTTTTTTGTTTCCCGCTTCATTTCCCAAGCATGAGTTAATTGGTTTTAAGTCTCCCATTTGCTGAGCCGCGCTCCGAAGGTCAAACGATAAACCTCATATACCACTTTTATCACGGCGCATCTGTTCAAAGAGCCGGATCTGGAGTCGGGGGGGGCGCTTTACTTTTCTCACCGCGCTCTTCAGCGCTGGCACGGTCCTGTGCTAAGCTCTCCGGCACTTCTACCCGGCTGCAGTCTTTCACAAGCCCAGGAGTCTACTTGCCCTACTAAGTAGCACTGGCAGCGTAAATAAACCGAAGGCACGCACTAAGTTCAACCTGCGCCCACTAAGCGTTAACCCACCATCCTCTACGCTCGCGGAGCGCGACTCGGCCAGTCCGAAGCGACCGGACGGGACGCACCTCTCGACACTTCCACCAGCGCTCGCCGGATGCGATTCTGGGCAGGTAAGGAGGATGGCTAGCAACGTCCCCCTCTCGATCCAGGTATTCCCCCGTGCTACGCTCTCCGCTCTCCGCAGCCGGACCCGCTCCGCCGCGCTCGCCCCACAGTGCCGCGGACGGGCTTATATCGAGCGCAGCTCGGGCCCAGAGCTCCAGGTCGGGGCCTCGTGCCGGAGCCAGGGCCGGGCCGCCCCTCCCCCGCGGCCGCTAGTGCACGGCGTCGGCAGCACCGCCGGGCTCCTACCTGTCGCCGCTCCTGCTGCCCGCGGGGCCCCGGGGCCTGCTCCCGCCCTCGGTCCCAGCCCCCTCGGCTGGTGACGGGGTGATCCCGAGACCCAAGCGCTGCAGCTTCACCTGCCGGCCCCCACCGCGGCGGTGCGACCCGCGGGCTCCTCGCCAGGCCTCCGAGCACACGCCTACGTGGAAAGCACAAGTGGCATCACCTTGCCACCAATACATTTGGAAGGGGAAAGAGCTGAGGAAAGCGGGAGACCGAAAACAGCACCGAGGGTCATTTGGAGCGCTTTTCAAACTCATTGCAGCACTCACTACCTCCCGGCAATGCCTTGTCCCCCAGCCCCAAGATTTTCCTTCATCAGGCATTTCTTACAAAATGTTGCTCTGTGGCTACAAATCTCTAACAGATCTCCAACAATAAAAAAAACCACGACAGGATAAAGGTGTTTTTACCCCACCAGATTGCATGGTATTTGTACCTAATAAAGCATCTTCCACATCTGAGCACTTGAAGACCTGGTAGTTCAAAAGTAACCATCTCCACATACTTCTCAGATACATTTTTTATAAGACTTAATAAATACAAACTTAATTATTAAAGACGATGCAAAACCCTGAAAACTCCATGGTCACAATTCAAAAAGCTGACAGGCTTTTAGAAATGCTCTCCTTCCCCTCTGCTGAAAG
This sequence comes from Manacus vitellinus, assembly GCF_001715985.3. NCBI lineage: Eukaryota > Metazoa > Chordata > Aves > Passeriformes > Pipridae > Manacus > Manacus vitellinus. The sequence goes on from NW_021940864.1 coordinate 5,482,778, forward strand.
GAGCTCCGATTTCAGGATCAAGTTAAAGTGGCTGGAGCAAAAGGAATTTCTCATCTGTAAGCATCTTTACTCTTTGTAAAGCAAATAAATCTAAGCAAAGGAAACACTGAGGCTCAGTTTCCCTTAGTGTGACCTTAGAATTATGCATCCCAATTCTGGTCCACGTTTTTACACATGGCAGCTCTTCCTGGTCATTGGATCTGGTCTTTAGCAGGTCGTGAGAAACTGTGCTGCTTCCCCACTTTTAAGGGGAAACTTTGTTTTTTTTTAAACCAGTCTTCCTTGACTTTCTCATTGAGCTTCAACTGGAAAATTTCACTGGCATCAGCTGCCTTGTCTCATCTCCCCCACACTCTCCATCCTATTTAAAACATTTTTCTAACATTAATGGATTCTTTAACAGAAAACTTGCTTTTATTCTAAGGTAGAGCCATTCAGTGCCAATGATCCAGGTCAGTTCCTATAAAAGAAACTCAAATATATTTATTGAGCAAACCAGCACCACCACAAAGCAGGTAACTCTTAACCATAATTCAAAATGAACATAGCACTACAATACAGTGAAGTGACAAGAGGCATACAATATTTGCTCACTGCTTTTATATCTATAAGGAAAAATACTATAAAAATCTAAAGGATTAGTCTACTCTTTGATTATATGCACTGCAGAAAATAATTTCTTATTACATAAATTTACTGCAGATACTTTGTTCCAAAGAACAACATTAAAATGAATGTATAATGTATGTTCATAGGTTATGCTTAATAAAATTATTCCCGTCCAAATGGGATTTAAATAGTGTATCATATATTTGAATTACAGACTCATGGTTGATTATTGCCTCTACAGTATCTGAAAACCAAGCTCAACACCAAGAGCTAAGAAACCTTTCCCCCATGCTACACTCTAGCCTTGCAGAGATGCAGTTGTGCAGTGTCCCACCAGCACATTCCTAGTATGGACACTTCCATCATACATCCTTTAACATCCCCTTCTGCATCATACTTAAATGCAATATCAGACAAATGCTGACTTCTTTATTTGCAAGTGATTAGGAAATAAATTGGGCTCTGCACCATATGGAGTGCAGGTACAGGAAAACTGGGGGAAGGTGGGAAAGGATGGAAGAATTTTGACTGATTCAAGGCAGACCAGGGATGTCAAATTTGATCATGGAAGCCTGTAGAAGAGAAATAACACTCTGCTCTATTCACTGGAAATGCATCTACACAGAGAATCTGCAGGATATCTGCATTACTAATTCAGCCCTGGTTTAAGTCAATATGATGCTCCATGAATCAGGAAGTTCCACCTACCTATGGATCTACCAAGACATTTTACAAGTGACACAATTTCTATCATAAAACAAACTTGTAAAGTTTCACTACCCAAAGTTTCACTACTCAGTAAAGAGAAAATTAGCAGAATAAAATTTTACTATTATGCCATCTTTAAAACTATTAGTTTTTAGATTTTGTGGATCACTTAAAAATTTGTGATTTTAACTTCAACCCCTTGAAGAAAGACATACTGCTCTGGGTAAACAAAAGTACTTTTCATGTTCTGATCAGAGAAAATTCTTTAAAGTTAGTTATCATAAGAGATGGTTTGTCCATTTTTCTATCATAGTGTTTGGGGTTTTTTTAATTGAGATTTTAAAATAATATTTTTCATGGTATGCTTAACAAAAAAAATCAAGTAGTAGTAAAAATACTAATAGAGTTCCCAGAACTCTATATGCAACCCTTAGGAAAACAGTAAATAGCGTTATGATGATAACCATGTTGGATATTCAAATGAACTGTAGCCTGTATAATATGTAAGAAGATGAGTCCAAAAAAACCCCAAAGCTTGTATTTACAGAGCAGGGCCGACACACTGTGTTCTAATGCATCAAGTTTAACCACTCTCTTCCAACAAGACCCAAAGAGCTGCAATACTTGGCCATGACCCTTTCATAGCCTCTCCTAAACTGAAGACACCAGGCAATGCCAGTGTCAGCCACTTCGTCTCCCACCTTTGGCTGCCCATGATCAAGAGCTGCCACCCTTGCACCGCTGTAGGTGCAGCTGTGCCCTGTACTTTCTCTTAGTTGGATGCCTTCATCTGCCCTTCTGAGTTTAATATGACATTAACCATGGCTTCTTCTCATCACAGTGTCACTCTCTTAAAGATTAAAAGAGAGATTCAGAAGAAGTTGAAAGACTTTGACAGTGTTGGATGTTAATAAGAGCTGGAGGAAGTCTGGGGTTTTCTGGGGACAAATTCATGTGAAGGACTAAGCAAATGCTCAGGGAAGAAGCCCAGAGGCTTCTGAAATCCTTGAAGGCCAGACAGAGGGGACCAGAGGTGCTGTAGGAATTCTGTTGAATTGCTAATGAACTGGGGAGAGTAAGGGAGTATGGAATAAAAGAGCCAATTAGAGGTTAAAATGACAAAATGAGTTCTGCACGTGGCACATATACTCTGCATGTATTTTATTATAGCTACACTGAATTTTTATTACAATTCCTATCCACCTACAGAATTTCCTGGCTGGTGTTTTTTTTCTTGGACGCAATATTCTCTGTTGCCTCTTACATGCTACAGCCCAGTACTTGCAGCAGGCAATTTACCAAATGCCATTTAAAATAAACAATGTAGCAGGAGAAATATGGTAGGGACCAACCATTCATTTACTACTTTTTATACAAAAGTATATTTTTGTGCAGCACTTGAAGTATTACTAAGACAACAGCATCTATTTTAATTATTTAGAGGCACAGAGGGCACATGCTGTGATCTTCCAGATTCTAGCAGCACATGGGATGTGCCAGCACAGTATTGAGAAAGTGATTTGGGCTGAGTCAGCTTAATCCATCAGAGATTATTAGGTCTATCATCAGAGATTATTAGACTGCCACAGATTGTCACACCTGACAATTTTGCAGAGGTATCCAAAAGTGCCTACATGGGGCTCCCACGTGCTCTTCCATCCAGAAATGTGAGGTGAAGACACGAACTGGCTTATCTGAGACTGCAGCCACACAGATTGGAGTTGTCTTCTCCCAGACATAAACTGAGCCTGAAAAGAGAACTGCTGTGTTTGTAAGGAAATGGAGTTGGAAACTTTCAAAATTGGCATCGGGGAGCCTCTGAGCATTGGAGTTAATTCACAATCTAAGTTACCCATCCAGAGATGAAAGAGAATATTGTAAAATATAAAACCAAAAGCACCCACCAATGAAAAACTGGTACTTAGATCTGTGGGTTTATTTATTTGAGATACGGGATGAAGAAAAGGAAGTGAATTAAATACAAGATATTAGCTATAAAAACTAGCATCCTCTTACACTGGCATTCTTCTACACACTCTTTTTTCTTCCCCTTGAAGTGGAGAAGACAGACCTTCTTATAAACATGGGTTGTAATATGAGCAAAACTGATTCAGCATCATCATATGCCTAAGGCAGAAGCCTTAAGTATTGAATCCTCCATTTTCAGATTCCACAAGGATGAAATACTGTCTGATCAATAGATGACGTGAAGTGAATTGACTGTCCTTCTCCAGCTTTCGCTCATCCAGACTTCATCACAAAATCTTTCATAATTGATAACCTCGAGAAAGGCTGAGAATTAAGTGACTTTACAGGCTGAAAAATCTTTAAGCCTTGCAAAGCAGTTTTTTTCCAGCACTAGCGACAGTGGAAATGTTAAGACATGCTCACTGATCATGCTCTATTCAGGTGGGGTTTTTCATTGTTGTTTTTGTTGTTTAGTTTCTTTGGCATTTTGGGGGGTTTTGGGGGTAGTTTTTTTCTTTGCTTGTTTTTTTTTTCCTTTTCTTTCTTTTTTTTTTTTTTTGGTGGTGGTATTTTGGGGTTTTTTTGTTGGTTCTTTTTTTGGTTTTCTGCTTTGTTTTTTTTAAGATAAGCAAATAACTTCTGGCTTGGATTTGGAAAATTTAAACTCTACACATGACATTAAATAAAACAGATACCAACATATTCTTTTTCATATTCTGGAAACTGGACATTTAAAGTCATATCATCTTAGATAACACTAAAAGTTGAAGCACAGAAATAAATTTCTGGGGATAAAAGAGGGTCTTCCATTGTTCATGAGGTGCCTAGAACAATGTGCTCTCAGTCCCTAGTGTAATTAAAGAGTCAGTTCAGTATGAATCTGCAAACAAATACAGCCTGATTCTAAACTATTTCCTTTATTGATTTCTTTAAAAAGCTCTCGAAGTATGATAATGACATTTAACAGCCTTCCCCCCACCTCCCCAACTGCAACAAGGCACTAGCAGCATTTCTCTAACTTTTTTCACTGAGATCCTGAGATTTTAATCATATAACATTTTTATAACATATAAGACTGTCTTGTTTTATCTACTTACAGAGTATAAATACCTAAATTTAATGATTTTTTCAGTGGAGATCTAATAGACATAAACCTTTTATCTTCCATGTTTCCAAACCACATGTACTCTGAATTGAAACGCGTATCTGAGGCTCCACAGTAACTCAAGTCCCGCATCACACAAAAGTCTTAAAAAGCTATTAAGTTTTAAAATTCCCCATATTGGATGAAATTATTTACATTACTAAAATAAAAACCGAAGTTGTGTATTAATCATGAAAAACAGAAGAAAATATCAGATTTAATAATCTGCAAAAATGCTTTAATAAGGAAAGTTTATAAGACAGTTTTATTAGCATCTCAAATAGTCTTCAAATACTAATATCAAGAAAACTTGTTAAAAATACAAATAAATTTGGAAGCAGAACTGAATATCTATACTTGATTTATCTACAGCTTACAATGTTTTGAAGGAATTTTTAATAGCTTGTCTTCAGCTATAAAAGTTTCATTCTCTAAGCAGAGTGCTCCAATAATAAGTTACATTAAAATGCAGCTGCATAAACATGTTTACACACAGTTACATTTTCTCATTCACATTCCTTTCTCACAGGTGTACCTTTTCCACTATGAAGTAACTAAATGTGAGTGTATCTTATGTAAGTGCAAACATGTATAATGTCACTTGTAAAATAGTCCAGACTGACCAGAGGGAAAAACTAACAGAATGCTTTATCTGAACATAAAATAAACAAGTGACATAAAAAGCAGTAATTCTACCACTTCTACAACACCAGTACTTAAATTACAACCACCAGCCTGATGTTAGTAAAAGCAACTACTGCAGTATAAATTTTTTCCACTACAGGAGAAATGTGCCTTACTAATATTGTTACAGTTACCACCACATTAAGGTTAACTTGTCTATAATCAAAGAAATAACAAAGAGCTGCCTTTCTCTCATCATTTGGAGAAATTCATATAGCAACAGTCCAGAAACCACAAATACCACTATTTCTATTTGAGTTAGGAAAGCAAAGGAAGGAGAAGTCGCTTTTGTCAAATTCATATTCTTAGCTCAGGAAACAGTCTTGCAATGCAAGGGATTCTTTTAGAACACTAAGGTATCAATTATTTTTAAGACAGAGGCTTGTTTTGAACTTAATTTAGGGGAACTAAAAGTGTAACACCAATATTTATTACAACTGCATAAGTATTGCCATATAACGTTTATGCAATATAAACAGCTATGTGTGAAATAAACTTTTATGTTGCAGGTATCAGAAAATTATTCATTTTGTTGTTCATTTCATTCACTTACACAGCTAAGTAGAAGGTTCTTGCTATTCATTTAAGAGCAAACTAGGTGACAACTGTAGTTCTGAAACACTCCTACCTATTGCAAGTTCAACATTCAACCCACCATGCTGTTCCCTTGGCTTAGTAAAACAGAAGTGGAAACCCCTACCAACTTCTTACTTACTTTCTCTTCTAAAAGATTTTCAAAATTAACTGCCTAAACCTTCAAACAATGCATGAAAGAGTTCCCTCTCTTTTTGTGCATAACCAACATTGTACCTTCACCTTTCCTCATTAGGAAAGTGAAATAAGCATCAAAGCTAATCTCTTTCTTCAGGAAAAAAAAAGATCTAAGTGTTTGGAGTAAACAAGCATTGCTAGAGCCCACAGAGGACCTCTTATTTGATGTGAGCTTTTCTGACACACTAACGAAGGCCTGACAGACAAGGCAAGAGAAAATGCTATTTGAGCACAGACTCAATGTTTGCTCACTAGGCTGCTTGCCTGCCACAGGCTTACTCAAACACAGCCCCTGAAATGGGAAGTCAGTCTTCTCTGGCTGTCTCTTAGCAAACAGATGTGAGCCTGGGAATTCCTCATACATTCAGATAAATCAAGAACCAGACCTTTCAGAGCACCAACCTCCACAGCTTTAGAAGGAGATGTCAGATTTCTCTGGGACCCTCTGAGTTCACTGTTTAGACTAAAATACTGGCTATCATATGCAAGTCACATAATTTCCAAAGCTGTTCACTGAGTTTGATCCATGGCTGTTTCACCTGCTACTCTAAGGCAAAAACTTTGAGACAAGTCTAAACTATGAAACACCCACGTAACATTCCCCTACTTTGTTTTTATGCTATCTCTCTTTCTTTTGTACTATGCCTGGGGGTAGGGAGGCATGTCTTCTCAAAAAACTACTATGGCATTTTCTGCAGTGCACAGGTTCCTTGGAGCCACACAGTTCTTGAGTGTACGGTACAAAACCTGTGTTGTCAGTACAAAATTGCAATTGTATACCTTCCTGATCAATTCTCAAATAAATCCTCTGGAAAAGCACAGGGTACACAAAAATTGCATTACTGTAGCATTACAAACCCAGATATATTACTTCTCTGCACGAAGTCCATTTAACAAACCAGATTTTTATGTTGAAGATGTCCAGTATTGACCAAATGTCTAAGATGATGTTCCTGAATGCTTTTCAAACCTGATAGTACCTCTTGAGATTTACAGTCAATAAATACAGTTGGATACCTACTTAAAGATGGAATTCAAGAACAGACTTCAATTAGATTACTTTTATTACAGTCTGATGTATGCAGAAATTCAGTTGGACAATACTGGTTTTTTCCAATTACTACAGGCTAAACACGCTCAGTTTCCACCAGAGTCACTGCAATAGGATTCGCTTCTCTACTGGTTACATGAACTCTAGTATCAGATCGTAAGAATTAAGGAATCTAAAGAGGATCAGGTGCTGAAATGTATTTAGGAGTACAGTTTCTTTCTGTACCCAGGCTCTGAGGATCAGGACTCTGAAGCAGCAGGACTGACACCAGTCTGCAGAAGAAACCGGGGTATGGGAATTGCGAGAACACTAGTCACTTCTGGTCATTACAGACTAAAACTGGAGATTTTTTTTTTATATCCTGGCAAAGAAGAGTGACTGGGTACATGCTTGCAGTACCACAGCTGTACAAAGTCAACACCAGCAAACCACCTCCATACCAGACATGGAGACAAGGGAACAGCAGCTGTCCAAGCCTTCTGGCAGCCCTGGGGCAGCAGCAGCTGCACGGCCAGTCCATGGCTGGGAGAAAAGCTTGGCCCCCTTGCAGCTACCCTGCTTTCAGCTCACTTAATTGGGCCAGTACCTGTTCCAGGGCACAGGCACTGCTGATTTTAATAAAGCTAAGAAATCAGTTTACTACCAAGCCACTGAGCCTTTATAACGAGTGTTCAGATATTAAAACCTGAATATTCTTTTCATAATTTTAAATCTTATTTTACAGAACAGCCTTGTTTAGTCTATTGTGCTTAACAGTCACCAGCCAGATACGATTTTAGTATGAGCAATGCATGCATAAGATACTTACCTTCCCAGCAAGAACTCCCAGCCCAATCAGCTATTGAAAAAAGAGTAGCCACAAAAAGATTGCTCCATTTGTCAGATGATATTAATCTTTACATATGCCCTTTCAAAAACAGCATATGCATAAATCTATCAGCAAAAAAAGGCTTTCCCAAAGAGTTTGCTTTAGGGGCAAAATAAAAAAATAATCTAACCTTGAGGGAAGCATCCCAATCAGTTTTGGATGACTTGTTCTTCATGCTTGCATAACATATCTACTACATTTTTTTTTCCTTGTGGTGAACAAAAAAGCATCACATGGATCTGGTCATATTACTCAAAGGCAAAGGCACACAAAGTTATTGCTAGGCATTAGAAGAGACTGTAATATCCACCAGTGTTCTTTCTGCCTTTCCAATACAACTGAGTGTGAGATGCCAGGCAGGACCAACAGTATTTGTGCATGGCAAGCAGGAACAGGTGACCCTGAGCTCCTTGATTACTGGCATATTATAAACCAGGGGTAAGAGCAAGCTGCACATTTCAAGGGGAAGTGGGCTGGGAAAAAGGGAGAAAAAGGAACCTGGAATGCTTGGCCTGAGGTCAGAGGACAAGGAATTTCAAAGCTAAGTGGTAATTTTAAGAGGCAAGTGCCTATCACATGAACATGTGCTCATCATGCTCATCCACACACTTCCTCTTCAGGGATTAGTTTTAATCCCAATAAATTTTCTAAATTCAACTCACCACATACTTGCACAAGTTTGTTTGTTGGTGTAAGGGTAGTGACCATAACAGGCAAGGATAACCAGCTGGAGTGGGGAGATGCACTTCTTTCAGTGGCACTGACGATTTAGGTCTGCTTAGGAGAACATACGCCTATAATGTGTATACAACAGTACATTCTGTAAAAGCAATAGGCTTCATAGTTGATCCTAAGGACTAAAGAGAAACTTTCAAAAATTGCTAAAGGAAAAGCATGCAGTACACAGAACGTAACTAAAAGGTAGAGCTGTAAATTGCAGTGATAAGCACGGCACGATTTCTGGCAGTAGGTTTTCTGTAAAACAAGTTATTTCTGAACTAGTTTTGAATTCTCACAAAATAACAAAGCAGAAACAAAGGGCTGTGTTTGAAACGCTTACAAACTGAAATTCCAGTCCCCTACATACAGGAATTTCTTTCATTAGGACAAGATGGAAAAGAACTCAGTAATTAGCATTCTAATTCAATACTAAAACATAGCGGGGTACAACTGGTAAAGCCACTGAAGGCATTTTCCCAGGTTTCTTCTTGAATGACTGCACTTTTTCTTTGGGAGAAAACAAGTCAACAGTTCAACGACATCATTATCTTCTGTGACTTTCTTCACAAGTGCTGCATTTCTGAGCTACTTGCATGGCTACTGTAAACACTGAGCAGGAGCATCCATACCCTTCAGATTATCAGCCAGAGGATGACTGAGAACAGTCAGCCTTCACGTGCACAGAACACATCTAAAACATACCAGCCACGATGAGCCACTTTGCAGGGCTGCAGGCAAACACACGAGTGACAGCAAATAAAGTTGTATTCCATTAAAATGGCATGGGTGAAACACATGTGTCTGCTTTCAGAGGGAGGTAAATTCAAGGAAAATTGTGCTGTGCATTACTGGATTCTGCATAGTACTTCACAAAAGCCTCACGACTTCAAAAAAAAAAAAAAAGAAGAACAGCCAGGTCCTGTTAAATTTACTGTGCTCACGCCCGCCTCCTTACATTTAAAGGTGGAAAGAAATACTTCCCTCAGGGAAGCGGGGCCCAGTTCATAATTTCTGGATTAAACCCATTACTATTAGCTGCAGAATGAAATTATTAGTGACAGGTTCACTGAATTACCTCTTTACAGAGGTCACAGGAGCTTCCTAGAAACCTAAAACTGCCACTGTAAATTTAGCTAATAGCAATTGAGTTTTTTAAACCATCTAAATTAGAGGTAAACACAATAAATAAAGAACCTGTCTTAATACCCTAATTTAATCATGCATAATACATTTTCATTGTTTTCACTTTGAAGTTATAAACTGAGGAATATACGAGTTCTGGCATGCACCGCTATTACATCAACATTTTATATCCACAGATGTGGATGTACAATTTCTATTGATTTTAAATATGCTCATTTCTCTTAAAACTATAACACAAATCAAGAATAATTTTTTTGGCAAGTATACAAACTGTAGCTTGATCAGCACATTTAAAGTAAGATTAGACAGAGGTTTACAATAAGATCAAACAAAAGCTTTCACCGTGCAAAATTCTGTTATGAAATGAATCAGTTTTGCAATATCTGAAAAAAAAAAAAAGAAAACAAAAAACCCCCATATGTACAAAAATCTTACTTTCATTCTGTGTTTATTACTGCCACTTTAAAGTTTCACTCAAGGACCTTAGACAGAAATTGTTCAATCTACCACTTTATTGGCTATGCTTAGTTCTGCTTAAGCTTCCAAGACAGTTAATAAACTCTGTGTACTGTTTCCTGTAAAATACACACACAGGCCTTGAAGTACAGCCTGTGTTTCCCCCTCCCAGGGAAGTGACCTCATCACTGGATTATAAAGTCCTGTTTCTCCTACTTGCACTCTCCCTTGCTCTGGTCCTGTAAATTTTGCATTCCTAGTCGTATGAAGGATGCCCTTGATCCCAATCTAATAAACAGCTGAGTAGTTAAGAGTCCACTACTCAGTGAGAAAGCTCAGCTTGAAATCCTTCAGATGGATTTTGGCGTTAAATCCAAGTCTTCCTTTTTGCAGAGCTCTGATACAACTGCCTGGCAACTACATCCAAACTTTGCAAGGCATTTGGAGACACTTGTGTCCTACTGTCCCAGCGGAACTTGGACACTGGGGCACTGGTAGAAGCAGCACTGGGCACAGCCTCTGCTCCCCTCTTGCTGTTGGGACCTCAAGGGACTGGAGCATTACATTTGCTTAGACCAAGCTCTCAGCTCCTCCCATGCACAAGGAGAACCTTCTTCCCTGCTGTCCCTCCTAAGTGCTGATCTGCTTTGTCAGAGGTTACTTCAAGAACTCCTAGCAGTAATGAGATTCCATTCTAGCCAAAACCATTTTGAAATCCCTATTTCTACACAGGATAAAATAAACAACTTGAATTCTGATGGTTCATAAGGAAAAATGGTGCTATAGGTGAATTACTGGGGAAGAAATGGAACACCCCATGAACGGTCACGGTAAATCTTACGCTAAAATGAGGGTCATCTGTCACAACTTAGGCATGTTCACTAGTATTGAAGAGGAACCTAATAAAGTTCTCAGTCTCACAAGCCTTAAATAGATTTAAAACATGCTCTGTTATGATTTATTTTACCAGTTGAATGTTATTGTGCAAAGATCATAGAATCCCACTGACCCTGGGCACAAGTTCCCTGGAACTATGAGCAAAATTCCACAGTTGCCAAAGACCCTGAATCTGAAGTAGATTGACACTAATTTGCAATTAAGACTCTATACTACCATAAAGTGCAGGTTTCATGGTCTTAATTCAGTTTACTATAAATTCAGTTCCTTTTGTAATTTCTTTTTTCTGTTAAATCTTTTAAGGGGTTTTGTTTTACTAACTAATGTATCTCATGCAACAACCAGACATACCCATAACAGACAATGATGCAAAAGGCTGAAAAAGTGATTGATTAATCAGCTGTGAGATTCAGTATCACCTTTTGCCCAGGGCACATCTGATTTTGAACAAGGCAGGCAAACATCATTTGTGCTGTACTAGTTTATGTAACTTTGTGGTAGAGAGAAAGACCTCATTGCTCAATTACCTCTTGGCACTGGGTGTCAAGGCTGAAAAAATGACCACACTCTTTAGGTTGTCTAGGTTGAACAACTGACCTTACTGAAATAACAATTTCTTTGAATTGTTCCACTTCACAGAATTTTGCAAGCACCCTCAGTAAGATTAAGATACGAAAGGACAGGCACTTAAATACTGAAGTGTTTGTCATCCTGCAAATGAAACTTTGAATAACAAATATCCATACAAGTAAGTAACCAAAATGCTGAGAAATTTATACGGAAATTCAGACACTGAAGTCTTGAAGTGATCTGGACAACTCTGTCTCCAAATACTATGACACTGTATTTCAGGGATCTAGCTCCTCTTGCAGAGTAACTTCTGCCAGCCTTCAAGACACGAGGTGATCTGAAATTCAACAAACTCTATCAGGGGCTGTGCTGAATTATCTACCACCTGGAAACCGTAAAAACCAAAATTATATGAAGGGGAACGAAAAATAACATGACGGTGATGGTGAAGTTTGATGACTTTCCAACAGGACAAACTGGAAACCTGCTTTTTCTGAAGACCTACAGAACTTAGAGCAAGTTGAGTGAGAGTTAAGAGCCCTAAGATATCAGATATGGCTACCCAGCAGGGTCTCCTACCTGTGGAGATCAAACTCTATTTTCTTCTACAATGAAATGCCAAATTTTTTTGGTTTATTTTTTTAATTGGATGAAAAGGAAAAAAAAATCACATTTCAAAACACTAAAGTTCTTTGCAAAAGTACAGTTTCCTTTTTTCAGCCAACTCTACATGGTCTCATTCTGAAAAACATAGCACTGTTCAAAATAAAGTTAAAGGATTATTTGGAGTTGTCTTGTATAAACACAAGCCAAGTATCAGCTTAAGTTACTATAATGATCTTTATAAAGGCTCATAAGTCACACAGCAAATTTTGGCAGAAACAGACTTCAATCTTTAGACACGTTTAGGAATTTGAATATAGTGCCAAAAATCTCCCAAAGATAAGTGAAATGCACCAAGAAAACTGGTTTTAATATCCGAAGAGTTATTCAAGCTGAACTGAATTTATCAAGATAAGGAATACATTTTTCTTGCTATTCCAAGGACAGATGAACATTTCTGCTCAATATTGAACAGCTGTTGAAAACAACGGATGCTGAAAATTATCTCAGAGATTCTACAAAAAAAATCTTTCATAGAGCAAAATACTTTGCAACCCAAACACCAGAGTTCCTGTAATGAAACCAATTTCTATGCCATGGTCTTAATTTCAGTCTACTTCATATATTCGCTCAACCTACAGCCTCTAAGCTTTACACTCAAGAAGTTCTCATGGCAGCTGCAGTCTTCCACAAAAAGTTCTGTTCACTTAACAGTGCTGGTATTTGCTCAGTGAAATATTAGTTCCAGCAACCCGTCAGAAAGGAACTGAACAACAACATACTCTGGTCCAACAGAAAAAGCAAAAAATCCTACACAAGAACTAAAAAGGCCACCTTTTCAAAACTGGGTAGTGTATTCTACATAAAACAGTTCTGCTTTTCCCTTAATCTAAAAATGAAAACTGTAAACTTTCACCAATTTACCAAAAAGCTTTTCTTTTTTTCACCCACGGTTTAAGCCAAATGTGTCTCAGCACTGGATCCCAAACTTTAATTTTCTTCTACTTCTGCTATTGTTATGCCAGCACTTCTAAATATTTACACTTCCCAGATTCCTAAAATGGAAGAAGCCGGGGCTCTTTTGTAGTGCAGATGATTTGCACAGACCCCAAGCAGTGGAGAAATTCTCACGCTTTCATGGGAGGGAACTGGATTTAGGGGACACTTTGCTCCTGACAGGGTAAAGTAATCTTTAATAAATTTAAACTGAAGGGTCTTTCTAACACAGAGGGATTATGTATACCTTCCTCATGCACAATGATAAACACTAAAGGTATTAATAAACATTCCTTAGAGAACTGTAGATTTACATTTTTCATAAAGCACAGATGCGATTAAACTGCACCCAAAGCTGGAAACATTTAGTACTAAGCTGCAGAAAAGTTATTTTACTGTATACGCCACTTCAATTATCTTCTGAAAAATCAAACTGTCATTATAGATAAGGATTCAAGAAAAGCTTAATAAAAAATTCTAAGGCAACACAAACAAAATGCAAGCATAAACAGCATGAAAAAGAAAACTAAGTGCCATTTTTATGCCTATTGAATCTTTTGGAGTCTCTGCAGGGACATCTTAGTCATTGCTATTGAACGAGGAAGTCAGCTTGGTCTTTGCTGGCGTCATGCATTCAGCATAATGATTTAAAAGAGAAATACTCCATAACCTATTTATTCATTAAATCAAACCCGTAATCTATTAAGATACAGTAAATGTAAAGGAGATGTAAACATACAAGATACTATTGAGTAATCTGAGACAAAAACAGTTTTCCTTTTCTTATTTTTGTAAGCACACACTGAGTTAAATTCTGCTACTTAACAGAAATCGCTAAGGACATACAGGAGGCTACTTAAAACTTACTAAAGCCACTGATTGTGCAATCTTAGCTGAAGCAGTGAATAAAACTATCAAATATATTATAGTATTATTTTGAAGTTGTCAAATTATGCACTCTAACTAGAAGAAAATCCTTCCAGAAAAGTCTTTTTGAGCACTGAGCCTCTTTTGTTATCAAAGCAAACATTTCTTTGTGTGTCTATTCCATCTGATAAAGTTGGATTTTCCCCCCTCATGGATGCTGAAAACTTGGTGGATAAGAATCTAAATGAGATCATCAGTCCTATATATTAAAGAATTCCTTAAGAATCTGTACAAGTATGTAGTAATCCACAGAAGAACATAAAGAAACTTAAAACTGCTTTTCTGCACAGTGGGGAGCTACAGTTTCTCAATATCCAACTCAGAACGCTACATGTGCAAATCAGGAAAGAGGGAAGAAAACAGAGGTTGTCAAACTCTGCTTTTCAGTCTAAGGTAGCAAAACAATTATGGACAAGACATAACTTTTATAAAACAAGGACAAAAATACTTCAAAGCTATGGTTGTTAGTACCAAACCCATTTCACACAGTTCTTCTGCCAGTCTATCAATGACCATCTCTCCTTATACTCCAGCCACAGCACCATTTCTCTTATTTATTACTTTTCTTCCCTCCTTCCTTCTCATCTCCTCCTTCTATCTCCTCTTTTCCTGAATTCTCCTAATAACAAAATCATCTAAATCAGCAGAGCCAGAAACTTGAAAGACTACTTTCTAGAAGCAACAGTCTAGATAGGGCAGGGTAAATGTCTGCACCTGTCCTGTAGGCAGCCTCAGCGTGCAGAATACCTGCCTGCACAAACACTGCTTATCATGGCAAGAAGTTCAGATGTGCAGGACAGGTTCAACATATAACAAAGAAGTTGCTGTGGGATGAACAGTTAGAAGCCTGTCCTATATGCTTTCTGGAAGGATAAAGACACATTATTCAACCCCATCTGCAATGGGATCTGAGATCAGTTGTGAGTACCAGAAATCAAAATGCCTGAAACACTTTAAATGCTGTATCTCCTCTGACTATCTAAACTCACCAAGTATCACAAATCTGGTTTACAAAGCAGGGAAGCCAAGGCGTGATGTATGTCACTAACTACAATTTGGAAATATTTCCCACATAGGTCAATATGTCTCTAACAGTATTTAAGAAACTGTTTTACAAGATTGACCTTATAGACTTTAACCAGAAAAAGTGAGAAGCAAAAAGGAGAACATGCTTGAATGCCACCAACAGCCACATATATTATACCTAACAGGGAGAGAGATGTTTCTATGGCCTGGTCCTGGGATGTAAATATTTCTCAAATCAGAAATTAAGACACTTTTGCTGTCTCTGAAGAACAATGACAGATAAGCATAAAAAGAAATACGAACTCTCGTTTTATCTAGTTCATGAGCAAGCTACAGAAGGTAGGTTTTCTTATCAAAACTATATGGAGGAAAAAAAGCACGTTTCCAAATAGCATTACTGGATTTTGTGACTTTTCTAAGCTAATAATGGAAATAATACTAACCAGTTATATTGAATATTATAACTTTTCAGGATCATAATGTGACTTCAGGCTTAACACCTATCAAAAAATGGAAAATATTTCCAAAGATAAGTGTAATCACAATAAAATGATCTACTTGTTCGGTGCATTGAGCAACACATCTGCTGGCTTCAAAACCAGTAATTATAATAAAATTTTAAAAAGCTGAAAAAAAGTCTGAACTTTTCATAGTCTCCTAACTGCGGTAACCAAAGGTTAAACACTCCTGAGGACAGGACCAAACTCTTTAAAACTCTTTATTCCATCCAATTATGTGCTTTCCCACTTATGTGGTTTAAAAGGTATGCTTTCACCAAATCTAAATTAAAAGCAGAGAGATAAGGCAGCCAGCCAAACTGAAAACCTGTAACAGCCCCAAAATTATGTGGGTATACAGCAAAGAAATACATTGCTAAGACTGACTAGCAAGGTAAGAATTCCTACCTTCAGCTGGAAAAGCAGTTTTAAAGAACGGCCAAGGTTAATTTGCACAGTAATAAACAGTCTTAAAAAGGGGAAATATTTAAAGAGAGACATAACAGTCATGTATATATGGTAAGTAACATCCAGACAACAGGCCACAGATACAAGCCTTTCAGAACAGTTAGTGTCTGATACTCTCAGGAATGCAAGATACTCTCCAATGCAAGAATATATTATGTCAACTCTGGAAAGCAAAGGCAAAATGAAACAGAATGAGAAAAGGCACCTGGAAAGAAGTAGTCCAGTTCTAGGTGGGATGATACCACTCTGAAAGGTGCTGCATAAGGAAAAGGGCAATTTGAAATAGCTCTTTGTGTTACTCTTCAATAGAAGATTTTAATGATAATGAAAACAATTCTGAAAGGGAAACTGAAAAAAAATCCCACTTCAAGCTAGGTAAAAAAGAGAACGTGTTCACAAGAAGAGATGCAAATACTTTTTGCACTTTCTTCCATCCATCAGTGCAGAACACAATCTAAATTTTAATCAATGCTCCTCACTAAAAGCTAGAAAAGATATCACTTCCTGGTTCTGGGTTAGTTACCTCGAACACAAATGAGCTGACAACTGTTAACAGCAGTCTTCCCAGTACAGAAGAATTAAAACCTCCCAGAGCCTGCACAAAGCAACCCTTTCCTTCCTTACCCAGCCAACAGTGTGACTCTTGAGAAACAGCTGACTGCACGCACAATGAAGTCTCTGCTGGAAACCAGGCTCATGTGTTACATTTGATGTACTTCAGGCAAGTGAAAGTCTTCATTAGGACATTCCAAAGGGGTTTCCAGGAACAGCAGCACACTGAACCAGGGGCTACAGGAAGAGGAGTTGTCAGCTGTAACTGCATCAGAAAGAAAAACAGGAACACACTTCCCGGGGTTTTTTAAATTACACTTCAAGAGCTATTGTTACTAATAGCTGCTCCAAGCTGTAAAAACTGCAACCTTGGAGGGCAAAAGTCAAAGAAACCCTACTGGTTTTCCCCGGATTACTCACAGAATTAATAAGATCATTTGGGAGGCAGCCTTGAGGTTATCAGGAATCTCTTGTCACATGCCTACAGCAAACTTTTCCAGCATTTCTGCTTACAGCTCTTTAATGAACTGCAGCACTGGGGCAGAAATCCCCTTGCCTGCTAGTAGGTTGTGCTGGAAAGTAATTTGGCTACCTATGTATTTTGTGTTTCCAATAGCAAAAAAAAAAATGAAATGATAGGTCTTTAGAAGTTTTCCATTAAATGGTTCTAAAATATCTTTTTTAGAATGTATTCACCCCTGAAAAATAAATGTCAAAGCTTATATACCAATATTATTACTGCCAATAAAAGCAAATTATCTTAATTATTCAGTACATAATCAAACAGAACATTGCTTTAAAATACCATACAATGTGTTCCTTTTGGAAATATTTTTTAAAGCAATAGGCCTCAGGCAGGTAGAAACAATACAAACAGTGAGAGTTCTGTAGCTGAATTGAGCACTGCTGTTTTGACACACAAAAAATCCTAAATATCAACGGAACTAAATGGAGAATATGCTACCAACAGATTCTTGTAGGGTTTTAGGCACAGGCACGTCTTTACTACACCCAGTTTAGGCACTTTGAGGATTTTAGCCCAACCACTGCCAGCCACTGTTTGTGCACAACTATCTCATATGCTGAGCACCTGGCTCAATGAAGTTCCCCACAAAACAGATGCCAAGGTGGATATCACAGCATCAAGAACATGGCTTGACAGACAGAAGCTCGGACATCCACTGTGAATTTGTGATGGGAGGTCAGCAAGAGAACAACCAAAACTGGTATCCCCACTACAGGACACCTTCACAATATGGCCACAAGAATAAGCTGAACCAGGCAGAGATGAGACAAATAAAAATGACAATACACATGGTAAAGTAAGACTTCAACTTACCCTAAATGTGAAGTCAAAAACCCAGTACTGCTGGAAGTCTGCATTTGAAAGTGCTACACATCTGAAAGTAAATCTTATCTTTTGGACAAACTTTCTGAGAAGAAAATGAAAGGACTCGAAGAGGGTGAATAAGTCTGGGAGCCAGAATAACATTACAGAAGAGCAAATACTGAATGTATTATATCATCAGGTTAGAACCCAAGGATCTGCCTTAGATAAGAGCTGGGTATAATAATAAAACCCTTAAAACTTACTTCCCTCCCTAAAAGTCAAAAAGAGGCAAAAATTCCTGAAGCACCTTGTCACAGGTAAGAAGATGACTTAAGTTTTTATCAGTTTGAGAGAAACCAGTATTTGTGGAGGGATTGTGCTGGTTCAATCAGCACACTCTTTGGAGACTTAAGATAATCAGGCATTCACTGTCACAGCTTAGAACAACGTTTTGCAATATTTGACTTCCCCTCTTACATCCCAGGCAATCTAAAATAGATTCCAAGCAAGAGGAAAAAATAAGGTTCTTTAGCCAGTCACATCTGTTTTACTTGAAAAAAGTTATAAGCAGCACAAATCCAATGCATCACGAGGCAGAGGGAGCACAGACATACATGCAGAGACACATACACTTAGTTTCCAGAACAAAAAGTTAAGTTGGGATATGGAGTGAGGTTGTGTCTCAGCTGCTGTACGTGGAAGTTCACTGTCCTGAGAAGGGTTAACAGGGCAAACTTATTGACCACTTCAACATGCAAACCTATGCATGGGTATTTCTGCACATTAGAAATAGCCTTAATGCACTGTCTGTGATATTCTAAGTCATAAATCTTACTGTGTGCTGTTTTAAGAAACCCCATGACCCCACTGTTGTCTGCTATCTGGGCACTGCTGATTCACTATTTGCATTCACATGCTGCAAAAACTGCTGTCCCATGCAACCTTCTGCATCTGAATGCAGCATCTTGTTTGTCCTGACATGAACTTTTGCCCACTCTGGACTGACAATGCTTTTTGCACAGTAAAAGCTTAAGATAAGGTTTAGAAATTCCTTTATCAGGGCAGATTCTCTCTCTCTCCTCCTCTCTCCAATCTGTGTTGGGGGACAGAAAGGAAGGAAGAGAAGAGAAGACAAGCAATGCTTTTAATAAACTCTTAGAACAGAAAAACATTAGTACATATAATTTTGATACATCAAATTACCAGCTAGCTAGACATTTTGTCAAAAAAAACCACCAAAAACAAAGGGTATCTGTTGCTTCCCCAGTACTGCTACACCACCCAAATAGGAGAGGTGCATGTCCTGCCTTGGACTCACTGACTTCAGTCCAATCCCAACAGCAGCTCTTGGCCTCACTCTTCCTTTTTTAACACCTTCTCTCCATCAGCAGTAACATGAACCAAATTTGTCATCTGAACAGGCTGGAAACAGCAGCTCACCTGCCTGCAGAGCTGTGCTGCCTTCAGCTGCCTTCAACTTCTGGCAGCTGCTCAGTACAGACATCCTTATATCTGAAGGATGCTTTGTGAGTTTGAGCAGCACAGTGTCAGCAGGAACACTTCACAAATGGGACACACATACACTGGCTGGTGACACCCATGGCACAGGGATGAAGTAGACAAAGAATTGCTTGTAAATCTCGTAGGCTATGAAAGAAAACTGTCCTGGAGAAGTCACAGCGATAAGATGCAAGGATAATTTCCATCACTTGAAAATGATAGTCACATCAATCTCCTCATCTCTCAACCTTAAAAAAAAAGACAGAAAGTTTTAAACTATGAAAAATATGTGTCTGTCTTGGAGCTACTGGGACTGGCATCACAGAAGTTTAAGTTAGAAATGGACGTTTTCCTTTCCCAAAAGCCTCATGGCTGGTAGTATCTGGAGGCATCCCTTAGCTTTCTTACACTTTTTTTGTAGACTTGAATTGTTTTTGAGCAGTGGCTCCTGGGTGCCTAGAATTGGCACAGCTTTTCTCTTAAAGGAGAGTTTAGGGTTGTAGTCATTCTCTTCCCATACTTTGCTGATTATTCACCCAAACCAGTCATACCAATGGAGTTTCAACAGGGACCTCCCATCCTCTTGCTGTTTTTGAGCCAACCATAGAGTTATAGCCATAACTTCACCCTACCATTATCCAGAGAGTCCAGCAACTACTAGCCCAACATCTGTACAACTCCTTAAAATTCCCCTGCAAATCCCTCTATCAAATAGGTTAACATTGATTTCCCCCCCTTTCACACCGCTTGACCAGCAGCCCCGTCTTTTAGTTTGTATAATACAATTAAAATCTGACTTCCACATTTTGTGTAAGATGACTTCTTGTCAGAACTATGTTTAACTTGGCACTTTTAGACCAAGATGCAATTTTTACCTCACAAAATTATTAGGAATTATCATTGCATTTCCATTTTCTCTGGAATGGATTATTATTATTTCATCTGCAGTATCTTTGAGCAAAAATTTTCAAGTCTGAAACAACACAGCAGAAGAGAACAAAATCTACCCTCTGTATTTAAGTTTAGATATTACCAACAAAACAAGGCAATTATCAACAAGTAGCTTTTTAAATATTTATAAAACTGAGTATTAAAAACCGAGGAAATTTTAAATGGTTTCTTAACCTCAAACCAAGGCACTTGCAAAGATACCAAAACACTAAACATATGCACGCAAAATGGTTTCGAAAGTAACTATAAAGCTTAGATATTAGGAATAAGAAACGAAGATCTCCAACATGCTAGTTGATAATCAGCTTCAGGCAGTATCCAATAAAAAAAGTTATCAGGCAACTTTTTCACTGCTCATGTAAATTGAATGGATGGTTTGATTTCAGTACTAACAGGTTCAATGAGTCAAGAATTTCTAGGCACAGAGAGGTCTGTTTCCATTGCATTAAACCACCAAGATGACTTTTTTTTTTTTTTAAATAGAAAGCTCATTTCTACCCAGCAAAAAGCTTTACTCATTAGAAAACTCGGGACTGATGAGAGGGGAGCAGACTTGCCTTCAAAAATGGCCTGAAGTTATCTCAGCATACCTCAGAGATTACCACCAGGCCAGAAGACCCCCAAGGATATTCCAGTCAAGGCCTTCATGACGCAGTTTGAGCTGGGTGCACAAAGCTACATGAATTATCAGTCCAAGAAATTGTAAGCATCATGCTGATCTCGCCTGCTACATGAATATAAAGTACCTTACTCAGTACCCAAAATGTAATCAAACCTGTATAATTCAAGTAATCCAAAGGTAAATATTTTTGTGCAAACGACGGGAGATTTCTAATACTCTTAACACTTGATTTACATCAGGCATATGATCTCATGTTTCTATATTCTTTATTTGAGGTGGAAAATAAACTAGTACAAACTACTTGTACTCATTTATGAAGATCACATGTCTGCAAAGGATAATCAGGAGAGAGAGATCAGAACAAAGTTTCTCATTATCAGTATCAGAATACCATACCACTTCACATTTTCTATATAGGTTTTTTCCATGAAATCCAATTTTTCTTAAAGTTTAGAAGAGTTAAAAAGTAGTTATACCTGGACTGAAAAGAAACAGAGTTTGAACGGATCATTCTCACAAGGGAATCTCAATGTAAATGTCTTAAGTGGAGTTCTGCTTGGAATTTCAACAAGGTAATTAAGTACAGACCACTTCAAAGTGGGCCATGTCTATACTGATCACTGGTAGATACAGCATTGCAGAATGGGAGTCAGTATTTCCAACAACATTTGAAAAAATATAGATTTTTTTTTAAAAAAAACATTGTACTCCACAAGAAGCACAAGAATAGATTGACAGAATACTTGAGCAGCTCTGCTTCTCATTTTTTTAGCTCACATTATTTATGCCCATATACAAAAGTTTCTTTGGAAGCACCAGAACTTAGCTGTTGGCTCCAAATACCTTAAAGTAATTAGATGGTTTTAAACACTAGTTATGCCATGGTTTCTAATCTTTCTGTGCAGATTGTAGGGCACTGCAAATCCAGCTTGCTTTCTCTCCAGTTGACCTTCAGTAGCACCACACCTGAACTTGTCCTGTTTGAACTCACAGGTATGTGTCAGAAGTCCCTCTTCCATGTCACACATGATACTACCTTTTTAAGATATGTGTGCCAATATATCAGCTTCCTTAGTCTGTCTGCTCATTTTCTGCTCTCAAACTCCAAGTTTTTGTGTCAATTAAGTGAAAACACTGTTCTGTGCCATACATACATTGCACATATTGCCTAGATTCTGCCACACATTGTCCAAATTGCCCTGAAGGTTTATTGTTTCTAATAAACTCTTCCTTCATATTCACTGACTCCCTCATAAGATTTTCAAGTCACAATTCCTCTTCAGAAAAGCTAAGATGTCAATATATTAATCTATCTGGTGCAGAAGTGGGACTTAGACCATTCCTTCCTTTCAGTCTGCAAGCACAAGTGAAACAAGTGTTTAATCACAGTATTAGAGAAAATAATTGGCTGCTGAGCTTCAATAACACAAGCAGTAGGGCAAGTGGCCACTATTTTGGCAAAAAAGAGTTACATGTGTTATATCATATCCAGATTATTTTAGAAGGAAAAGGGAAAATTCAGTTGTCTTTATCCTAAAATAGAATTTATGCTTTTGAGTTTGCTGTTTTCAGGGAGTTTTTTACAAATCAATCTGAAATTCTTCATTTATAACAACTAATATCACAATGCCCAAACAGATGTATTTGCATCGAGAATATATTTTGTGGACTGAGGTTCACAGACCAAGTGAACTGAAACTTTGCTTGAGATTATCTCAGCCAGTTGCAAATAGATTCTAGGTGCACTGTCAGAACTGGGAGTACAGGCTAAAAGCCCTGGCTCACTCTCTGAAGACTACGACAGAAAGCAATATTTCACTTGTAGGATGGAATACACAAAGAAAAATAATATACCTGTCTTTTACAACAGAAAATAATTTTGATAGATGACCAAACAGGCTATGCCTTCAAATTACCACAACAAGATTCAGAGTGGGTTTTGGAGGTTGTTTGTTTGTTTTTAAAATATAAACATATACACTGCTTTTCAGCCATATTTTGCTCAATGAGCTTCATAAAAAAATGCCATATTCTGCAGATTTGCAAACTGAGACCATATGTGAGCATTATGCACACCACAACAAAAAGCACAGCCGCCTGCTCAGCTGAACATCTCTTCCTGCACATGTACACAGATGGAAGCAGCTGCTGCCACTAAATAACTCACAGAGCTAAAATGTGTCTGAGAAACTCTGCTCCATTCCCCAGCCAGGACGTGCTCTTGTGAAGAGCTGTATGGGATAGAGAGTAAATGGAAGTAGTGAGGTGGTTTGTCATTCCCTCCCCAGGTCATGAAATGATCTATGAAAAGATACTCATCTAGCTTTGAGAAATGAAAAGAGTAATACAAATGCTATTCTCTCCTGTAATTGTTAAGCTAAGCAGAAACACAGTATGTACATGCTTCCATTTTACAGCACAGCACAACCAAAAGCTAGGGTTTTTTGCACCAAACCATTAAAACATGCAATTTGCCCATCAGGTCAGTGTAAGAGGAGGAAAAAAAAAGTAGTGTCTGCAACACCAGCTTATACTGAAAAAACAAGGAGGTGGAAGGATGAGGTAATGGAAAGAGAAAAAGCAGTTTATCACTCCTCTCACTCTCTCCTCACAGAGGACTTCGAGCACTCAGGAACAGCAGAGGACTATATTCCTACTCATGACCTTTCTTTGAAAAAGTGCAGTACAAAGTCTCAAAAAGTAGAAGCCAGGGAGGAGGCAGAAATCTGGCATTCCAGCACTCCCACTCCCAGCTTAAAACTTCAAGGCAGACTGATAGCTATTTCACAGTCTGCTGATTTGCTCTACTTTTCATGAACCAAAAATGCTTAAGAAATTCTAAAGTAATCTCTGTTTAATGTCTCAGGTTAATCATGTTAAAATTTTGCTTCTAGAATCTTTAATGTCATCAATGGCAGTAGTGGAACATCGAAAGTGAACGTTCAGTAAGAAACAGAAAGCTAGGATTCTTCTTGCTGGATGAAAGTGAGCCAGAAGTCCCTTTTCTTGATTACTTTAGAGGCAGGTTGGTTTCATACAGTAGCAGAAACTACATGTAAATCAGTACAGAAATTACACAGTTCTCTCCAACATTTACCAAGTTATGAGAAGCCATTAGCAGTGGTGCTGAAGCATCTGTATTTATGCATTAGCAAAGGCATTACTGCTTTCTGCAGCTCATGAAATCATGTCTCCTGTAGAAAGTAGCTATAATGCTACACACTGCTGCCTCTATAACTGCAAGTATTTACATTTCTGTGATTGAAATAGAGGAATGATTGTGCTGAATCAATTCACAAGATCAGAATTTCTCAAGCCTCAAAACCAACAAAATATGATTCTTCAGAGAAAAGTATGACTGTCACAAGATGGACAGTGCTTTCCCTGGAAGTTATTTAAGCCATAAGTTCATAACTATGAAAGGTTTTTTTTTACTCTTTGTATAATGGAGTCCATTATTTTCAGGTGAGTTTCAGATATGGCAGAGGCCCTATCTCTATAACATCAATTCTGCAAAAATATGGTCAAATTTTCTATGCTTCTTATAATCCAAGAATTGCAATTTTTGCATTTCTATAAGTTTATTTGCTTTGTAGAAGTAGTTAGTGCTGGACACTGCTTTTTCATAACTACTTTGCAATTAAATGATTAGAACTTCCATGGCTCACAGGAAGAACACACAGTATATCTCTGATCTTTAGGTACTATTGTGTAGTTCTACTCAGAAATGTAGAAGGTAAATATTTCCAGTCTGCTATTCAGCCACTGTCCCTTTAGAGATGTTGATGGGGTAATGTGAACATGGGAACAGGAAAGCACACACATGCAAGCTTCAATTTGCAAGCTTCACTCCATGTTCTATCACCTAAAACCCCCATACATTTTCCATTTCTAGAAAGAAACTGTGCCAGTATCTTCACCCAGATGGCTGTACTTTTTCTTTCATCAAATGGAAAAGGGTTAATTCTAAATTTCAAGTAAGTGTTCCTACAGTCATCTCCAGACTTCACTACTTATCCAAGCAATGAAGCAAACAGGAGGAAAAAAACCAACCAAATCAGCAATTCCATGAATCACATAGAAATTGTTTTGCTTCCACTGACATGATCAACGTTTAAGTTAAGCATTGATGTAATCTTAAGGCACACCCTCCTCTACTGCAAGACCTCACCCTCCACAGTTTGTGTCTAACTTCCATCCCACCCAAGGACAGTCATTAGGGTGCAAATATAAATATATTTGCACTATATTTTAAATCATTTAATTGTTCTACCTGCTTTGTAACAGAGTCAAATCAGATATAACAATAATTAAAAGAACAATGAAAATAATAAAAAGATTCAGTAAAAAGAATCCTCGTTTACTTAATTGCCTTTTAAATCTGATAAATTCAACTTTTCTGCTTCCAGTTCTTCAGAGGTAGCAATGGCTCATTTGATTGGCTCTTATTTAGAGAGTCAATTACTTTACTAGTAAAATTTACCTTTAATGCAACTGCCATCCGAGATCTCTTCACTGTTGTTCTTCATGGATTCCTCAGGTCCTTCTCTCAAAAGTAAAGTGCTTGTCCGTGCTGCAGCATCTTTCTCTAAGTCCTCGCTTTTCTTCTTCTCTACCAGTATCCAGAAACCAATTCCCAGTCACAGAATTTCCATCTAACCTCCATCTTAACTCTCTCTAGCATAATAACACACTTGTCATTCTGGCTTTTAACGCTTTCCCAGAAGGTGAGGGAAAACCTGCCCATCTATACAAAAAGACACTGAAGTTACACAAGGTATTCCCCTTGCAAGGAAAAGGAGTACACTATACTGAAAATTCTATGGGGAATAACTGCACAGAGAAGTCAGCCAGAACTGGGAAATTCTGTCCTCATTGCCTCAAAGACTTAGGCAGTCTCACACATTCATGAGACTTGCATGTTATAGTCCCACCTCATGTTGTTTCCCCCCCAGCTGCCTCCTTCTCATGCATTTGCATACAGCACCTTCATTTTCTTCCCTGCACCTCCTGTGCTTTGAGCAAGATTGAGCTGGAGGAAGCCACCAAGCATTTGGCATATGGAAATAACAAAGCAGGAGAAAGAGTAAAGCCTTATTACAGACAGATGTTGTTGCTCTTACTGGAGCTCCATGCTCAGGAGTCTCATTAGAAGGAATATTGTTCCCAGTTGCAGCCTAACAGTGGAGAGAAATACAACAGAAACAAGGCAAGCTCTCTGCTCCTGAACAAGAGAACATTCAATAAAAATCTAAATCTGGCATCTTGATGTCTTTGAAATCAATCAGCCTTTAGAATTCACTGCCACATGATGCTATCCGTGGAATACAGCAAGGTTTAGTGCACTGTAAATTTTTATGGACAAGAACTTCTAGCTGCTCATACTATTAATGCCAACAGAAAGACTATTGGAAGAGAGGTAAACATCCTCTGTGTAAGGTGTTAAGCTTTTCACGCCTCTGGCTCAAACCATAGCAAATAGCTTGACACTCTCTGAGGTAAGATTCCTTATGATAGGATTCCAGTCCCATCCCTGCCCCACTAGACCTGATTGGTGTTCTTCAGCCCCCAAACCGAGCTCCTTCTGTTGGCAAAGATCACAGAAAACCATTCTCCCTCAGAGCCCCTCATACTGAGTTATATTCCCCCCCTTCCCAGCAAGCCAAGCTGCCTCAAAGGTGGACTTGACACAGGCCAGAGCTGGTGCAAAGACAAGGCCACTGCACTGGCTCAGCTGCAATGTGCAACTTCAGCCCCAGGACTGGAAGCGATTACCTGCTTGCTGAAACATTTGTCTTAATATTCTCTTTGAAAATGACATTTGAAAGGTGTGAGTCTCTCTCCATTTATTCTAAAGGGAGCCTGAGTGACTGCCATTGGCTAGTCCTTGACCATTTGAACTTATCCATGATAAGCTCTCTCCTAAACAATTAGACCAAGATTCCCCCAGCAAACAGATTCTTTCAACTACCTATGACAGCACTTTCTGCACGTTCTTACTAAGCTTGCCTTTTCTCCAGCTTAATAAAGGTGCACTCTCTTTTCTTCCTGCTTATTCTGTTCCTGTTCCTCTGCACTTGCAAAAGCATCGTTCCCCCTGTACATACCCAGCATTCTGACAGGCCTTGTACAAGTAAGGACTTGGCTTCTTTCGGCCTTCTCGCTGCTATTCAGTCCTCTGCCATCTCTATCTCATCTCTACCAGAGTATTAAAACAAAGTAGTGAATAAATTGGTACAAAAAAGGGGTACTGATCAGCTCTCCCCTTATTAGTAAGCTTTTCCTTGCCCTAGGCTAGATCAGATGTTTCTTTACGTGTTTGTACTAGCACCAACTTAATATTTAGTATTCAGTATCAAGATTATGGTGCTACCACATAGTCATAAGTCCCAACTAAACGCTCTCAAGAAATTTAAGTTCTAAAATTAGACAAAAATAACATTTTTTAAAATCTCTAATGTCTATTAGAACGGGAGAAAATATTTAAAAAAAAATAAATATGACGAAAGCAGTTTCAAAGCACAGTATAATTATATATGAGTTTCTAGCATTTCATGATCATGAAATGAAGTTCTTCCTTACACTGAATTGTGACGAACTGTTTCTTTTCATGGTTGAAAAATATACAACCAGTACTACCAAAAAATCTTCAGCTGAGGCAAGGTATCTTGAGTTTAACCATAAGAAAGGGCAAAAATCTTTTTCCCTATTACAATCTTGTGGTCAGGTAACTATTACATGGCCTAGCAAAAAAAGCTTAAATAAATATGAATGTATTTCTAACCTGTAGCTAAAGGTACCAAAGCAAACATGCATCTGCATCTGTTCCATTATTTCCATTTGCAGAACGTGAAGGTATAAATACACTATGTTTTCTTCACCTGCATGCATGTGAGAAATAAGCCATTCCTTTAATTCAGTCTCAGAATTGTAGCCATTCTCCATATGCTTTAGTACATGAGACAAATCAGCTAAAACATCCCAGTAATGAAACCACAAAAGAAATATTTCAGAGACAGAATATGGGAGAAGAGGAAAGGCAGACTGCCTTTCAAACCCTTCCCAGAAGGGCAGCTTCATTATCATATCTCAACTTTTCATGATCTGACATTTGTAACCTTTAATTCAAGCATTCAAATAAAAATTTCATGGCATACAAAACTGATGTTGTAAAACGTTATATTTCTGTTCAAAGCTTAAAGAAAGTTACAGAATCCTTATAAAGTCAGTGAAAAGAGTATATATTGTACATGAGATACCATACATTGAAATAATAGAACAGATACACAGCAACATAATACTTGCAAAAGATAAAACAATTTACTTAAGTTCAGCTTGGCTATACACCTTCTACATAACAACATTATTCCTAAAAGGTGAATATATAAAATCAAGTATTGGGATGAAACCCTCAGAAGCTACCCAGACCTTCAGCCACTCTCAGATCACTGCTTCCTGCTTATGATAGAGGGATTTTTTTAGGAACACCTGATTTTTGTCAATTAAACTTCTAAACTAAATCACTTCACTAAGGTTACAACTGTGAAGCTGAACCCATCAAAATTCAAACTTATTCAGATAGACAGTTCAGTAATTCCATCTGAGCAGGGTTTTTTTGGGGTTGTTTGTTTTTGTTGGTAGTTTTGTTTTTTCTTTGGTTTTTTTTTTTTTCTCCTAGCAGTGCTGGTTTTCCCTAGCTATAGGGAAATGCACAGCTGTGCATTTCTATAGCCTAAATGAAGTAATCTGGTCTTTTCCTAATTGCCACTTAAACCCAAATCACCCATCAGGACCAAAAAAAAATAAAATACAAACACCAAGACCTAAGATTACTCTGGTAAACACCACTACTGGGACTCTGCATACCCAGGCCAAGCAACAACCACAAGAATGCAGTTTGGACACCATGAAGCTCTTGATATCCAGCCCCCCTGGCTCCCCAGCTGACCCCTGATCACCCAGAAGGTTTCAACAACTTCAGCAAGTTTTCCATGAGACATTATTGTGACTACAGCATGACTCAGAATAAGGAATCTTCCTCTTACTGCACTTTAATAATCTCCATGAATGTAGAGCTACAGATTATTTTATTTGTCAAAGACCAAGTCCACATGCTAATTTTTATCAGATTTCACTGCCATCATCTATCAAAACCAACTTAAATATCTTCCCCAAAAGCATTTTTTAAATTAGATCTTGTAAGCAACATACAAGTTCTTTACTTAGAAGAGGCTCTCATTTTGCGCAAGCTTAAGATACTGAAAACTATCTAATAAGTACACTGATTCTGGGGTAGTTGATTCTTTATTCATGTAAGTATTAGAGCTCAAAATTGTGTTTCTTCCCAAATAACTGAAACAGCTCTTTAACAAAGTAGCAAATTTAATACAGCACAGATATTGTCACTGTGTCCTTTTAGCAGGTAATTTCATTTCACCAGTGCAAATTTTATTGTAACTACCTTCTACTGCTTCTCTCCTCCCAAACTTTTCTTGTTTCATAACACTCTGGCAACCCAACATCTTGCTTTGAAACAGCTTTGAAAACCTGGCTTATGGCCAACTTGCAACTGATACTACAGTTTAAATACCTTCCTAGCAAAGTTGCAAAAACTTCAAAACACTCTGGGATCAGTCATTAAAATGTTTTTGTTTCAGTTACAACACTAATGAAAACCAAATGTCTACATTTATTTTAGCTGGCTTAATGGTCTGGGGATTTCACTTAAAAGAAAGGTCTGAATCAACCCTCATTTACTTGACTGAACAGATTAGCACAACAACATTGTAGAAAGATATGGATAATATTTTTAAAAGATTTAATAAGAGTGTTTCAGCCACAGATTCAATTAAGGAGGCCCAATTAATTGCCTCAATTTTATTCTTCTTCTCTGAAGTCTTCAATTACAGTGCACCCGACATGATGCACATTCAGCTGCAAGTTTAAAAGGCTCAATTTGCCAACAGATTTAAGACACAAAACTAATGCTACGGCTACAGGGTATAGGCTACTCCAAACTATGTTTCTACTATCCAAACAAGGTACAAAATAACAGCCCCTGCCTGAAGTTTAAGCCATCCCAAAGTGTCTGCTTGTAAAAGATACCACTGTGTTCTGCAAGTGTATCTCTCAGTTGTACACATGCCACATTCAGTGAACATGGGAATATTCTGGTGGGAATCATAGCATGCTAAACGAAATGCTTCATACAAAGCTGTCTTTCAGCTGCAAGCTATGACATTCTGCTGCTGGTTTAATCCATACCCTCTACAATCAAGTCAGCAAATTCTATGCTGGTTTTGTACAGCCTTAGCCATCTACAATGAACTAATGTTTCAGCAACATTTTATCCCTAAATTCATTTTTGAACACTTTGTACATACTCCTCCACAGCACAGAATATCAAAGTTCTGCTAAAACAAAACCAACACAAGCTGACACAAATATCTACATTTTCAGTAACAACATTGTTGTTCATCATTTGTATCTCAAGATATCCGGAGCATGCACCACCTGTTTCCAACTAGCATTCAAACTGTTCAACTGCATATTAATGACAGCTGCTAAAAAGTCTAAAATATCAGGGAAAACAATTAAAAGTTTAACTGCAGCTCTGCAGGATTGAGGCAAGCCACAGTCTTCTGCTAAATATAAGTCAGTATAATACATACAATGCTCTAATAACGTGTATTTGCACTTCAAAGACTCCCTTCAACACCATTATAACTGTAAGGTTCACAGGAATGCCAGCATTTGTGGGCAACAACTGTTTCTAGGACAGGAGAGTGAGCGAGTGCTCTGTGCACTAACAGAGTTTTACAGACTTAAGAA
This sequence comes from Manacus vitellinus, assembly GCF_001715985.3. Classification (NCBI taxonomy): domain Eukaryota; kingdom Metazoa; phylum Chordata; class Aves; order Passeriformes; family Pipridae; genus Manacus; species Manacus vitellinus. Next base: position 5,513,670 of record NW_021940864.1, read on the forward strand.
ATCCCCAGCAGAGAGTCCCCAGGACACATCCCTAACATGCACATCCATGGTATTTAGCCAGAAACATAGAGCAAAAAACCCGCCCGAGAGGTGATACCAAATGCACAAATGCCAACCCAAAAATATATTTTAAATAAATGAATCTCAAATTATGAATCTTTTATTCCCTAAGATATGTAAAAGCTTATATATAGGAAGAAATTAAAGGTTACAGATCACTGATCAGCCAATAAGTAGGCTTTATAACATCAATTTTAAGTGCATTGCCACTTTACTTGAAAGTGCAGTTTACTTATGAACACTGACATTCTTGCCATGCCTTCAAAAGTATGTAGAGCTCTCTCTGTGTAGAAATCCTTCTTTCTAGCACAGCAAGACACTGAAAAGAGTAACTTTTTATGTGCTTAATTCCGAGTTTCACAAAAAAATCACGTCCTCACAGTAATTCTATTAATTTTGCTACTTAAGAGGTTCCTTTACAGACATTGGGATATAGAATTCTAGCACTAAATAGCTTTTAATAGGAGAAAATAACAATACCTAAAATTAGTACACTTAATGTTTCATAAAAAAACATAACACAACATAAAAGGCATCCAAGGCCTTAGGTCTCTGCCCTGGTCAGGACTTTATAGGTGATGGACATCACATCGAGAGCACCAGAAGCAAAGAATCCATTCTCAAACTTTCAGCTGAATTATCACTAAAAGTAACAGGTAGGAAGATTAAATAATTCAGTTATTTAAATGAGAATGAAAAAATATGGTAAGAATAATTTCTTATTCCTTTACTTTGCAAATCCACACACCTGCTTGCTACTACTTTGGGAGAGAATCAAGACATACTGTTTAGACAGTCATTTCTCTTACATGGATAAGAACAGTATGAACTCAACCACACCCTTCAAGAAACTATAAAAATACCATTTCTCAGTATGAATTTTCTCAAACCCTGGCAGCCTTACAGAACAGTCACATACACAGTTCTAGCCAGCAAAGAGGTCCCCTATAGAACTTTCAGACATATACAACAACGCCTTCATTAATTAAACTCAGCATACCTACCTATCATAATTTCTCTCAGGCATTCAGCACAGAAGATTAATAAAGAGCATGTGGATCAAATAAAGAATAACAAATCTCTGCAAAAATACAGTTGGAGAGAAACTCCTGCTATCAAGTACTGTTTGCACAAAGCAGCAAAGAAGTGCAAATCACAAACTCTCAGGAAACTCCCACATCCCATCTGCAGACAAGGGGAATTTCAAGGTTTAAACCTAACCCGTGGTTTGGGACAAACTTCTCAAATGTGAATCTTTTAAACAGTAACGCAAATTTATTCCTCTCTCGAAGGAAAATAATTACATCAAAAGCAGATTACAGAGAAACGACAATAATTAAGTCTCATGAATTCGGAATATTAAGATTGATTTTTATGGCTCATAGAACAAGCTTCGATTTCTTGCATTAGATAAGGAATCTTATGTGAAAAAACTGAGGAAAAAAACAGATAAGTATTAAGTAAACCAGAATCTAACAGATGAGCATTCTCACTTTAATGCCTCATCTAAGTGGCTATTTAGTTCCAAATGTACCTCATATCCCATGAGCTGCTCCAGAAGAGTAATACAGAGGCAAGTGTAAGAACAAGGTGGCTGCTCAGCTTCCTCCATGTCAACACACTCATAGGAGCAGTCACCCCTTTTGGAATAAGAGAACAAAATTCTGGGTATCTTATTTTTTCCCCTGACATTCTGCATCTGAGGCACTTTCTACTGTGCAATAAGTGTTAATCTGAAAACATTTAATAGAGTGTTCCATGAATATTTAGGATCTTGATGGTTGGCAGCGTCAGCATTGGAAGCTGGCTGTTGGGTCAGGCCAGAGGACTGATGGAAAATGAAGTAATCCAACAGATGTATACAGAACTTTGGATTTTCTTCCCTGTCACTAGCCCAAGCACAGTTTCCAGGTATGGAAAATAAACACATGGGATGATTGAAAAAAACCCAAAACAACCAAACACAGAGGTTTTTTATCTAGAAATCTACTTGGAAATTAGGCTTGAACTGCCATAAAAGCACACTACCCCAAGAGCATTTGGTAACTGGTGATTATCAGCAGAGAAAGATTGGTATTGTCAAGACAACACCTAATAAGCATAGACTGCAAAAGGCATTCATCCCCAAGCACTGTCATGCTGTAATATCCTGATGAATTTGTACATTTGTGGTACATGGGCTATATATTAGAGGCAGGACAGGGAGCCACACCTCAAAACTTGAAGTTAAAAATCCTTTTCTCGGAGATTCCAGTGAAAATTCTCACAACTTCATTTAGTCCTAGACATGTGATTCTAGCCTCCTGAAATCCAAGCTCACTTTCTGCCCAAAGAAGTTGAACTTGTGTCAAAGAAAACTAGACTACAGCTTGCCTCACTATTCTGCAAGATAAAGGTTCTCTCTCTGGCACACACTCCTGAACAGATGTTTGGCTACAAAGAAGGAACCAACCAAACTGTATCTCCAAAGAGGTGCAGGAAGTACAGACTCCATGTTCCTGTTTCTGAGAGGAAAATGAAGGTGTATTTAGCTTGAACAAGTCACTCAAGGTTTGCACTATACCTATAAAAGCAATGAAAGAGCTCTTCTATTACACATGCATAGCCTATAACACAGCTGTATCTGTACCTATCACCTCACAAAGACACCTCTGGCTATTGCTATGGATACTAAACCCATAGAACATCTTGTTACCTTCATTTGGAAACTCAGCTCAGACATACTGCACTAAAATTAGCACACTGAGGGTATTTCATTTACACATTTTAAAATACACATGGCATTTCTTTGCACAGACATTTCAGATTTTTGGAACACACAAGGTATAAGACTCTCACACTTCCATCAAAATACCTTTAATAAACTTTACGTGTGAGATAACTTTAAAAGGTTGACAGTAGAGCTCGTAAGGGAACCGACTGGTACAGTTCAATCCTGCCCAGGCTTCTCCCCCTGCCTTTGATGATGAAGTGGAAGGGGACAGAGTCATTGTGGCTGTGGAGTTTCACAATTAAGTTTATCACAGCACCTAAACGAGGCTCGATTTTACCAAGACAACTGCTGCTGTTTCTTTTGCCCCAGTAAAAGCAGCCACCTATCTCCAACAGAGCTGCTTCTTTAATAGGTGTTTCTTCCTTATCTTCCACTTTCCACAAGAGTATGTTCACCTTTTCACTTAGGTCCACTATGTTGCCTCTTGACTTTTGCCTTCTCTTTTGCCTTATTTGACAAAAATAAAACTATCCATGTGTCCTGCAGCAGTTGTTTATCTTGTCCTTAAGGACTGCACAGCTTACAAGACATGAGCAGCACTTAGTCTACTTGTACCTTCACTATGACAAAGACAGGGTTCGTTTTCTTCAGCTTTCAAACATGCCTGCCCGAGCCTCTTCCAGTGTGACCTGGGAAAGGAACAAGTTAATGTTTGACTTCTGTTTTAACTGTATACTTTTTCTAGTGGTTACTTAATAGCAGAGTCTGGTGTGCTGAGCAGGTAGTTTGCATGGGCTTGAAAGTCAGCAGTCTGTATTTCTGAATCAGGATTTCAGAGGTTATATAAACACATTTATCTTTGTGGTCTTTATTTTGGAAGGGGAGAAAAGTAAATGAGCAGTTAGGAAGGAGCGAAGCAGAGGATTTGGAAGGCAGAGAACTGACCAGAAACATACTTTAAGTGTTGTATTATGTAAGTAGTCTCTCCTGGGCATTTGATCTACGCATGCAGGAGTTTTATGGCTTAACTTCCTTGTTATGTCAGTTCTTAGCAAAAAAAAAAAAAATCACTATCCCCTTTTCACCATTCATGGCAAGTCTAGGACCTTTTCTTGCCTCATGCAGGTCCATGAGATATAGTAGGTTTTACAGTGGCAATACTGCATTCCTCAGTTCTGGGCACGTGCCCTCCCTATTTAAATGCTGATTGACAGGACTCCAACACACTACACAGGGCACACAAAATCAGCAGGGTTATTTTACTGCAGAGGGAATAAAGCAACCTCAACAACTGACAAGCTAGTGCAGAGTAAAGATATACACAGGAACATCTCTGCATTAAGTAATTTCAAAGTGAATTTAATCCATTCTCAAAGCAGAGAGTAGAATTTACATTCACTGGCCAGTTAACTCCCAATGAGAACAGCATCATTTGAAAGCAGAACATTCATTTGTAAATAGTTAGCATGAACCTTCTCTACCTCACTCCTCTGTAAACAAACATTAAGAACCTGACATATCCATGGCAACTTGTGCTGTGGAAACAAGAATTGAACATAACCTTTTAAAAAATGATGCCAGTTCTTTCACAAAGAATTTACTGAACGAACTATAAACCCTGTGGGGTGACGTTAATAATAAATTTAAATGCAAACGTCTGTGGAGGTCTTAAAACAGCACCTGCAGAAAGAAGCCTGCAGGGATTTCATCCTGATGCTACCAGTTTTAACAAAGGTAAATCATTGCCCTAAAGACCCCACACACCCTCTCACTCTTCAACGCTGCTGGTTTGTCCAACCAGAATGACATCATATGAGCATTGCCCTCAGCCTCATATGGAACTAAAATTAAAAAATAAATCCTTAGGCTAGCTGCATTTCTATAACAATGCTACAAGTCAAACCAGTTAATACTGATACAGCCTTCTCACTTGGAAAAGAACTGGGACTCCAATAAAATTTGAATTCTGCAAGCTTTCCTTATAAATGAAACAAATCAACAACTAGACCATACATGTGAATTCCTTGAGAAAGGAGCTCTCTTCAATAGTAGCGGGGGAAAAAAAGCAAAGGAAGAAAAGAGGAGTTTGCATTTTCCATACACAAAGACTAGGGAAAATACCATAGTCATAGCTATTTTTCAACCTACCAAAATTTAAATTATTGTTCTTTAACCTGAAGATACTGTATCAGAATAATCAAAGACCCTAAAAATCCATGAATGAAAACCATGGGCTTACATTCTAAGTTTTAATGTGGAAAGACATGTTTGAGAGTTTTCATCTCTGCAGCTAGAGACAAAAAAATTAATCCTTACAGCATTACATTCTGTGTGTGGAAAAGAGGGCCAGGAATTAAACATGCCCTTCAGCAAATCATAATTCAACAACATGTCTAAGATTAAGATGCTGACAGTTCTTTCTCCCAGGCCCAAGTTCCTGCTACCAGAGTACATTGCCTCTTATTCATGCATTTTAATTGCCAGGTTTAGAAAAAAAGGCATGCAAGATAAAGACTGGTATCTGCTAATGAGGGAATGGTTTATATTATATCTTAATTCTGACTCAGAGTAATGAGCAAAGCAGTCTGAAATCTAAGAATCTGATATCAAACTTACCATGGGGTAAGAGTCTAATTTCTCCCTCATCCCCAAAGCAATTTTACATATAGCTGGGGAATAAAGTTTGATTCTGGAAGTTTGTAGCCATCAGTATACACTTACTATATCAACTGGAAGATATTTACAGACATGAAATGGAAGTGAGCCAGAAGATTTATAAAAGTATTTCCCCCTCCCCTCCAATGCAATATTACTTTTCTTTGAAGAGCAGGGAGTGGAAATGAGAGAGTACAGATGTGCAATTTTGATAGCAAGACCCATTAGCATGAAATGAGAAGGTGATTAACATGGGCCCAATGCTATTAAACACTTTGATACCTTTTTAATTCGAATGCCCCTGCTTTCTAGAAAGCCTTCTAGGATTTTCTAATTCTCTAATGGTTAGAAAGGAGCTCAATAAATCTGCTAATCCTGCCTCTCAGGACTGGGAGAGAAAAACACGGTCTAGACATAGTTAATCTGTGCCTTATGAGGCACTCTAAAAATGGAAATACCATAAGTCTTCCCAAGCAATCTATTTTCTAATGCCCATTTACACCATCTTTGTTGCAGTTTAAACACATTATCAGTGGTTCTGTTGTCAGTGTCTACACTGAAAAACACTCTCCTTGTTTATATCTCACCTGAAAACAATTCTTCCTTCTCTCTGTAGTCTTCTGTTCTTAAGGGAAACAGTTCTATATCTCTGTGAATAAAATAATTACATTTTCAAGACTTTATCCTTTACTTTCCTCTATGCTCTCTCAAAGTACTGTAGCTTTTCCTGGGGTGAAATGCCTAAGCCTAGCATGGAGGACTGTCAGGTGCTGTACAGAAACTTAACCTGAATACACGTCACAGCACACCTGAGCTGTTTGCATCATCTGTGTTAACAGAATCACATCTGTCTTCTTAACAGCAACACTCCCAGACACTTTGCACCAAGCTCATTCTACTGCCCCACAGTCTTCTGGTAGAGATAAATAAATAGAGGATCTTGAATCTTGTCCTTATCCAAAAGGCATGGGTTTTTTCCCCCCCTCTCCGACTGCTTCTCTACTTCCTTCAAGTCATTCTGAACCCTAACCATGTTTTCCAATGCACTGGCAGCAATTCCTAGCTTGATACCATCTGCTGTTAATACTGCATTGCCTTAACGTTTCACTTAAGTCAAAATTACTGACAGAACCCTGCGGAGATCATTCAGTCTAGACATCCTCTGGTCTGACAGTGATCCATGAAACTAAGGTTTTTCACCAGCTTTACAGTATTTAGAGAAACATCCTTGCTTATCCCACAGAAAAATCCATTAGAATAACTAATTAAACTAAGAACATATTTGTTTCTACCAAACAAGACTGGATATCATGCCATGAAATGAGACTTGAGAGGTTGTGAATTTTGGTTTGAGAAAACCCACATTTATGTTTATTTATCACCTTTATTACTTGTTACTAAAAAAGCTTATCAAATAGTTCACATTTGTTGCAATGTTTTAGGAAGTGGACTCCAGATCTCCAGTGCTTCTTTTCCACCTGTCCCATGCAGATACAGGTTCTGGGCTTGGCTTCTCTCCCCATTTAAAGAACTTTATATGTCTACACGGAAGCTGATACCGGTTCTGCGACCAGGAACGAGGCAAACCAAACTATCCTTCAGTAAAATTTCACCTGCTTTTCAAATTACCACTTTTGTAAGTGTTCTTCATCATCTTCTTTATGTAAGAAAAGTTCCTCTGTTTCTGAGGTCAGGTATAATTACAGCTTAACCTGCAATAAGGAGATCTGAAGCAACAAGTGCACTGAACATACAGTTTTCTAAGCATCACGTTATGTTTCTTCACTCAGTAGCAGGCCAAGCCCTTATTCTTCTTCTCACCATAAACTATTCTATAAGTACACTGTCTTAATTAAAGTAAGGATAAAAGGATGTCCTTTGTATCAAATGTGCCTGAAAAGATCATAGGCCTATAGAAAAACCTCTTTAGAGACAGGAATATACTAATGTAAGCAGTTCATTGTACAGTATAATCCCTTTGTATCATGCACTTCCATTATTTAACCTTATTTACCATTTAACCCTTATTCTAAAATTGCTTAACTTTGTCTCAATGTCAGAACTTCCAACTAATACATGTTCTTAATCAACCTATGGAAAGAAATCCAAATTTTAAGTACAAATCCAGAATTTGAAGAGTAAAGCAGTACAATCACTTGGGGATATCATTCAGACCCATTATTACCAGTTTACTAAATTTTAACTTAACACCTCTGACAGTAGGGCACTGACCACCAGAACCATCTCTCAGCTGGAAAGGGCAATGCTGAAGGTACCCAACAAGAGGGAGCTCTGTTAATTCCTGTTGGACTGCAAAAGTAAGGAGTCATCTCAGTGTCTCATAATCCCATTACTAGGGCTTCAGTTTGTGGGATTTACAGATTTAGCTCCCTACATTCTAAATGCAGCAAGAAACTCTGAACAGCATATTCAAATCACCTTTGGGGGTTTAGTGGAAAAGAAAAGAAGGTGGGAAATTTAAGAAAAAACAAAATCACGTTTGGCACAAGCAAAGAGATGTGGTTTGTCCTGCCTAGATAGTAAAAAAAAAAAACCTAGAAATTCATATATTTTTGAAAGTCAGTAATTTTTTTATTGTGTGTGCAATTGGCAGAGCCACATCAAAGAGAAGTTAAAGAGTTTTGCAAAGTAAGAGAAGCTAAGAGAGGGATAAGCCTCCCCCAATCCATTCAACATCACACATCAGTGATCAAAATCTATTTAAAAAAATAATTTAAAAACCCTTCCATTTCCCCAGAAAGCAGTTTGGTTTGTAGAAATCAACCATATCCAGGGCAATAACAACCAGCCATGTGACCCTCTTATGGAAAGGCCATGGAAAAAAAAAAATAAATCTGTCTGGAGTTTGTGTTGGCCAGGCAAATCAATATACTTAGTCATAACTCATTCGCACTGCTTACAAAGCAAGTAATTGTTTTCCCACTAATGCCATCTCTACCATTTTTAACAGAGAACAAGTTGCAAAAGTACTGAGCTTGCAGCAGATCAAACTGGCTTTGCTTGACAGCAAAGAAAAGCAGAGAAAATCAGTTTACTGATGCAATAGTTAAGCAGCAACACATAAAAAAAGCCAGTTACATTTCACAGTCAACCACAACACTACTTTCTTCAGTTTAATGTAGAAACATTATTACACAATGACACATTTCCAAAACCCTTAATACAAATCTTGCTTTTTCAGTTCAACAAGTTTCACTGTCAAAGAAAATACCTAAAAAGTGTCTAGGATTATTCAGGATCTTTACTGCCACAGAAGTAAGTTCTACACTATATTAATGATCTTGGTTTTAATAATGATTTCAGTTTTAATTCCATTATGTTTTTATAAAGGTATCAGCATGACATGCATTTCAGATGATTTAACTTCAAAGGGTTAAGATTAAGTTACTGAATTCTTGCAATACCTGCTGTAGTTTTTTATGGTATTAAAGAAGCTATCAACAATAAGTGAGAACATATGTTTAAGACTAGGGTAAAGTTTACTCCAAGAGGCAAAAATTCCCTTCAGCTTTATATAATTAGTTTGAACAGCATACGTATTAAAGAAAATATTTTAGCTTACTTACATATTCAAACTATGTGGCATGGTACTCTGTGATTTTGTAAGCCCAAAACATCATAACAGCAGCAATCTTCAATTAATTATGTAGTTCTCAAAATCCCCCTCTTCCTTCCTCCCACCTAAAGATAACTCCACATCATCCAGTTTTTATGCAACTTCAAGAAGTGCTGCCCAACAGGGGTGTATCCATATCAAATAGTTTTACTATTAGAAATGGATCCTATCAGCTGTATTGCTGAGCACAGCAACTACTTGCAGCAAACAAAAGGGGAAAAAATACCTAAGAAAGTCTTTTAAGTTCACATCAAGTCTAAAAGCTTCTTCAGTCCAAGCCTATAAGTATCGAGTACCCTCCATATCTTGTAACAACTAACAGGAAAGTACAAAACTCTGAAGACCACAAATGAGGCCTTGCAAAAACAAACAAAAAAAACAACAACAAAAAGAAAACCAACAAAAAACAACAAACAATGAAACTCTGAGTTTTAATTCCATCACTACCCTGAAGCACAAGTGTAATCTGAGCTGTACCATTCCACTCACATTCCAGGTAAAATGAATTTTGTGTTTACAAAATGTGTCTTCTCAAATCTCACTACTGATGCTCCATTGTGTCTATAAATATTTAATCCTGACAAACACTTCCCGAAAGGCAGCTCAAACACACATTATTGGCAAATGCATCTCCTCTAACACAAAACACAGAAAAATTCTTATGTTACAACTATAATTAAAAATGGCATTGGAAAAGATGCCTTAAAGAGAGAAGCACTGAAACAAACAGTTCTTAAGTCGGTCACTTCACATCTAAAATATTTTTTAAGCAGACTCATTGATCAGACAGTACAAGTCCCAGGAAGATGATGCTGCTGCTGCGCTTAAACTTTGAAACCTGAAACAATTCTCACTGAGACTCTGTTCAAACACTCAGTAAACAGCAAACACTTTTGAAAAGCAAGGCACAAGCACAGTATCAGCTGTGGCAATAAACCTTACCTCCTTTGAAATTTACTCCCTGGTTCGGCGCGGACAGGCAGGTCTTATCACGTGCAAGGATGGCAATGGCACAGAGAAATACCAGGAAGTCTAAAACAAGGCTGTTTACAGCCCCTGACCAACCTTAGTTACATAAAGAGAGAAGATAAGAATTGAAGTTGTAGGAGGGGGAGATACGCTTGTCAACCCAAGAATAACAATAGTTTAATTTCTAAACACTATGGCTCTGCACAAGAAAGGACTATTACCGACCACGCACGCTTCACCCAGGAACATAAGTGTTTTCAGATGAGAAGGCAAACATTTTCTCCCATTAAAGTCTATCTCCCTCCCATTTTATCTGCATGTGAAGTTCATTAACAAGGAGAGACTACACAAGACTAAACCACAGTATCCATCTGCTAGTAGTTATGGCTTAATTCAGTCATTTTTATTAATTTGTGTTACATAGCACAAGAGTTATGTTGTACTATAGACAGCACAAGAATGTTTTTATCATGCTGCGTTTGTCTGTTTCTACAAAAACAACAATGCTATACATTCAAATACACAGCAAGACCTTTCTTCAGAGACTTGAATGCAGAAAGCTAATATTATTCCCAGTCATATACTGACTATATCAACCCACCAGAAAGCAAGTTTTTCACATCTCCATTAGAGGATAAAGATGGGGAGAGGAATAAGAACAGGGAGGGCAGAGTGTTTCCTTCTCAGCTTCTATAAGCTGAGCACACCGTGACCAACACTCTGGGCTCTGCACTACTGAGGACATCCAGCATGGCACACTAACATGTCCCTCTTGAGGTTACCCATACAGCTTCTCTTCTTTTGGGATGCACGTCTCCAGCTGTCTCCATACCACAAGACCTCCAGTTCCCCACCTCAGAACTCAGATTCCCCTCACTGGAATGGGCTTCACATGCCCCTATTATCACTTCCAGCCACATGTTCCAAGATCACACACCTTACAGTCACTAGTTCTTCTTCTGGTGCCTGTCACTCCTTTCAGGAGTATTCCTACTTAATTTTAAGTGGCACTTTCCTGCCTATATACCAAACAATTTCTCCATCCTTCCTCAGTGCCACCTTTACTAACCAGAAAACCTTATTCTTGCAAGGTCTTTGCTACCCTACATCAGCATCATCTTTAGTCTCCCATGACCCCTGGCTCTGCCCCACTCCATTTCCCCAACACCTCTTTCATTCCTTTTCTTTTCCCCACTCACCTGGCCTGATTGTTTCCACTTCCAGATCTTCTTCCCAGATCACCATCTGACACTGGTTCCCCTTCCCCATAACTCTCACAGACAGATTTATTTCTGTTAATATTGAATGCTGGAGAATCTCCCAGAGTAATTTAAGCTGCTATTTATAAGCATGCTTCACTTCTATAAAATTGCTTCACATACAGGTCAGACCTTCCCAACCAAAGAATCCTCTCTGTTATTCTACCTTCCTCAAAACATATTCTATATTTCTCAAAGTCTCTTGATTTTGAATCACAGAATCATTTAGGCTGGAAAAGACCTCTAAGATCATCGAGTCCAGCCATTAACCCAACACTGCCAAGTCCACCACTAAACCACATCACTAAGCACCACATCTGCACATTTTTGAATGTTTATAGGGATAGTGACAACAGCACTTCCCTGGGCAGCCTGTTCCAATGCTTGACCACCCTTTCAATGAAGACATTTTTCCAAATATCCAATCTAAACCTCCCCTGGAGCAATTTGAGGCTGTTTATTCCTGTCCTATCACTTGCTACCTGGGAGCAAAAGACCAACTCCCACCTGGCTACAACCTCCTTTCAGGTAGTTATAGAAAGCAATAAGGTCTCTCTGAGGGTCCTTTTCTTCAGACTAAACAATCCCAGTTCCCTCAGCCATTCCTCATGTGGCAGATAAAATTCACACTTTTTTTGACTAATGCAAGCCTCAAAAATCAGAATTCAGATGGAAATTTCCTGTGGCTATTCTATTAATGACATTCAACAACAGCATTAATGTATCACACCTCAAGAAGAAAACCCCTTAAAAGGGTATGTTACTTTAAAAGAGGTCTCATTTTTATGGTAGAGCTAAAAAGTATTTTGTTTACAACAAAACACCAATCTGTTGATAGTTATTTGCATTAAAAACTTCAGTATCAAACAAGCAGTAGTTACAAGGTTTGACTATTTTAGCATTACAGTCTTACTGAATGTGTGATTTAGAGACTACAATCTACTCTTACACCAAAGTTAAAGCAACCTGCTTTTTTTTTCTTTTAATATAAGAACATTTTCACACCTTCCTGTAGTATTTAATTTTTGCTGCACTTCACACCAAAGCCCAGCAGACTTTGTAAAAACTGTTCACAGGAAATCACACTAAACTCAGAAATACCATATGGCTGCTGAACAAGAAAATAGCCATAGTTACCAAAACAAATTAATGCCATTGATCACTTTAAAGAGAGATAGTTGTAGGCTTGCTAATTATCTGAGGTGCTTATTATATATTTCAAAGTTTGAAAGTAATTCTATCCCTCTATCAAAGCTAGTAAATCAATCATCTCTGTTAAAGGCTTAGAGAAAAAGTCAAGCTTACTGCTTAAATCTACAGTCAACATATGAGAAGCATTACTATGAAAGCCATTCAAAAAGCCTCCTCATGGGAAAGGGTAACATTATGAGAACTAAGTGTTTTCACATGTTCTTTTTACCTTTGTTCTTTTATAGTCTTATTTTTCACCTCTTCTACAGCAAGATTTTTTTGGAGGCTACTAATCTGAATTCCATCTCTTTCTTCTCAAGGCCCCTTGGGACCACTTCTCCCCCAGCACTGTCTTTTGTTCCTCCTACAGTAATTCTCTGATCAGTCAAAAATAGCTTCACATGGCATTCTCCAACAGAGTCAGGAATCTGCAATTGTAGCAGATTTGGAAAGGAGGACTGAAAAAAAAATCATTTGAAGAGAAAATCCCCATGTCCTCAGCAATGTTGAAAGCCTGTCTGCTAAGAAATAGAGAACAAGCTTCATCCTGAAGTCATGTTTCCCATGCACTACTGACCAAGAGAAGGGCATCACCTTAAAGTAAAGGTATTGCTCCACAGACAGGAGAGCCAAGCCACTGACACTGCCCTCTTCCAGGTGCCATGAAGGCAAACATACGTCGCTGTGGCCCTGTTTATCATTTCACATAATTTTCCAAAAGCTTAACTTCACTACAATGAGCTCAAAAGCAGGCTACAAAAAATGGAAAACCCAACTGTTGCATTTTATTTCCTACATGAAGACTGTGCCCCCCAAAAGGGAAAAAACCCCTCCAGAGTCATGCTATAAAGTTTTGAATCCTATGACAGTCATCACTATTTTGCACCACTATAGTGTCAGGTCCCAATTTCAACATCCATCTGCTTTTAACCAACATACACATTTAAGCTTCTAATCTCAAAATAGCTGTGTCCTCAAGCTAGGCTATTATATTACTACAGGATATTACTCCCTTCTCTGTAAAGGACGAAATAAATCTTTCTGCAGAATTTCATTTTTCTTACTATTTAATGACTGCCAAAATACCTTACACTACAATCATAGTATAGTTCAACCATTCTACTGCTGAACAGAATACAAATGTCAAAGGCTGTTTTGTTACTTTGTTTACAATTAAAGATAATTATTTAAGCAAAAAAAAAACCCCAAAAAACAAACCCCCACACCTGGATGTTTGTTTGCCTCTTTAATTTGTATCTCAGTTCACACATACATTCAGCAATCAGCACAGCAGCATCCCAGTACCAGTTGCAGTTTCTGAGAGCTACTGAAACCAGTTTCTGGCAGCTACTAAAAAACTGAAGCAGCACAAGTCATTTATTTTACATACATTCATGTTTTGTTCTGAATGTAAAATAAATATAACTTGTACATGTTATATACATTATCATACAGTGTGAACGTTTATAAGAATGTTAGCGTCAACAGTTTAGTGATTATAAGCTAAAGTATCTGCCACAAGAGTCTACAAATCATAGAATCACACAATATTCCAATCTGGAAGGGAACCACAAGGATCATCCACTTCAACTCCTAGCTCTGAAGAGGACAATCCCAAGAATCACACAATGTGTCTGAGAACATTGTCCCAATGCTTCTTGAACTCTGGCAGTCTTGGTGCCGTGCCAATGTTTCAAGTATATATTTTTCTAATACACATTTCTCTGCTCCAAAAATAGCTATGTCGTCCCCCCCCTTGGCTGTTTCACACTAGACCTCTTTCACTTCCATCCCTGCAGGCTGCTTGCTTCAGGCTCTTATTCCTTTGTCCAATCAAGAAATCCCTTCTTCCTTCCAGTCTCAATTCATCCCAACTGCTTCCTTGCACATTTATTTGCCTGCAGTTCCACCAGTCAACACTTATAAAGTTGAGCACATTTATAAGCCCACTGACAATTTAGATGCCTTGTCCTAAGTGTTTGGGGGAGTGGGTTGGCTCAGTTGGTTAGAGCATGGTGCTAATCATGCCAAGGTTGTGGATTCAATCCCCACACAGCCCATTCACTTAAGAGTTAGACTCAATGATCTTTGTGGGTCCCTTCCAACTCAGAATATTCTGTGAACACCTGAAACATTCTATTACTATTTCACAGGTTTGTCCAAGCCAGGTATTCTATAACAAGCTACTTGCAATTCTGATCAGACGGCTTTTTGCTCATTTAGATCACATACATGCTTCGAGTAACTACAGCTCTTCATCCCCCTCCTAAAAAGAGCTGGCTTTCATTTACTGACATACAACGTGTACCATCGACCATTCTGCCAAACTCTGTTTTTCCATCTTCTCCAGTGGCTGAGAAAAACAGATGGAGTGTCCTATTGCCACCCTCACAGAAGCATTTTCCATTAAACTTCTGATATCCTCTCCTCCTCTACTAGAAGGAAGATGGGAAGAAACCAGCAGGTGAGTTGTCCCTCACTCAGAAGGTAACTCATTCCAAAAGTGGGGTACAGTGGGAGATCGTTCCAATGGCTGCAGGTGCTATCTCTGATAACTCTGGTAACCTGGTTGCTTGCACTGAATCCAGAAATTAAAGGGGTTCTGCGTCCCTCTGGACAGACCTCTGCCATAATGGGCTCTCCAGTACACCTCCAGCATTTCCCACCACCATTGGAAGAAATGCTTAAGCAGCTGATGACAACATCGGTCCTGCAGACAGAAGTCGGGAATCACCGTATCCTTATTTCCCAAGACAAAGGGTGCCACATGAGCTGCCTTTCGAAACCACTGCCTGTAGACCTTACGTTCTACACGAGTCCTTGCTCCTAGCAAATAAAATAAGGCAACTACGAGCAGCCTATGTCTGAACAAAGACCAGAGGTGCATGAAAGGCTGATCATACCTCAGTAGGTAACAAACGGAAAAAGTTATGTGCCTGAACACCTTTAAATAAAGGAAAAAAAAAAGATAAAACGAAACACCAAAACCCAAAAAGGCTCCAGCTCCCACTACAATAAACACAGAAATTCAGAAGTGAAGGTAAGAAAATCAGTTCATTTTTACATGACGTTTTAAGGTAAGGCTCAGGCGACACAAGGGCACCTCCGCTCCCACCAGGGCTCTCCCCGCGGAGGGGCCGCCGGTGTCCCGCGCGGGCGGGCTCCGCCGCGCCGGGGGTTCCTGCCCCGCTACACGAGCACGGGGCCCCCGCCGCCTCCTCCTCCTCCTTCTCCCCCGAGCCGCCGGCCACCGACCTGATACTCGGCGGCGGCGCGGAGAGCCCGCCCCGCGGGCCCGCCCGCCCGGCGGGCTTGCGCTCACTCGCGACCTGGCGGCTGCCGGCGGCGGGGCCCCGGAGGCGGCGGCTGCCCGTCGTCGCGGGCCGGGCGGCGGGGGAGGAGCGGCGGCCGCGGCGTCCCCCACCGTGGCGCAGTTACCATGGGACGGGACGCCCTCTCGCTCTCCCTCGGAAGTCACCGCCGGCAGGGCGGGGAGGGCGGGGCGGCCGGAGCCGCCATCTTGGAGCGCGGCGCCCGGCCCGGCGCCCGCCATCTTTGAGCGTGGCGCGGGGTTCGCCTGACGCGCCCGCCCCGCTCCCCCGCCCGCCTCCCGCGGCGGTGGTTGCTTCGAGGGGAGGGTGTCTGAAACTCTGCGAACAGCCGCAGTCTGATACAGGCGCTTTTATAAATATATCTAAACTGTGGGAAAAATCCAGTCTGGGGTTGAAAAGATTCCCCTTCATTGAAAGAAGGTCACGGTGGCCCCAGGAGGGTTTTATCCCAGGCTGTGGCGCGGATCCCTCCTCCGGCCCCTGCAGAGTCCTCGCACGTGCAATGGACCACCCTTCGTCTTTAAAAACATGTCAATATTGCATATAAAACTGCGCATAGAAAACAATGTTATCTACACGGGTAAATCCGGTGCTGAAATCCTAGGGAAAGCTTGCAACAGCTGTAATTGTGCCAACTTGTGCATAGGCCGTAGTTTTTAATTACACAGTTGCGTACCTTTGTATCCCAAAGGGCCTCTGTCTCATTTAGTGCGCAGAATGGGCTGAGATACGATTGCGTTGTTACTCAGGGATGTGGAGTTTCCTAACCTTTGAGTGCTTCCTTTTGCGGTCGGAATAAAAGTATGTATTTGCAATTTTAAAAACCAGCACAACACATAGGATAATCTGCAGTGATCCCCTGCACATGACAAGCTGTTACACTTTCATCCCATCGTAAGGGTAATTGGCTCTCTGAAAACCATTCTGAAGCACGTGAAACACCCCGGGTCAGGCTGGCGATGGTTTGAGAGCCAGAGCTTGCAGACTGAGTCAGACTCCAATCCCCTCCCTTGCTCCTCATCCTCCCTCTGGGGTTCACTTGACATGGTTTTTATTAAAGACTCGTTATGATCTCTAGATCTGACTCAGACCTCACCCTGAACGCCAGTGGTGTGTCTCCTGCACCAGCCCAAGGGTTTGTGTTTGGGCAGACCGGGACAGAATCAGAGTGTGAAATGCTGTGGAAGTTGATGTTTTTGACACTGGAAAGTCTGGGACTAGAACCGCACTCAAGGAGCGCCATGGTGAATGGGAGAGAGCATTTGAATTTTAGAGGAGATTTTCTGTGAAGCAACATGAGCAAATGAGAGAGGAAAAGCTCCAGCACCCTCATCTGCAGAGGGACTTTGCTGTCAGCCCTGATCACTTAATATCATGTTCTGCCACTTCATTTCTAATTGTGCTGATTTCTTCTATAGGCTCAAGCAACAACTGAGTCATGCAATATAGCTTCTGTAATTCCTGTGAATCCTCTTTTTTTTTTTTCTCTCACAAAATGGATTACAGGACATCGTTTATGCTTCGGTGATCCTCCACTGAAGTACGCTAACCTCCAGAAATATAAAATACCCAGGTTTCCACACCACAGCTCCTGTCTTTCAGTGCCATCTAGTGCCAACGCATGGAAGAGATGCTGTAACTAATGGAATTTCTCATCAGATCGATTTGCCATAATTAACGCATTTTGGACATTGATAGATGGCACCAGTAGAAGATATATTTGTAAATTAATACAATATTTCTCTATATAAATCTAGCAATATATAAATTCATATTTTTCTTTTATGGCACTAAATTCTGACACAGATCTCTTTTACATTAATGAAATTAAAATCAATAGCACTCACAAATCAAACATACATGTATATATATTGGTTATTTACTTCTGGATATGCTGTTCTCTGTAACTAATTAGATTGCTTTGGAAAGTAATGGTCACCAAAAAAAATAAATTGAAAGTACTGAAATAACTTATCACTTTGCTTCATTTTCAGCTCTCCTGAAAAGGAGGAGCCATCCAGATCAAAGCCCAATCAAAATTTCATTTGTAAAGTAAAACTGCAAGGCTTGGAATAACATGTCTTTCCATCTATCAACAACAAGGAACGAGTTGGTTTTTGAAACAAGAAAGAGACAGAAAAAGAAGGATTATACAGAGATCATCTGACTTGGTTGTTGTCATTTAACCCTTCATGTCTTTATTTATAGTGACTGCTAATTATTATTCTCACCCACAGTCCATGATCATGAGTAAAATAGTTCTTAACCACTGAAACGCCCTTGTCTGTCTTTTACTGCTACATACAAATTTAAGAGACTCACAAGGGACTTACATAATGTCCCCCCATTACTACACAGAAAGCATTTAGTGGCCAGCACAGATAACTCCCTCTTGAAGATCTCAGATTCTAAATCAAGATACAAATCCTGAACAGCAAACACAACAAAAGGAATATGAATACAGAATTTTATACAGTAGTCTTGTGCATATTCAGATCCTTATATTTAACAAATCTTACCCTCCCTACCTGGCCATGAAAGAATTGGAAAGTCATTATTCTCTGAACTAGTCCGGCTAAAGAGGAAACAAAACAAGGTGCTCAGCTGCTTTCATTCTAGTGAAAATCTAATTTAATTAGAGCAATTTCAGATCACAATTCTGACAGCTGTGTTTATCATACTTTCTTCAAAGGATAGAAATTAGCATTGACTGACATAAGCATCAAAGCTTATTTATTCAACCGCCCACATCCTACCAGCCCTTCTGAGTTTGTCTGTTTATTTAGCACTTTAATAACATCACAGTAAATAAGATTTCATTTCAGAGCATGCATGTTTTTTGTCAAAGCATTTAGCACAGAATTCTTATAATGCCACTGCAGAACCTCTCTTTGCAGGTTTGATGAAAGAACAGCTAGGTGTTCCTCAGAAAAGGCATTTTAAATTATTAACAAGGACATGGACTGGGATCCAGAATTTCTTTTTTTTTCTTTTTTGTCAACAACTAGAAAATATTTGCCTTTCAGCAGTGGCCAGAAACAACCTGTCCCCCCTTAAGCTGCAGAAGACTGCCTGAATCCAAAGGCAGATGGGTCATGGGGGCTTTGAACTTCGAGGTTTGGAGGAACCATGTGGTACTGAAGACTCTATTCTGTTTCACAGCTGCTTTGCCCTTGCCAGCTCGTACAGAGGCATGAGCCCTGCCTGTTCATGTACAGCACACAACCTATCTATCCTCTTGTGAAATAGAAGTAGGTTCTTGCTGGTAAACACCATCTTTTATTTCATATTTGTGCAACAGCTGTTAAAACAGAGCTTGATCCCTAATTAGAGCTGCTGGAGCACAGGAATGAGGTGAATGGATCACAGCTCAGCTGCCTCTTTCCGAGGCACATATAGAACTGCCATCACATGAGATCAGACACCAGAAACATAAGCACCAGGAATTTGCTTCCCACCTGCAACTTCAGGCCCTGGGGTGACAGAGAGGCACATTTAGGAGGAGAGCCCATGAGCTGATTCTTCAGGTATCAGCAGTAGTTTGCATATTTCCTTAATTGTTCGTGAAGGACAAAATACAAGAAAATTCTGCCAAAGGAAGAGGAAAAGCTCCTTTCAAATTACCTTCCAAAAAGAGGTAAAGCAAACAACTCCATCTGATTTTTTAACAGGTGGAACCCAACTGAGCTGATAGAGTAGGTTCCCAGAAAGTGCCCTTCACTGGGAGATTCCATCCAGATCTCACCTTTCTCCCCAGCTTGCCAACATGTACAAACTAGAGGCAGCAAAGAAACAGATTAGAGATCAACTAATAGGAATAAATTCCACTGCTTCGACCACAGAATTACTTTCTCAAGTCCTGGCACTTAATATGCAACAAGATTATCATAAGACAACAGTTCTTTGTAATGGAAATAATTTAAGTTTCAGTGTTTCATCCAGCAGTGCAGACAGGCCTGTGGAGTGTGCACTTATTAAGGCTGACCACTGGCTTATACAGCAAGAGCTGAAAGGTGACAAATTCAATTCTTCAGTTCTAAAATTAGGAAAAAACAGAAATGCCAAGGAAATGAGACACTCAGCAGCTGGTGAGGAAGAGATGAAAATTTCACAACTTTCAATCACTCACAGCACGAGTTACGCAGAAATAGACTGAGCTTCCCATTTTGTTTTGGAGGTTGTGTCACTTCCAGTCTTTCCTGTGAAACTCAAGCATGGCTTATAGTAGTGATTTGCACGTAGATGAATGAAATATCTGCTTTCAGTGGTTCTACTTCTGAGTCTTGGTTTTCTCTAGTTTAGAAAAAACCCAGCTTTTTGAAGCTCTTGTAAGTATCCTCATGCTTTAAACCATTACAATTAGAGTGATCTTTTATAAAAAAAAAAAAAAAGGACAAAAAAGAGGAAAGATTAGGACATGCAGCAGAGTAGCACTGATTTGCATTTTCAACTGAGAGCCCAGCAACTGGAGAGGTTTGTTTATTCTGTTTATCTAGGCAGAAACCACATAGGCACATGGAAAAATCAAATTGTGAATGTGCTTTTTCTCAACTACCATGAAAATGTCAGGGAAAAGCATAACTTAGATGTCTCTTCAAAAGCATTGTCCAGAAAACTTGTCTTGCATTTACATAATTGACTCTTCCAGCAGCTCCCCTGACTTTCTTCATGCATACCAGTACCCAAAAAAGTGCAACAAAGAGTAGCTTAGGACAGTATTCAGTATCTCATAGGAGATAACTGAAGCAGCATATTAACTAGGATAAGTGTGATCTTCTTTTATTAACTTGGTTGATCTATAAAGCAAATCTACTTTCTTTATGAATACCGACATTTTAATTTGCAAAAAAAAAATGGAATATGGAGAGCAAGAATTAATAAAGTTGCTATTATTTATGTTTGACCACTTGCTTTGCTGAATATAGGTAAATTTTACATGTTTTTATCCAGCTAAAGTTCTTATTTTTTTCATTCGGTTACTTTGATGAGTGAGAAAAAAAAAATCTGCATCTGCCAGAAGAGAGGAGGGCTCTGCAGGTTGATTTAGGTATATCAGGATATTGAATTCCATTGTAATGCCCCAAGCAGTAAGTTTTCCCTACTCAGAAGTGATCAGCTAATGACAGGGCCAAGATCCATGCATCAGAAAATAAGAGCTTCAGTTAAGCGGGAATCAGATTACAAGTTCCAACTATCTCTGTAGCTTAAATAAAGCAGTAGATGCCACAGAGGCCATGTTATTCCTCACAAAACTCCCTTTTCTCTTCCATGACCATGATTGTGTTGCTTTTTTTCTCTACTACACATTAAAATCTTACTGGCTGGACAAAGGGAGGAGATGTGTTATACCATAGCTGATAATAATTCACTCACTTAAGTTACTTTAATCAGAGATAAATGGGAATGGCAACAACCAGTTATTGAGACACTTTTTGGGTCACATTCTGAAACTTCATTAATACTTGCAAAAGCACTTTGTGAGAAACCCACTGTATCCTTACCTAATCTGTCTTCAACACCCTGTACCCCAAGGTGGTTTTTTCACTCTAAAAAGTCCACATCATATCTCTTAGAGCTCTCTCCACCATCCCCATATTCCTCAAGACAAAACAGTAAAATATTAATTATATAAAAGGCAACTAATGTAGGCATCTCCTGTTAGAAGAACTGAAAAATGATAATTTTCCCAGTGCTTCTACTTACCTTGAGCACAGAGACTCCACCACATATGGTTGATTTATGGCTGTGGCTTATGCGGTGAAGTAGTAACAAGACATTTGCAGTATCAGAGCCCACAAAACATAGTTAAAGTAAGTCTTAAAAGCAACAATGTGGAACTAGAATCCTCAAATCTGCTGCTATGGTTTAAAAATGAATCAGTTTTGCTTTAGCAGCAAAAAGGTGCAAGAAGTCAGTGTTAGAGCAGGGAGAGTGAACTGTATTCACCTCTGGTTCATGTTTCAAGGGTGGTCCCAACTGCAAAGCCTCCTCTGCTACCCTTTTCCTCTGAAGTTACTCCCTCCCCTAAGCAACTGATAAATGCTGTTAAATAGTTTTATGTGTCAAAAGTTCAAATTTAAGTCTGTTAAAAAGAAATAAGAATAGAATTTGATGAGAATCAAGCTGAAATGGAAGACTTCAGAATATGATGCCAGGGCTGAGGTCATATTTTAAAATTCAGTTATATCATGCCTAAAACTTGGAAAAATACACTATCAGTTTTAGGTATCCCTTTTCCAAAGGAGACATTTAACTTTAAAGCACAAACAGGCACAGGCTGGTTATTCAGACCTTCAGGGAAGTTGTGTTGTACTAAATCACAAGAGCCCATACGTGATTCATCTCTAAAGTTAAACTGTCAAACTAGAACCTGAAATACAGATTCAGACAGTTTCAAGTTTCAACAATTTTTGGGACTCCTTCATTTATAGGCAGTCTTCAGCAACGAAAACTGAATTTATAATTGTGAAGTCAATAATCTGCTAACCTCACATTTAAAAATATCCCATCTTTTCTGTAGAATGTTATTGCTAGAAAAACTCCACCACCATTTTCATGCATCCTTAGTTACAAAGTTTCACTGGGTTGATCATCCACACAGTGTTTCCTCAAGAGGCCCTGGGATATGTCTTTGATCAGGTAAATGTCCTGTACAACCACCATTGTTGCAATAACCGTCAATAACCAGTCCTGCAGCATAACAAAGCAGAGCAGGTTATTCTCTTACTGGCAGGAATTAGTAAAGGATAATTGGAGTTACATAATGTTATTCAGATGGATTGCCCAACAGCAAACACCACTAATAAAACCAGGAGTGTTGCAACAGAACAACACACGTCAGAGACTTTCAGGGAGCTGGTGACAGAAAAATGTTTTAGAATTTGGGTTTTGAGAGGGGTTTTGTATCACCTACATTCCCCAAAGGCCTTTATGGTTAGACAAAGTTTTCTAGGGTATTCCTCTGTTTCTTGAGATTTTTCCTCAGGTTAAAATCCCCCCCGAGTTTGGCCCCAAAACTTGGGCCAGTATTTATCTCCAAAGCCTAGACCAGCACTGATTTTTGATTCTGCTACCAGAACCAATATTGGAGTGAACAAGCTGACCACACATCCACATCAACTTTGACATGAACCTCCACCTCATCGGTTTGGGTTGTCCTGACTTGTTTGTTCACTTTCAAATATCATTTTCAACCAAAATCCATCTTTAGTGCAGTAACTTCAGAAGGTACAGTACAGGAGGACTGGTGTATGTAATAGGACATATAAACTAATAATCACACTCAAAGCTCTACTAAAGCTTTCAAATAGCTTTAAGTGGAACAGTGAAAAAAGTATTCCAGAAACAACTTTGGTCTGATAGTAGATTGTTAAGGGCTGAAATCATCTTTTAACATCTTCTCTGGCATAAAGTATAATAGCAGAGCTAAAATAAAGCCTGATGAAGCACATCCTCTGGACTTTCCCAAGCAATGTTCAGATCTTATTTACCTGGTTCTGTGTCCTCTTACGTTGTCCTACTGTGTAATTGCATCCAGGTACATTGAGTCCAAACAGCATGACTGGTGTCCGTCCAAGGGATTCACAAACTGAAAACACATAAAATACAAATAACAACTGGAACATCCTCCTTCTACTAAAGGCCTTTTTGCAACAGGCATTTTACATGATAGCAGAAAATTCTATGAAGTAATCGCACATATGAACATAAAGGATCAGCAGATGAGATGACACAGCACAGTTCATGTACTTAATGAGAATATTCTCCTTGTTTGAGAAACCTCCTTCATAATCTAGCCCTTACAACTTTTCCTGAAGATGTGACCAGCATTTCTGGGACAGCCATATCTCACTTTATTCCCTGTCCAAAAAAATTCTCCTAGGTCATGTTTCAATTAGACAAGTTCCCCTTTGTTTAATTCATTGCATGGCTTCATCGCTACCTCAGAACAATTAACACTTCCATCTCCTTACATACGTCTGCCTTACTCTGACGTTGCTCTGTGTAGGGGTTCAGAAATTGAACTGACATATTTTAATATTTTAGGCAGTTGCTGAAGAAAATGAACTCAATGCAACTGCTTTCAGGCTCCAGTTTTTTGGACCCAGCACTGCACTGCCTGTGGAAAAATGTCAGACATTTGCCTGGAGTAAACCTTGGCCAAACCTTGGCAATCCTACAGTCAGATTTCTGAAGCAGTGTTCTTGTAGCAGGTGTTGCTGTGACCATTTTCCTTCACAGCCTCAGTTCTTGCCTCTGGGCCAGTTTCTCCTGCTTCCCTGAAGAAACACCCTCACTACATTCACACCATGCTCTTCCTTTCATTATGCCAGTCCAGTTTCAGATGCTGAACTGCTTTTCACAAAACTGCAACAGATTTATCTCAAAACCAATCTGCTTGCTGTCTACTTATATATCATATTGTGGGTTACACTGATTTCAATACAGTAATAAAGGTCACTGACATTTATCAAAACCTTTCTTTTCAGTTGCTCATAATGTGTCATTAGCACTGGAGTATTTTGTCCAACGGGGGGAAGAAAAGGACTTCCAAATATTTGAAAATATGGATAGGAGTAAAATAATGGTTTTTTTCTAGTCCATGTGTAAACAATTCTTTGTTTGCTTCACTGCTTTAAATCACAGAGGAACTAGAGTGCTTCAGAGTCTAGAGACGGTCACGGGTTCAGCTTTTACTGTCTCTCTGAACATTTGCCCTGGATCCAAATATACAAGCTCAGGGGAAGATTTGTGTGTAGAAGGGACATAGGTTAAGACTTTCTGAAATATTAAAAATGCAAAATTTCTATCAAAGTATTTTCTTCCAATTTTAGGGAACTTCCCCAGCAGAAAACAGTTCTGTACAGACAGTGCAATATGTTCTCCATCCACACAGCAGAGAGGTTTTACACCCACTCCCCAAAACAGCTTTCACTCAACAAGAGGCAAGAACTGTGCTTCTGGTAAAGTTTTCACAAGCTATGGTAAATGTAATTTAAGCAAACATTTTTATTATCTATAGTAAGTAACTTTCTGTAAGCAAAACTATCATTCCTGTTCCTTTAACTGTGTATGTTATTTCCACTACAGGCTTGTTCACATTAGGTCAAACTAACACAACATTTAATTCCTGTGCACCAACTCTTAGTCCATATCCCACAATTACATTGAATTGTTGCTTAGTTTTGACTTCTAATGGAAGCTGTAGGGAAAAATACAACATAATATAATATAGGTAAATTGAGTGTTAATTCTGTATTTTTACAGCTGAAATTAATTTTATTTTTGGAGTAACAGATGGGGAAAATAAAAAGTGGTGATGCATCAGCCCTGCCCATTTTGCTGGACAGATGAGAAAGGAGCTGTTTGAAGACAGGGCTGATTCAAGGAACAGTCGTGCTCCCAGCCTGAGGGTGGATCTGTCAGCTTTTGCACAAAGAGAGCAGAAGAAAAGGGAGAAATGGAGAGACCTTCTTTCCTTGAAATTCTTAGGCAGGCTAAGGGAAGCACCAGACATGAGATTGTAACACTCAGCCCACAACCACAGGTACAGAAGGAACTTCAGCAAACTCGCACCTCTACTTAATAAGATAAACCAATGTCATTTTTATCAGACATCAATATCAATTGGGGAAAAAAACCACTACTTAATTTTAAGCAAAACCTTTATTTTAGTTCAAAGGCTTGTTTGTATTAAAACCAGTTACTTCAAAATCAAATTCACATAAAATTCAGCATGTAAATAAACTGAAGTTGTCATTGGTCAAGATCCATTTCTAAAAGACAAGGGTTCCAAATGACATTTTAACAACCTTGTGCAGCAACAGATAAAACTAGGACAGCAAGACCATCTCTGAGTTTACAGACTGAGGAATTAATCGTCTCTTATCCCCTTCAGTACATTTTAAAACACCAGCTGCAAACAAGTGCTGATTGGAATAACGTGTCTAACAGTAACCAGAGGCAGAAGGGAAAAAGGAGCAGCTCTTAGGTGGAATAGACAAACATTTATTTATGCCAATCTTGTATCTGCAAGCTGATATATTTTTGTGGTTATACTGAGATTACATTACTACGGTCACATTGATACCCATGGAATTGTTTCTTATTTGTATTCCTGTAATCAGGCCAGGAAGAATCCAATGTTCCATTTAAATCATGTTTTCATTCTGCTGTAGATTTTCATGCTCTTCAAGATCTGAGTTCTGGACTAACTGTAAGTGAGAAAAATAAAACGGTAAGGAAGGAGAGAAGAAAGATAAAAGATCTGCTTTATTTATACCACCTCATTTGGATTGAAATCAGTCGTGGCTAAGGCAGGATTTTGCAACATGGGAGAAGCTCTTTCAGGCCAGTACTTGCAGAAGTTCCATACATACCCAGCATTAGGTTCAAAACAGCTTTTCAGTTGCATTTGAGAGTCTGTTAAATTTACCACTTTTTATTAGTGTTTATTTATTAAAAGTTTGCAAAATCAGTGGTTCCTGCACTCTGACTATGCATTATTTACCTTATGTAAATATTTACCTTATGGGCATGTGAAATGCTAGGGAAGTCTTCCTCTTGTAACACCATTTAAGCCTGCAGTCTCGATGCAGGTATCAATACAATCCATCGTTTTTCCTTGAAACCTGCCTGCACATGTATCCCTACCCTGTGTAGCAGGGAGGAGAGGTCTGAAGTTTACTGCCTTGGCAGTGACCTTGATGGAGAGGTAGGTCACAGAGCATGCAGGGGCTCCTGGATGCCACCCCATCAGTAATTACAGAGATGTTCTTTTCAGTATAAAATGATGTAGGAGGTGTAAATTGTGACACCTGTTCCCATTTTAAAGCTGCGGTGCCACTCCTGGGTGCACACTGTCTGTGCTGGCAGTTGTGTGGAAAAAACTGCAGGAAAAGACAAGCTCTGCTGCCCCTTGGTGGCTATCACTCCACTACAGTCCTATAGGATTTTTTTTATATATTCAAGAGGGCTCTTCTGGTGCTGTTACACACTGTGTTAGATGATGTTTGGGGAGAAGGTATTGACTAAGTTGTGTGGCAAAAATTGGGGAAGTACTGTCAGCAAAGGGGGCCTGGGTATCACAGAGGAGAAGGTACCAGACATTCAGATTTGACAGCAATTCACAAAGCAAATGCAGCCCTACATCCAGGGGCCATCAACATGGACATCGCAAACTGAAGGCAAATCCTTCTTTGGGAAAGCCAGACAGAAAGACTGGGGGCACGAAGCAACATTATTAGAGACCACCACATGGTTCTGAGAGACAGATGTTTCTTGGTGACGCCAGCAGATATATGTCTGGTTCAGATAGGGAAGACTGAACACAACGTGCTAGTGAGGCTTCATCTAGAATATCATAGACAAGGAATCAAACCCCTATTTTATGAGACAAACTTACAGATTGACAGGAACTGCCACAAAGGTACCTGGGAAACCTACTGAGAGAGGAGACCTTAGCTGGAATCCTGAGACCAGGAGTTCCTGGGTGGATTAGCCTTCAAAAGCTCATCTGAAGCCCTTGACTTCGCAGGACTTCCTCTGGAGCGCCTCCTCCAAGCTCCTGGTGAACAGGCTCCGCGAGGAGTGGATGGCAGTGATGGCCAAGGTCAGCCCGAAGGAGATCTGTGAGCTGAGCGAGCGTGGGCAGCACCTGCCTGTTGAGCAGGAGCCCTGACTGCTGGCTGGGAGCACCTGGGAAGAGGCACAGCACAGCCACTGGCTCCCCCTGCCTCAGGCAAGTCTGGGCAACAGCTGTTTTCTGAACATGCTGCTGCTGTTCCCTCAGGGTCATCAGCGAGCTGCCTGTGGCTAACCTCCTCCTCCTCCTCCTCCTCCCTAAGCAGCTGCTGTCCCTCCTCCAGCGCTTTGGCCACATCACAGCCACCAGCAGGATGAGCTGCAGTGACCTGGACACCTACATGTGCCCCAGCCTGCCGAGCCCAGCCAGTGAGGACCTGCTCCTGCTGGATGCCATGCTCCAGGAGATACGGAAGGTCTGCTGTCCTGGCTTGCTGGCTGCTGCCTTCCCAGCCCATCCAAGCTGGGCTGTTCAGAGGTCTCTAAATGCCTTCTCCCTCGAGCAAATGCTGGTGGGGGTGGCAGCTGTGTTAGCTATAAGCACTATTACTAGTGAATTTACTTCTTTCTCAAGTGTGCAAGAAAATAAGGAAAGCAATAAAGCAAGGAAATACACTTTTTTTCCCCACAGCGATTTTTTTAGCAAGGAAAGCCAAGGAAATTGACTTTTTTTAAGAAGTGGAGGCATGAAAAGCAGCTTGCAAGACACTAGAAAAAGCACACAGTAAGACAGGTATGTGTTTCCCATGCTGAAAAGATCCTTTTCCTTATAGAGGAAAGGAAAACGTATATCCAGTCTAGCGACTACACAGTAATATTATGGATGCTCTCCAAACGCAATGACCTGTTTGGTTGGCTCCCTGGTTGGGTGGGTAAATCTTATGTCAGACAAAAAGACAGACGTCACTGTGATAATAAAGATTATTTTTTTTCCTCCAGAAACTGTGCTAAATCCTGAAAGGCTGAAAGGAATTAGTGTGTATTTACACTAAAAATGAACAGAGCAAGCTGTGCCTCAGAAAATGAAGAAACATTCCCCACAAATCTGCTTGTCACAGGCTGACAACTTAGAGAAGTGGCCAGCAATCTGGGGTTATTCCCAAATAACTCCTTCATGTAACATATAGAATATCCTACAATGTCATAGACCCTGGCAAGTACTGGAATTTTGCATAGCCATATGAAATCCTATCTAATTACTTTTTTTTTTTAAAACAGAAGTTTGGAAATTCCATCTCCTCTCTTCCTGCCCCACAACTTCACGTGTGTCATTGTAGCTACTACTTCCATATGCACCCAAGTATCTTGCTCATTTAAGTCTTCCTTTCAGCCTACTGCAAGGATGAAGTATTTTCTATAATTAATAAAGCTGTATAAAATTGGAGAAAGTAACATTCAAGACAGAGCCTTTTTCTTGCTACTATACTTGAAATTTTAAATGATGAAACAAAACGTGATACTTTAAGATTGTTTATTTTAAATGATATTCTGAAGTTCATGGTTATGTACAAATTTTCAAACTATGAAGCTTAAGATTGCATGGTGACTGTCTTCACAAAATAAGGCTGCTAGGTCAATATTATCAAAGCTGATTCCGTTGAAGTGGGATCACTCAAGAGTACAGGATGGCTTCAGGAAGGTTGTAATCCATGAAGGCATCAACACCAAAGGAGGTGGGCCTTCCTACATAAAAAGCTAATCAAAGGTCCCCTTGGTTGCCATGAGACATTGGTTGAATTTGGGAGCATCAGCAGCAGAGAAAGGTCTGAGTGAAACCAACAGTCACTGTGGAAACGCCTTTACACTGAACTCACACTCGGGAGACAGGGACACACTGCAGGGGCTTTTCCATGTCTGTCATACTGCCTGTACTTTATTCCTCACTCGACTGGGCCAGTTATAGGAAAAAACCACACACAAAAAAAGCAGCTTATGCTGCTATGATAATTTAGTCATGAACTTTAGAGACAGATTTTTGTCTCTAGGGATAATTAATAGGCATGAACAGGATTTATGTTAATGCTGAAACTTCAGTTTAGATACTAGACAAGGGGATGGGATGAAATGTATCACCCAGCAGCCAACAGACAGAAACTTCTCATTTCTCTGAACTCCCATGGAAGATAGATGAACTACTGCCTCCTCTCGTGTTCCCTCCTCTCATGTTCTTAAGGCAGAGATATGCTTCATGAGTTTGTTTCAACATAGACAATTAAAAATACATTTTAGTAATGCTTCCCATTATAACCTTACTGATAGCACAGTACTGAGATCAGTGCAACAAAACTAAAATGCCAGGAAGGAGTATTTACAACCATATTGTATTGTACCAAAGTTGCAAGACAAGAAATTTCTAAAGTGCAAAGTTGTCTATATTCTACACAGATACAGGGATCCATTCTCCTGCTCAGAGCACAAACCACTACCGTCATTACAGACACACCACATATCCATGCTGAACATCTAAGTGACCAAATGCCATCCTTAGGCTGACAGGCAAAATTCCTCTACCAAATCCAGTGGGAGGCAGACATCAGCATCCAAGGGCCAGGCTTAGTCCCTCAGTTGTAGGTGTGTCACATGCTGGATGGAGATTAACTACTGTAAACCCAGGAACACGAAACAAGGAAGGAATGTATTTAAATACAGGGAGGAAGGTATTTAAATAGAAATCTTACAAAGAGCTTAATGGTTTGTTTTATACTAGATTAAAGACAATCACTTTTTATTTTTAAAGCACAAAACAGAGGGCCCAGCACTCTGTATTTTATTCAGCTGCAGTTTTGTCCTACTTCAGACTGGGCACAAATTTTTAAAGACTATTTACACCAAAGAGATTTGCAGGTTTAGCCACAAGAGCCTCTAAAACCAGAGAGAGGCCACAGAAACAGGCTCTTGCAGCATTAGAGTATTAAAAAGTCACCATTCAAAATACCTCATTTTTAAAAATTACTAAAGGGAACTATAATAGAAGGAACATGGCTGCTAGGTTTCCAGATTACCTGAAGCTTCCAGTCCATTCATCCTTATCCTTAAGCACATTGGACAGTTAATCTACATCCTATTTACAATAATTCTTCCTACTACCCAACAAAACCAAAACAGAAAACTGCTCATTGGCTCACAGCTCTCTATGCATTGCAAACTAAACAGTCACCAGTTTCTTATTTTTTGGGCATCCAGTGTTTGCCATAGGATTTTAGCTACAAGTAAACAAAGTTTGTCTTGAAAAGCAACACATGTTAAGTGAATTAGTTTGTTCCATTAGTCTATTTTTAAACTACTACATCATATTTACTGAAACAGCTATGGCATAAGAGGTTACACAGCTAGGCTTAAGTAATGTCACCATCTGACACAATTCACTTGGTTATGCCTCAAACTATTTAAAGTGAACTTGATCCAGACAAACCACTCGGTTTGAGAAAGCATCCAAAGGATTCCAATCCATAAAATAATCTTTCCTACCAAGTTGTTTGGGAATGATTTAGTCATGATCTGTTAATTTTAAGATATTCCTATACAGGAATACAGCCATGGGTAAAAGCCTCAACAAGAAATGAGTCCCAGGACCTACACATGCATTAGCAAACATGGGCAAGTCTGTGCCACGGCGTGTAGCAGATGGAAGGGAAAATGAGGGGAGGAAGGAAAAAGGAATCTAGTCTGCACAGAAAGAAAAGTAATTGAGATATGTACAAATTAACACAAACAGGGATCAGTAACTAAAAAAAATCATGGTTATCAAACTGAGTTAACTGCATGTTGATCCTGAAAGGCGGTAGGATAAGCAAATGTGCATGACTACAGATGTAATACATTTTTAGAATTAACATCTGTACAAGCAAAGTAGCCCCATGTTCCATTCTGGCAAAACCTATGCTGGTCTTTTAACAATGCAAGAAGTCAAATGAGTCACTTGATCAAGTTATGAAGAGATCCGAGCAATTCTTCATAAAACATACCCCAGGCCCCAGTGCAACACCAGAAGAAATGGATCAATTTTAGATAAATATGCTTCTTGATACTCATTATTCTCTAATCACATAGGCCCGTACAGAACAGAAACTTCTTCCAAAGAAATTCAGCTCATTTTACACTTATTTTTATGTGCAGAACTGGCAGAAATAAAAATCCACCACAGGAAGCAATGAATTCTGCATTTGATTCACCCAGGACTGCCAGCATTAAAAAGCCTCTGCCTTTTGCAGTAACAAATTCCATAGTTTGGTCCAGTGTCACAGGAAGAGTCTCGAGTTTCCTATTAACCTCCTCAAAAGCTTTTGTTCCACAGGCCTTCAAGGAGCTACACACCAGCCCTCTAAGCTAAGTGACTCTGAGCCCCATGAAAGACTTCAAGCAAAAGCACTGAATTAAACCACAGTGGAAGACAAATCCAAAGAGAACAAAGGGAGGAATGTGTTTCCAGTGTACATAGTGATGAGTGCATATGCCATCATGTTTGTTGAAACAGTGAACGTTGTCAGGCTGTTCAGTTTCTTTCTCAGGTAAAGTGAAATGCAGCAACAGGCACCAGGGATTGCAAGGCTCTCACACCAACACATGCATCATATTCCTTTGCCCTTGCAGCAAATCAGAAAGCTATGGTTTTGCTGTCATGGGTGTTTTGCAGTGCTCAGCACTAAAGAATGCTCCACAGGGAGGAAAAAATGGAAGCAGCAAGTTCTACAAAATACTTTCTTTCTCAGTCTTGATTGGGCTTGGCTTTTGGCAAGTTTTCTTCCTAAGGAGCTGATTTCAGTGCAATACTGCAAAAGCTGAGTAGTATCACTATTGACACAGGGCATAAAGGGAATCTAGAGCTTGGTTTCCCAGTTGTGCCATCAACTCTTCAGCTCATCTTTCCTCCCTGCTCTCCTGACAGCTTCTTACAGACACTACCCAGATGGAAGCACAGCAACTCAGTTACAATTCCATTACCTTACACATGACAACTCCCTGAATTCCAGTGCCAAGAGATTTTAACTGTCTGCAGCTTTCAAACTTACCAAATCTCTCAGGATTCAAAAACTTTGAATTAATGACACAGTGATGCATTACTTTTAAGCATTTTCCTATTACTTGCTGCATCACTTTCAGATACACTTGGATATTAAAGGATTTTAATTTAAGGACAGACAAGCTAAAGTACCTTACTACAAATTCTGATACAAGAACCCTATTCTAGAGAGGAAAGAACAGAGGCTAATAGTTTCAGAATACAAATTGTGCTCCAGTTATGCAGAACTTAAGGTTTTCCAAGAACTGTGAAAGTCCTCTGAAATACCACAGGGGTGTTATAAAACAAACCCAGATTTTCTTTGCTCACTACAATTACGTGAATTGGAATATGACAGGGTGCTAAGCCTGAATGACAAAACTTGAATAAATATAACTGTTCATGCAAACCTATGTTTGCAGAATTTAACATTATATAGCATATAATGTAATGGAAAAATCCTCTAGCATTACAATCATGATACTTCCTGTGCTATTTGTGGGTAAAACTAAACCCACAAAAAGAAACTTTCTAGAGGCACAACAGGGACATTTAAGCCCACTCATTCTATGATATCCCACTAAAACCAAAAATAAGTCAGATATAAATAACCTCCTAGAAATCCACCACATTCTCAAGCAAGATAGACACATATTAATGAAGGTAAATTAAATTAGTCTTCTAAGTTTAAAAAGGAGAATCAAAAAAAAGGGAGATCAGAACTAAAGCCCCAGAGTCCTATTAATAGAGTTTCAAAGTGAGTTCAAAACACTTATGGCACTTAAGAAATCTGGCATCCACTGTCTTTTTGAGGCTTTATATCTGGTTCCTTCAGAGGTTTTACTTCTTCATCTGGTTTTGGTTTAGCCTGCAAACAAGAAGAAAAAAAACCCAACTAAATACCACAAGTACAAGCCACTGTATCTGCACAGTACTTATACATGATTAACTTTACATATTGTAACAGTTCCTTCTCTTTTCAAGGCTGAAGACTTTGAGTACACCTCAAGCAAGGGGGAAAAGTCAAATATTCTCTGTTTCAGCATCCTTAAACAAGTCCTCTTCTAAAAAAGAATCTTTCTATAGCATTCACTCCTGTCACTCCATTTCAGCATATTACACACATTAAAGGGTTTCCTCCTATTCAGGACTTAGTTAAGAAATGTTTCTGAATTCCCAGATGCTCACAGTGTAGCAGAGGTTAATTGACTTGCCCCTGGCACAGCAGAAATTTGCAGCCTTGTGTCTACATCCTGCCCTGAGCTGGGGAATATTACAAAAGAGCAACATGGTAACTCTGTAGGATACACAGAATAAAGCTAACAGGAAAGAACAGTACACCAGGTTATCTTACAGTGTCATCCTTCGGCCTCTTGGTGAGATCAAAAGCTGCAAGTGTTTCAGGAGTCCAGTGTGCATTCAAGGCAGGAAACTCAAAAGGAACAGGCTCTACTAAGCCATAGTTTGCTTTCAGTTCTAGCTGGGGAGCCTCTGCTGGCACCTTCTGAAAATAGCTGTAAAAGAATACAGAAATGTATTGAAAATACAATGCATCATCTCTGCAAGTCTTGTTTGCATCTCTAAAGAAAAACAATCTGGGTTTTTACAGTGGCAGTCACTGCTGCTCTCTTCCATTTCATTAAGGCACCATCTAACACACATTCTGTCAGAATGTGTGAATAAAAGAATAAAAGCAATTCCTTCTTGGTATTACTGTTCATCCCTAACAGTGAGGCAGGTTTTCTCCTACTTGATAACCACTATTCCCAGTGCTTCAATGATAAGAGCACCTTTTGTCCAAAAAACTCCTTCAAAATACAAATGGGGATTTAAAATACTTCCCAAGAAAGAGGAAGAGGACAGTTCTTTTCCTAAATTAGTCTTAATGTGCCGCAGTACATGATGGCAACAACACTGCAACACCCACAAAGACTTGGCTACAAGGCAAAACCTGAATCAGGGTGTAACTCTACCCTTGGCAGATCAATGAGCTGAAAACTCACAAACACTGACACACACTACCTTACTGCTGTGCTGCAGCAGAGCCCTGTGGTAGGCACATCTTCCAAAACAGTCACTGCTTTCTCTTTCAAAGGTTGGTTCTAGAGGGACGTGGATTTGTTGAAATCTCCTGTATGCTGCTGCAGTAAGTTATGGCAATGGTTATTTGAACCAAAGCAGAAGAGGTGAGCATTTCTTTTTTTATTTGCAGCTCTGCTTGATGTACTCGACAATCATTTGTGTTTAGTCAATTCCCCCATTATGCAGGTCTTTAAATATAAAAAGGGAAATAACAAACCTAATATGGAATGCTAAATCATAAAAGGAGGGAAGGGGAGAAACAAATGAACAAAGGAATTCTAAAGTCAAACTAATCTTGGTATCTTAAACACTTCCAAACCCTTTTTGGAAGGGGCAGTAACTAACAGAAAGCCCTATTCAAAATTCTAATTATATTTAGATGGGTAAAGCTCCTACTACCCTAAGAATGTTCTTCACTGAAGGCATGACCATGTTTTGACTTCCCTGCTTGCAAAGCAGAATCACCCTCTCTGTCCTCTTTTGCCTACTAGATTCCAGCAGCCAGGAAGAGGGCATTAGAGCAACACAACAACCTCTGCAGGCCTTTCTCTTTTGCTGGGGGAAACGTAACAAAGGGGCTGAGGAATGAAGGAAGAAAACTGCTTAACCTCTCCAGGTGTCAGTCCAACCTACCCTGGTGAACTGGTACAGAACACAGAGTGTGACAGCACAGACCCATAGCAAATCTGCTAAGAGAAAACTACAGAATTGCAAATTTATCTTTAAGTTACATGCCATGCCCTAAAGGAATGTAACACCTGGGGAGTAAAATTTACCATCCCATCCTGAAATAACAGCAAATGAGGTAATAACACTTTATACAGAGTATTGTACCAACCATGAATTACTTACATAAATCCATTCTCTCTCTGGCACTTTTCTAGTGTGGTCTTAATCAAACTTCCTAATTTCCTAAAGAAGAGATGTCCAGAAGGTTTGGCAGTAGTCCCAGGCCCTTTGGTTTCTCCATATTCTTTGCACAATGCTTCAGCCTTGGAAAAAACTTTGAAAGAAAGAAATGAAATAAAAATCATTTACACAAACCTCTTAAATCACAGTTCTGCTCTACAGTGCCTCACTTTTAGAAGATACCAGAATCCATTCAGGCTTCTTAGAAACAAAAACAAACTAGTTCAAAGGCAGTACTTCCAGCCAAGATATACTGCATCCAACAAGTGACTAGGAACAGAAAAAAAAAAAAGACAGCTTTTTGGGTGGGAAGACACAGGAAAGCAGTCTTATGTGTGGGGCAAAATGCAACAATAAGCCCAAGAACTGTGTCACATGATAGGGAAAAAGAGAGGGCATGAAGATGTCCATGCACAGTTGATGTCCAACACCAAACAACAATATGCAGTGGGAAAAGAAGCACTCTCCTCTGACCAGCAGGCAGAATAAAAACCACAGTATTTGTTTTACTGCAAGTAATCCAACTTAGTTCGTTCTTAATAAATTTTTAATTTATTTTTAAAATTAATCTTTAAGTTTCCAATCTGAAGATTTGAGCATTTTTTATACACTGTGGAAAAGTTATGCAGTGCAGGCTGTTGGGATAGCAATAGTTTTGAAGACAGAAGAATGGGCAGAAGACCTTGAACTACTGCAAACTTGCCATAATCTATCTTTCAAATGAATAGAAAGGAAATAAGTTACTGAAACCTGTTTAAAAGCAAACAAGCAGGGTCTCAATTTACTATTTAATATAAGGTAGAGCAACCCCCAAAGCAGAAATGGCTGCAGTAACCTAACATATAGACCAGAAGACATGACAACAAGACCATTGTTTTTTACAGTGTATATTGCAGGCAGTCCAAAGCCAGTCTTTAGCAGGCTGAGAAGTGAAGATGGAATTTTCTGCAGCACTGTTGCCAAAGACAGTCTTTGGTAAGACAAAAAAAAAAAAGCACTGTCTCTCTTCAAAGATGTGCTGGATTTTCAGATCAGGTGACAGATAAAATCTTAAGTTTATGGGAGACCAAATAAACACGATACAGCAAAATAGAACAGGCACACACTGTAATCCAGTCTCAGCCACACTTACATTTTTCTGATTCCTGCAGAGATCTGATTGCTTCCCCACATTTATCACTCGCCAGTAATGTTTGGCCATGGTAACAGTATGCCTGATAGGAGAGAAGAAAATCATTACCAACATCACTGGGCACTTCCTGAACCAATTCCCTTGTGCTGTCCCTTACATCAGAGATGCATTTCTGTGAAGGTGCCATTCCCTGCAGACAGCTGACAATTTGGGAATGCAAGTCAAAGCAGCGTTCACTGAACAGTGCAACATAAACATCATGAGGCAGGTATGAACCAGGCTGTCTCAAGTCTAGTCAAGAGTAACTTTGAGCTCCATGAAGCTGTTTGACCAAAAGCACTGGCAGACAGTTCCAGTTCAAGTCCCCTCACCTCTCACAGTGAGACTGTGTCAATGTGCAGCACTAATCCTCATCACAGAAAGAGGATGAACCCCAGTGAAGTTTACAAAGCAAAGACTAAAAACTGAAATTACCAGAACACTCAAAAACAGAATCTGTGACAAACACCACTGAACCTGGAAGAGATGAGGTGTTCTGCTGGCTGAGATGTTTTGCCACAGTCTAAATAACTTTTCCACCCCAAAAAGTTTCATTCCTTCACACCCATGCTTGAAGATAGTACTGTATTCCAGTGAGAACTGAACTGTCTCTTATCTATTATCAGGAGCTGAGTTTAAATACTAAATACCACAGGTGAAGAAACAATCCCACCAACTAATACCTACCTTGCACCCTGTCCTTTAATGTCTGTTCTCACAGCACAGATGTACCAAAATTTACCATTGCCCATATCACACAAATTAAAAAAAAAGGAAAAGTACCACAACTCTGACCCCCCCTCACCTCTCAAACTTGCTAATAAGGCAAGCAAAACTTTTAGCTACAGGTTTAACCTAAGAGAAAGACAATTGTGTTAACTGCTTAGTTTGGGCCTTTTGCACAGTATGAAAAAGCCAGATGACAGGCTGGAGCAAGAAACAAACAGCAAACTGAGCAGCTGAGGATTCCAAAGGTGCCACTGCACTTGCCAAGAGATCAGTCAGGCAAACAGGGACAGCACTTGGAATGGTACCTAGTGGTGGTACTTGATTCAGTTTCATTCAGGGCTTTCAAAACGATGATCAGCTCTGAATTATGCCTAGAATTCCATTGTGATGCAGATAATGGAAGATGAGTATTATGCTCAGCCTGAATTGGTTCACTGAGCGATACATGATCACAATAAATTCCACACTGCAGTAACTGCACTTGGCTCAACAAAAACACTTCAAATGCCACTGACACTGCACAATCTCTCTTCAGAGCATGGAAAGAAAGCCAAGGAAATACCTAGCCTCCATTCCCTATCCAGCCCTTATACAACAAACTGTGACTGCTGTCAATGAAAATACTTACATAGGCCATATAGAAGCAGCTCTTCAAGTTTAAGTACTTCCTCCATTTTCCTGCATAGGTTGGATCCAAACTGGATAATGTCTGATCTGTGAACACACACATGAAGTTATTCTTAGGACATTTCCAAAAAGAAAAATCCCAAATACACTCAAAGACCAGAATTCTTAAACTTAGCAATAGATCTTACTATAAAGTAGCCAGAAAAAAGTGACAAAAATTACTAGGCATAGAGAAACTATGAGAGAAAACCAAAAAAATATGCAGCTATCATGCAGTTTTCCCTAGAATCCCTGTAACTGCTGTCCCCTAAGTTTGGATGGCTAATTCTCAGAAGTATTTTTAGGCAGCATTTCAAAGCTTGTTCCTAGTTTAAGTTCAAGTAGCGACCTATAATGCGACATGTGTTACAATGTTCTCCTGACTCCCATGCTTTTGCACTCTTCCCACTCGCCCAGTAAGCACAAGATCAGCTTACTCATCTGGAAGGATGTACATTATTAACTTGCTACACTCTTCATGATCTGTATCAGAATCTGCTGCCCAAGGGCAGCTGGAACACACATCAGTTACATCAGGCCATTTGTCTGCTGCCAGCACATGTTCTCAAGATATTACTCTGTCTTCTGCCTGCCCTCACTAACATTTCCTACCACGAGCTACAGAAAGATTCCCACAAAAACAAAAGGCCTTATCAAAATATATGCTGGTAACTGAAGCCTTAAATGTGCTAAATAGAAGCTAAATATACAAAACATATCCACTGACAAACTGTTAATATTGCAATTTATGGGTGGGCAAAGTATGTCTGCTGGCAGGAAGGCACAAACCAAGTCACTAAGGATACAAAACAAGACACTTACCAGCTTTTTGGTAGAAGTTAGCTGTTTCATAAGCAAGAGCAGCTATTAGTCCTGGATTATGTTTCAGCTCAATAGCCCGAGCAATTGTCACTGAAAAAAAGTTCCACACCACAGTATAAGTTTAATTGAAATGTCCCTTCACATCAAATCAGCAGAGGAATTGGGGGTTTTAAAACCCCTGCATAAACGGAAAATGAATGTTGTGCAGTCAAGTAAACTGCAGTATAAAGACAGATTTTTTTTTTCTTCGATGAAATGATCCCAATTTAATAGAAAAACTGAAGGAATGTCATCCTTAAGACTAGCTAATAAACATAAGCTGCAAATATTTTAAAGTAAAGGAACTGAGAATTTACATTAGGCAAGCATGGTGGTGAAAAGGTTGCATGAAAGGAAAAAGAGAAGGGATGAATGTTACATGCAAGTCCTTCCAAAGTGGAAGATATTCCTTATTACCTTTGTAATATCAGATTGATTTTTGGGATTTTTCTTCTATAATTGTAACTTAAGTTTCTTTAAAAGCAATCTGCCCTACTAAGCCACAGTACTTCAAGAGAATAAAAAAAAACATGACCTTGCTGCCAAGCAGAGTTCAAAAGACATCAGGTGACCCACAAAGACTGTCATTTCCCACACCCAACAAACATATAATTGAAGGTACCTTCTTGAGCTTCAGCTTGGCACTGTATGATGTAAGAGTCTATAAGTCGAGCTTCTAAATCTCTTCCCTTTTCAACAGGTGTAATCAATTTTGGAATGTGACTTTCCTAAACAAAAAGCAAATCTCAGAGTTAGTTAATACCACTGCTGTCAGTGCAAAACCAGTGCCTCATTCCTAAATGGATGGGGCACTGAGTGAAGGTACCTCACTGTTGAATGTGATACTGGGTAAGCAGACAAATTACTCCTCCACTGCCACTGGGAATGAGTAGCAGGGATTGAGTGGTAGCACAACACATTACTACCCTTCTTTTTCCTCTGTCTTTCAGGTAGTCTGAGGTACCTGTGTATTCTGTAACATCATCAGAAAAGCAAAGGCTTTTCTAAGACAAAAGGTCAAGTGTTTGGAGACACCTTGAAGAACAAACAGCAAAGACAGTTTTTCTACCTTCAGGTGTTTAAAAATCCCAGCTGCTATCTTCAGGCTTCTGTGAACATCCTTTGCTTCATCTTCTGTTATACTAAGAATACAGAATGAGTCAAGGAAATGTGACTTAGAAAGGGCCTCTAGGTGACATTTAGTCCCACCTCCTGCTTTGGGGCACAACTATCAACAACAGTAGATCAGGTCAGTTGTGGCTTTGTCTAGATGAATCTTAAATCCTTCAAGAATCAAGAGTCCACTAATACTCTAAGTGACCTGTCCCGCTGCTGTGCCACCCTTATGGTAAAGAAATTTCTTACAGTGTCCAATTATTAAATAATCAAATAGAACTTGCTTGAAAAAAAGAAACATAAGACCTTGTAATGACTTTCAAGTAAAAGGCAACCTCAGTGTTAAAAGCCAAAGATTTAGAGGGCTAGAAATCAGCAGAGCTGTGATTCTGAGAATCTCAATTTAGTACTCAGACATTTAGAGCAGGACTGATGAAGGGTTTATTCACAACTGACACTTTCTCTGTATCACAGTCACGTGGTACTAGTGCACTTGGCTTACAGATGCAACAAGGGACTGAAGTGCACTTGGACATTACAGCATGTGAGTGAGTGAAGGCCAACCACCTCCTTGAACTCCTACTGTCTCAGCTGGACATGCACTACAGCAGTCAAAACCCAGAACCTGCTAAATCTTTGGTGGAATATTGCTGCAATAGAATTACTAAGAGAAGGAAAACACTTACTCTTCTTTTCCAGCAAGTCTTGATGCATATTTTGTGTACCACAGAGCTACATTAAATCCCATAGAAACCAGTTCAAACACTGCATCCTGCTGGGCACTAAAGAAAGACAGACAAAAAAAAATCCAAACAACTTAATGTCTTCAATTTTGCCCTGACAAACTGCATCTGCTGATAATTTATGTAGCATGAGTTGACATTTCTCTCCATAAAATGTATTTAATTTAAGATATCAATGATTTCCAATTCAGAACCTCCTACTTGCTGAACTGTCTAAGAAAGACTTAGATATTTTTACTTATTCTCTTTAAGAGCTTGTAATTAGAATCTCCCACATTCTGATGCCCACCCTTCCCTTTTGGGAACTTTTATTTTAAAACTGTAACTTGAGACTTGTTTAGCTTTGGGTGTGGCTGACATTTTTCCATCTCTTTTTTTTTTTTTTTTTAAATTGCACATTTTGTGGAAAGCCTTGCTCTGGAATGACTACTTTAAAGTTGTACTGCTAAGTTAATAAGTCAGAACCTATTACATATCTCTCAAACGCACGTTATTGCAACTATTTATGTAACTGCAGACAAACAGCATGTGCAAATAGCAGGAAATTTCAGAAGCTAAAAACACGGTCTTTGAAAAGACTGAACTTGGAATCACAAGCTCAGTATGGTTTCAGAACTAGCAAGCCTCTAAAAAAAAAAAAAGGTGTGGGAGTGGGAAGAATAAAGCTGGCACAAGTACAAGTGTCTGTGACCGTGAGAAAATCAGAAGAAAGTCCTAATCAACAGATTTTCTTCCAAGGGGAATAAAAGCTTTGAGGAAGTCAAGCACTTCTAGCTAAAGCTTGACCAATTTGTAGGCATGGTTATACCACACAATTACCTACAATAGCAAGAGACAGCTGAATAATCCAGCAGGTTACAGATCTATATTCCTACTTAAAACAGGAGATTTGTTTGTTTGAACCAAGAGTACGTGGACCAGGAGCTTCAGAGGACAAGAGCAAAGTCAGATCTTCAGCAACACTGGTATGGCAAAACATGGAGAAGCGGCTGGTCAGGTAACAGTGCCAAATGAAAAGGTTTTAAATTGCAGTAAGTTTTGTTATCACACTCAATTTACCAACACCCTCAAGGTTCTTTGTGCTGCTGTAGCCAACTGCAGATTCAGTCTGTAGATCAGCTAAGACTCAATGGATCCTTCCACCATTACTGTGCATTACCACACCTTTACATAAAGGCCACACACGCTTCAGAACACCCAACACAGTACGGCAGTTATCAAAAACACACAGAAACATGTTTTTGGAAACTACTTTGTGTCCAGCACTTTGCTACACTTCTCAGCTTTTCTTCAGGCCTGTGCTGGCACATGAGCACATCTCTAACAGAGCAGCAAACAGCTGCATACCCTGTATTAGTAGAAGCACACGCACCTTGGGACTTGTCCTTGTAACGTGTCTGTCCACTTGAAATTCTGAATGTATCTCAACTTGCACTCTTGGGAAGAGTTATCCAGTGAAAGGATAAAACCTATGGAATAAAAAAAGGTACCGACAGGCAATCTCAAAGTAAGAAACAGAAACAAGGAATGAAGGAGAGGGATCAATAAGAATACAGACAGAGATAAAGGAATGTTTCTTTCTGCACCAAAAATCCGTGTTACTTCCTGAGGCTTTTATTCCTCAGTATCTTGAGAGCAAAATTTAGAAAAGAAAAAAATTCACTACTACAAGAAACTCCTTGCCCAGCAGGTTACCAAATCAACCCTGTGAGTCTTGACTGCTCAAGGAAAACCTTGCAGATGTTTGTGACTAATTAGGAGTTGGACTGACCCAGGTACAGATGGCTGAGGCTGCCTGAGGTGAGTGGCTGTCCCTTTCACCATAATGGCAATCAGGAAATTCCAGGAAAAGCTTCCTGGTCAAAAGGGAGAGGGAAAAGGGCTTGTAAGCATTGACTCACCCAGTCATCACCTCTTTTGTCTCCAGGGCTACAGGAAATCGTCTCTTTATGTCCAGCAGCCCAGAAAGCAGCAGTTAGTGGGATGAAGCTCACGCTATGAGACGTTCAAATCCCAGCATACGCAGGCCTAAGGAATTTCTCAGGGAGGCTTAAGAAACACCTTGGTCTGATCAGGTCTTACAGACTTTAAGAACTCAAGATTAGCCACAGCAGCTTTTGGAGCTACAACTTTAGGTGCTGTCACATGTTTATAAAGATGAAAAATACTCATTCCTTTCACATGCAGAAGATTTTAGTGGCCAAGCATGATGTTTTCCCAAAGCAACTCTCTAAATCTTGACTGCAGCAACATCAACTCCTATCTCACCTTTATCTAGATGTGGCATTGGCTTACACCCTCCCAGGGACTGAGGAAACTAAACCAACGTGAGCTGCTTCACTTTCCACAGACTGAAAGATCAGTTTCCATGACTCAGCTGACTCCTGAAAACTCGGTCCCAAGAAACTTGGCTGAAAGGAATCGTTAAAATATCGGCAGAAGGGAGACTTCAAGGGAATGATCACAGCTGACCATCTACTGAAAACGTAGATACCGTGCTAATGAGCACCTGTATGTACACCTAAGACAAGCAGCAGAAGTATAAACTTGCAACAAGTCTAGGATCTGGTATTAGACAAACTAGAAGTTTACGCTGAAGAGCAAATCCTAACAACTGATTAACAGACTCAACTTATACTTAAGGAACAACTCACCACTACCTAAGAGACAAATAATCATTTTCTCCTCCAGCAGGAAGCAGGATAAGGTTCAAAGGAGGAGGACAGGACTGCCATCACATAGTACTGGCAGGGTCACGAAACACACCAAAACTTGGAAAAAGGGCCTGGCGAGTACCCACCACTGGTATCAAGCACAGAACCCACACAGACATTATCCTTCCTAAAAAGTGCAAAGCTTCCTTACAGAAGATCAGCACAATACACATTCTGAGGAGTGCCATTAAAACTCAGCTGATACACCTCCTGATGTATCAGTAGCACTGCCTACCTTGCAGGAGTGAAAAGTACAGGTCAGTTGCATTCTTCATCATTTCTGGATTACAACTGGAGTCTGTAAACAGCTCCAAGAGTCGTGTTCGGGATAATCTCAAATCACTACGTGGAGGAGAAAAAAAAAAAAAGATAAAAATAAACCTAGGATGTTCTACTCCAAAATGTACTATAGAAAGTACCCATCCATGTATAGCACCACCCTTTTGGCTCAGAAGGTGAAGCTAAGCATTCCATTTAGCTACCTGAAGGCCTGGAAAGGGATTTTATGAGGAAGATGCCAATAAATATAGAAAAATCTTCCTTTCTCCCTTGGATGGACATGACTGACTCTTTAGCACAATCCACTTTGGACAGACAGCAATGAATAATCAGTACTCAATCTATTGTTTTAACACAAACTAAAATAACTATGCCTTTACCTACCAAGAGGTTGGGTGCAGGGGGAGGGAAGTAACAAGCAGGAACATTCTTCAACATTAGGATGGGGTGAGATGAAGAGATAAGAACAGATCAGCAAAATAAGCTGAGATCTCTTTCCATTACATTCCTATCTACAATAGAACAGTCAGGCCTTATCCACTTATGGAAATTAGGAATATTTTGCCCAGGAATGCACAGTCACCAGAAAGACAATGAAATGTTCCATCTTTTGCTGCTGCATTGTTATAACTGGCCTTGCTGTGCACTCAGAGACTTGAAAACTGGAGAATTCATTCTTTGTAATCAAATGTTCAGTGTTACCAGTGTCTTACTGTCTCGCTGCCTACACTTCCAGTCATCTTCAGCTCAAAACCTGAAGAGTAGCCATTACTTTTAAGGATGTCCTCCAAACAGAGTGAAATTAGTCAAAGGAACACTTACTTGCAAACCTTTGCTGCAGCTGGAGTGGTGGCTACCCCATAATAATTAAATGAAACAGGAGCCGTGGCCTTCAAAGGGTTGCGGTGGAACCAGTGGGTCATTTTCTCTCCGTAGTGTTGTTTATGCCAAGCCTAAAGTGTGGAAAGGAAAGAACAGCTGCAGGAACAGGTACAACTGAGGTGCTACACATAAAAATATATTCCAAATGTAAACAATTAGGCACGAAATTAATTTGAAGTTAGAATTCTTTTTTTCCCCATCTGAAATGTTGAGTTTCCATATGCCTTGTCTTCATCATCCATCATTAGTTTGAGAAATACAGATGCTTTCTGAGGCAACTATTTTAAGTTAGGCAAAAATCTATCACCTGCTTTGCTCTATGTGAGCATATATTTTCCTAGTAAAGAAATAAATCCCCTCAGTTGTTACCTCCTGCAGAAGGCTGAACA
Organism: Manacus vitellinus; assembly: GCF_001715985.3. Classification (NCBI taxonomy): domain Eukaryota; kingdom Metazoa; phylum Chordata; class Aves; order Passeriformes; family Pipridae; genus Manacus; species Manacus vitellinus. Next base: position 5,558,609 of record NW_021940864.1, read on the forward strand.
TACCTGTAAATTACATGAAAAATATCTCAGAATCACAGAATCAAATAGGTTGGAAAAGACCTTTCAGATCATTGAGTCCAACCTCTGACCAAACACCACCCTGTCAACTAGACCACGGCACCAAGTGCCACGTCCAGTCTTTCCTCAAACACTTCCAGGGACAGGGACTCCACCACCTCCCTGGGCAGTCCATTTCAATGTTTAACAACCTTTTACATGAAGAAATTTCTCCTGATTTCCAACTTAAACCTCCCCTGGCAGAGCTTGAGGCCATTTCTTCCTGTCCTGTCATTATTTGCCTGGGAGAAGAGGCTGAAACCCACCTACCTACGCCCTCCTTTCAGGCAGTTGTAGAGAGGGGTAAGATCAACCCTGAGCTTCCTTTTCTACTGTGTCTGGTCAATCTACAAGTCACTTTTATTGCAGAGCCATTGGTATGGATGAACCTGCAGTCACACAGTAATCCTGCCTGAAAACATGGATCTACTTGCTTACATGTGACAGACCTGGAAGTACAGATAAAACTGACCATCACTTTTTTTTCACCTCACCTTCAGTAAACGAATATAACACAAGCATTGCAATGAGCTTCACCACAGTGGTGATGAAACAGAATGGGCAGATGCTGAAACATGGGAAGGCTGTACTGGATCAAAGGAGAAACCCCTTCACCAGGAGGACAGAAGGACTGAGGAACAAGTTGTGTGGTCTCCCATTCTCAAAGTCCCCACTGGACAAAGTCCTGAGCCCTTGGGGTGACCTCAGAGCTGACCCTGCTCTGAGCAGGGCGCTGGACTTGAGACCCCCGGGACCCCCCATCACCTCACGGCTCTTTTGGAACCTTCTAAGTTCATCCTTACAAAACACTCTGCAGCTTGGCTATAATAAAAAACCCAAGGAGATCTGCCAAGCAGCGACCCTCTGGCACTGTGCAGGTCCTCCTGACGGAGCAGGGGGCTTGTTCTTCATGCCAGTACCTGTCGCGACTTGTTTATGGTTTCAGTGCCTATTGCGACTTGTTCCCGTCAGCACATATCGAGACTTGTTCATCGTGTCAGCACCTATCACGACGTCTCCTGCCAGCACCTATCGCGACACCCCACCCACCTGCGCAGCGGTCTGTCGGTCACCCCCGTTCCGGGTCGGTCTGTCAGTCCCTCGCAGGGCTCCGAGGCCCCGTGACCCCCGTTCCGGGTCTGTCAGTCTGTCCCTCACAGCGCTCCCGGTACCCCCGTTCCGGGTCTGTCAGTCTGTCCCTCACAGCGCTCCCGGTACCCCCGTTCCGGGTCTGTCAGTCTGTCCCTCACAGCGCTCCCGGTTCCCCCCGTTCCGGGTC